>NC_072736.1:106861122-107461122 GCF_026930045.1 Uloborus diversus | reverse complement strand
GAACTTGTAGCTTTGAAAACGCAGTTTCGATAGATCTTGGTAATGTTGGTGGAAGGTGAATTTCTGTGCCATTCCTCCGGCAATTTTTCGAAATTGATACTCCAAAAACGCAATTCTAGGAATGTCTTTTATTGTGTTAAGGAGAGGGGGGAATCAGGGGCTCTCCCCTTTTAAATTTTTCAAAATTATAGTTCTAGAACTCAGTTTCAGATGACTCTTGATGATAAATAGGGTGTTATTCGGGCCTTACAGTGGGGGCCATGGGCGCCCATATGCAAAATTTTAAGGGGGGCTGAGATATTTTCCCCATGGTTTAGCAGGATATTTTCTGCATGGAAACCGATTTCAGTACAGATTTGTTATTACAGTTTGACATTTTTAATAACTTATTCATTAATGGCTTTAGAAGTAATGTTTTTGCATTTTTGGAAAGAAAAATGTACTAAAAACAAGGAAGTTCTAATTTCTAAGGGGAGCTTGAACCCCTACTTACCCCCCTATATGGGCGCCCCTGGTGGGGCGCTTTCCTGGAATTTTTCCAAAACTGAAGTCGCATAGTCAAATAAAGATGGATCACACACAGATACCTTGGGACAGATATTTTTCGGAAATCCTCAAAAATGGATTCAGTTATTCGGCAACCATCGAAAATCAGAACTGGAGAATTTTAAGAAATCAAATATCCTTCTATACATATCAGATATAGAAGAAAGTAAAAATGATTCACGAAAAGTAATTAAAACACCTTAAGAACAGATTGTTCTACTTCCATCAGCGAAGACCAACATCACTAAAAGTGTTAATAAAAATCATCTAATGATAAATTGAAACAATTTTTAAAAAATGGTAGAGAAGATAATAGTAAAGTGAAATGAAAAATTAACATGAATCTAAACTAGTTTATGAAGAAAATATATTGTCAATTGGAGGGATAAAAAATATGTTGTTCGCAAACTTCAAAACTAGTTCTTAACGAGTGTCAAGGTGCAAATGAATCAATGAAAGACTAGAGCATAGTGGTCAGAATTATAACAAACAATACATGAAGAAGAGGGGAAAACTTTTTATTTCAGTCATTTTTGACCTCTCCCTCTCTCTCATCACTGTCACACGCATTCATCATGCAGAATTGTGCTACTTCCATAAAATTTATAATGAATTAAAAAGAAAGCAACTCGTCTGATCCAGTTTTGAAACGGACACCAACTCCATCCCGTCTCTGATGTTCCCTTTATTGAAAAAGAGACACGGTCATTAAATTTTGGAAAGAGTACGCGAAAAAAGTATTATTTATACATCTATTTCTTGTTGAATAAGTTTAAATATTTCTTCCTTCGAAAAAACGAAAATTTCATGCTGTAAAGTAAAAAAGTTCTGGAAAGAAAAAAATCTCCCCCCCCCCCCAAAAAAATTTTTTTTTGATGGCGCAACTTGCGCCATAATCCCCCCTTGTGGGCACCCCTGAAGAACAGCAAAATAAGCACAGAAATACCTAATTGCATTATGTTTCTAAAATCCAGGGTGGTCAATTCCTGACTTCCTCACTCCCCTGATTGCCCAAATGACAAATCCCCCCGACCCCCGGAAATTTTTAACTGACGGGCCTGCACCTATTAAACACTAATTTAATATTTTCATACTAATTTTTTTATACATCTTTTTTCTCCTTTTTGAAACTTCATTTCAGGAAAGAAACATTCTTTTAGTGCTGCCATCTATAAGTTCAATTTGAAATCAAGATTTTTCCGACAAATAATTTTCTGAAATTGAAGTGCTACTTTGAACTCCAGTACTCCATTTACCACTTTAACTCTTTAACGGATAAATTTTACAAAATAAAATGGTCATTACTTGATATTTAGATAGCCGCACTAATTTTCAAATTGGGATAGCAGAGAAAGGGATTTTTAGAGGTCAATCCTCTAAACCCTTGGTTTCAGCACATAACGCCAATCCTAAAATGGTATTTTTTTCGTATAAGAACTTTCATGACCCCCACCCCTTCCCCCGAAAAAAAAAAAAAAGGTGAGCTTTGGCTACACCAGTGGTTTTTTTTTAAGAAGACGCAAAACTAATTATTTTGTCCCTTAACATTCTTTAAAAAAAATGATGTCAAATTCTTCTCAAAAATTAAGCGTGAACATATATTTTTGTTTACTGCGTGAGACATTTTTTAAAGAAAGATATGCAAAGCTAATTTTGAAAACTAAATGTTACGTTTTTTGAAAAACATTGAAAATGACTATCAGATACTCAAGAAAAGGAATTGTTCAAAGTAGGGGAATGTGGGCAAAGTGAAGTGGCTAAGATGACTGAGCGTTTTCAAAATGAACCAATTGGAAATTTGCTTTGAAAATTACAGAACAAAAAGAAAGAACATTGTATTTTATCATAAAACTTTCATTGAAAGATTATTTTTTAGTTTGGCAGTAAATTTGAGCTTCTAAAAGAAAGTGGGAAATTTTCACTTATTTTTTCCATGGGACAAAGTGAAAAATAAAAAAAAAAAATTTCTAATGAATAATTTTCTATTTTATTAAAAAAGTATTTTTGATAAAATAAATCTGTAAATAAAATTTTGAATGAATAAATGAAAAGAAAATGGAACAATAAACGAATAATTAAATTAATAAATTAATTAATGCATGAAGAAAAATAAATGAGTGAGTAAAAGAGGGAATGAATACGAAAATAAGTGAGTGAATGAATAAATAAGTGACTTTCTAAATGAGGGAATTTAAATGAATGAATTAATAAAAGAATAAGTAAGTGTTTTAGTAAATGATGAGTAAGTAAACGAAACAAGCTATTTGACTTTGCCCCGCGTGTACTCGACTACTTGAACAAAATATTTAAAATACAAATAAGCTTAATCTTTATATATTAATAGGCAAGCTGTTTTCTTTCGGTTCCGATTCCTCTTCTGTTTGTGAACCGATTTCCTTCATTCTTTTTTTGTTCAGTAGCTATTGCCGAGTTTTAGTGTCATGAATAAAATTTTTTTTAATCGAACGCTAATTAACGGAGATATTAATAAAAAACGAATTTTCGTCCTAAATGACTCTTTCTATGAGAACGGGCGGTCCAATTTTTTCGAATTTGGTATGGTTGGAAAGGTCTTTAAAAAATACTCCTAACGAAAAAATTGTCAGGGAGCCCAAGGTCCAATAACCTAAATCCACTAGAAAAAAAGTTATAAGCGTTTTTAGTTAGCGAAACTCAAAAATTTTAATTTTATCTGTTTTCTATTGCTGAAATTCATTGTTGTAAGCGTGAAACATTTAGTTTTAATTCATTTTTTAAACCGCTTTTTCTACACGAAAAATGCATTTTAGTGCTTTGAGCTTGGTATGGTTGGAAAGCTCGTGAAAAGTACTTCTAGAAACGTTTACCCCCCGTTTACGAAAAAAAACGAAAACCCGCTAAGATGACTAGAAAATAAACTAGAAGCAATTATAAGTTAGTGATAATTCATTTTTATTTGCTTTTTCACGCGACATAGTTAGCGTGAAGAAATTGCTGGATAATATTGGGTTGTTGCCATTCCTCGCTTGAGCATAAAGAAATGAAATACTTGCATTTTTATTATTATTATTATTGAGGCTTTTTGGGTAACTATGAGCATTAAAAATATTTTCATTTTGATTATGTTTTCGCGATTTTAATATTTAAATAAATCCTTTTACGTAGTGAGGGAGGGAGGGAAGGCTTTCAGTTTCGATAAAATTACCTTCTTTTCACAATAATACCTGCATTTGCTATCGTCAGCAACAAATCTCAAGGTGGAACTTTTGATAAAATTGGCGTATTATTACGATGTCCAGTGCTTTCGCACGGACAATTATGTTGCCACGAGTAGAATTCGTTCATTTGACTGTTGAAAATTTTATATTTCTTACGGCAACGGTCATGCCTACTTTTACCAAGAATATTGTTTCTACAGAAGTTTTACGTATTAAAGGAGTTTTACGGTATCATTTCATTCAGGAAGACTTCCATAACTGTGAAATTGGCGAACTTCATCCATTGGTGTAAATTTTTTGGCACCAAAATGCCAGCGCGAGAAATATTTTTCTTTTTCATTCGTAAAAAAAAGAGTAGAGAAATATCTATTTGCAAGGAGCTGACTACGAATAAAGTCCCTCTTTAAGGTGGGGTTCATTAAATTAACCGTTCGTGACAAGGGGGAATAATTAAATGACAAGAGGGACATACAATGGAGAAAATGTGACATCAAGCCTTTTCTTTTTCTGGTAAGAAACTATATTGAACACAGTATGACAGCATGTGGCAAAGGGAACAGGAAGCATGGTGAAGTGTGAAACTTTGTGACAAAATTTTGAAAAGAGCATAAGTCAGTTCTTTCCTAAACCGTAAACATATCACAAAAACAATTATTTTTATAAAATTGCACTATTATTACGATGTCCAGTGTTTTTGAATGGACAATTTTTAATGTAGCAAGTACCATTCGTTCATTTGTCTGTTTGAATTTTTATATTTCTAATGGAAGAGGTCAAGGCAACTTACTCAATAATATTAAACTTTTTAGAAGAAATATTGTTCGTGAAGAAGTTTTACGTATAATCTGAGTTTTTGCAGCATCATTTCATTCGGGAAAATTTTGATAATTGGGAAATTGGCGCTCTTCATTTATTGGCGTCAAATTTTTTGCATCAATTGCAGCGTGAGAAATGTTTTTCTTTGCATACGTAAACAAAGAGTAGGGAAATATATATATTTTCGTACGGTTATCACAAAACAGGGGCTGTCCACGAATGAAGTCCCGCTTTAAGGTGGGTTTCACGAAATAGTAAAAGTTTGTGACTAGGGAGAGGAAAGAAATGACAAGAGGAACATACAATGAGGAGAATGTGACAACAAGCCTTTTTTTAATATGAACGTTTATGAAAAACAGCGTGACATGTGACAAATGGAAGAGGGGTATGGTGAACTGTGAAACTTTGACAAAGAGGGGAGACGGTCGAAAATGTTGAAAAGTGTGACATCAGTTATGCACCACCCTCAATCATAAACAAATGTCAAAGATGACATTTTTTAAAAATTGTACTATTATTGCGACGTCCAGTGTTTTCTAATGGACAGTTATATGTTGCCACGAGTAGAGTTCGTTCATTTGATGCTTAGAAATTTATATTTCTAATGACGAAGAAGCTACTTACTCAGTAATAGTAGACTTTTTAAGTAATATTGTTCACACAGAAGTTTTTCGTATAAACTGAGTTTTGATACTTCATTACATACGGGAAGATTTCGAAAATTGTATTATTGACGATTTTTATCCATTGGCGTCAAATTTTTTGTTTCCAATGCAAGCGAAAAAAAATGTTTTTCCTTTGCATACATAAACAAAGAGTAAGGAAGTATCTATTTGCATAGGGTTAGCACAAAGCAACATGGTATCCAAAAAAAATTAATCAAGCCAAGAATTTGACGACCGCACCAATTTCTCAATGGGCTGTTTTTTTTCAGTCAAAAGTACTACTTTTAGTCACTGAAATTAATAGAATAAGCAAAAGAAATAACGTGGAGCCAGAAAAAACTTTTGTTTTCTCGACAGTTATTTTTTATTAATATTTCAAACGTTCGATTTTGGAATTAAAGCGTGATCTTTATGACGTTACAAGTGATGTACTTTGGCGCGCTACTCCACTGCCGTGCTAAATGTTTACGCTTTGCTGTCAACCTTCTTTCCTCGCTATGATAATTTGCGCTGTGCGCTAATGGCATCAGTGAACGGCATTTCATCGCTTTTGATGCCATGTTCAGAAGCGTAAATTTCAATCTGTGCACCGATTAAAATAATTGTTAAAAAATATTAAATTTTTAATACATTATTTAAAAAATGGTTAAAACCCATGTTTCTAAGCTTGCTCTTTCAGAAAAAACACTTTAAAAATTTCGGAAGCGTTCCCATTACCGAAATATCCCTTTTCATCCACATATTTTGAGATTAAGAGACAAAATGCAAAATTGGAATAAATTATTACCTTTTGTTATTGTGTGTGCGCATAAAAATTGTATGTTTCCAGATATGCAGTAAACAAGAGTAAAAGTAGAAATAAAATTGTTGGGAATAGTTAAATTCATACAAGGTTTCTCAAATATTCATTTATGAATAGGGTCGAATTTCGACCACTGGGTGAAC
The DNA here is from genome assembly GCF_026930045.1 of Uloborus diversus. NCBI lineage: Eukaryota > Metazoa > Arthropoda > Arachnida > Araneae > Uloboridae > Uloborus > Uloborus diversus. Next base: position 107,454,953 of record NC_072736.1, on the reverse strand, counting down.
ACTAGTATTAACTAAATAAATATTGCACCGCATATTAGAAGGTCTCAATTGATATTTAAAATGTTAATAAAAAGAACTTTATCTTTACTAATAATAAAGCTGAAAGTCTCTCTGTCTGTATGTCCGGAGGATGTATGGATGTCTGTAGGATGTCTGGATTTAAAATGTTAATAAAAAGGACTTTATCTTTACTAATAATAAAGCTGAAAGTCTCTCTGTCTGTATGTCCGGAGGATGTCTGGATGTCTGTAGGATGTCTGGATTTAAAATGTTAATAAAAAGGACTTTATCTTTACTAATAATAAAGCTGAAACTCTCTCTGTCTGGATGTCCGGAGGATGTCTGGATGTCTGTAGGATGTCTGGATCTCTGTGACGCGCATAGCGCCTAGACCGTTCGGTCGATTTTCAGGAAATTTGGCACAAAGTTAGTTTGTAGCATGGGGGTGTGCACGTCGAAGCGATTTTTTGAAAATTCGATGTGGTTCTTTTTCTATTCCAATTTTAAGAACAAAACTATCATAAGATGGACGAGTAAATTACGAAATTATCATAACGTGGAACCGTAACATGGGCACAAGCCAATTGTCGAGATACGAAATTATCATAACGTGGAACCGTAACATGAGCACAAGCCAATTGTCGAGATACGAAATTATCATAACGTGGAACCGTAACACCGGGACAAGCCGATTGGCGAGAAAATTCACCATACATTGTTTGTAAATATACAGGCGAGCCAAAAGACCTTTTAATTTTTCTATTACGGGCAAAGCCGTGCGAGTACCACTAGTAGTTTTATAATATCAAAAATAATTTTTGACTTACAACAAATATTACAGAATGAGTATCAATTTTTAAAAATTGCTTGTATACTTTAATCTTCGGCGGTATTTTTTTCCTGGCTGGAATAGACTACATGTGCAACTACATTGTTAAAATAATACTATATAGGTGGCGCTAAGCGCAGAGGAGATATTGCACCTTTTCACTTTGCCGCGCTATTTTACTGTGCCCCCGCATTCCCCTACTTTGTGAAATAGGGGAGAGAAACAGAAACTGATTTTATAGGCTACTATATAATTTGGTACTTCTTCACGTACTTGACTTCTCAAAAAATTCTTTAAGATAGTAAGTAGCATACCTAAGCAGTGCAAGTCTTAAAGCAGATTTTTCTTTGTACAGTTTGAAATAAATATCATCATTGAAATAAATATCTTCATAATTTTTGGAATGGACGCCCGTCATAGCTCCAAGAAAGAGCTGTTGCACTTCTTTTATTTTATTTCCAAGCAAAGGTCCAATTATTTTAAACTCTGTGTTTATTTTCTTACTTATTTGCGATTTATTTAATTATTTACTTATTTGTTTATGATTTATTTATTTACTTTTTTATTTGTTTGTTTATTTTTATTTACTTACATTGCTTTCTTATTCTTTTATTCATTTTAATATTTTGTGTTTTTTTTTATTTGCATTGTTTATTTATTATTTTATTTATGTAAACTTTTCATTTACTTTAATTACTGCATTTTACTATTATTATTAATGTGTATTTGCTTATTTATTTTTATTTACTTATAATGTTTATTTATTATGGAATTACTTGATTTCTAGTTTTCATTAATCTCTGAGTTGAAAAATATTACTTGCTTGGAGATAAAAATGTTTTCACTTACACAAATAAAATGTTTATTTTGTGCAAAAGGTTAAAATCACAGAAACAACCTTAAAAAATTGCACAAAGAGCAATACAAAGTGCAGATACCTGTTTCGGGTTTATCAAGCCCCTTTCTCAATTCAAATAAAAAAAGAGCTGAAGGATGAAAATAGATTTTATTTTCCTCAAGTTTGCTCCGCTAATAGTCCTCCCTTCCAGAAAAGTTTTTTTTTTTTTTTTTTTTTTTTTGTTTAGAAAATCCTCTTAGTTTGATTAGATCTGCATTTGCTTAACAGATTTTGCACTTGCTAAATTTAGCTCATGTACTGTCTTTTAACAAGCCTGTGGGCCATCCCACCGTCACGTGCGGGACAAAAATACGCTTAAATTTCATTAACATTTCGTCATATCTCTTAATATTTTAATGAAAAAGGGGTAAGCAATTTCTTTAATCTTTGCATTTGATACAAAGATACTCCTGACACAATTATAGTTTTATTAAACAACTTTGTGTTATCTTAATATATAAAAATCAATGTCCTGAGATAACATATATATATATATATATATATATATATATATATATATATATATATATATATATATATATATATATATATATATATATCAACGCACAGCCAAAATCACTGTAGCTTCAGACTTGAAATTTGGCAGGCATGTCCGCATGATTACGAAAGTAACCACTAAGAAAGGATTTTTCGAAATCTCAATTAGTTCGGGAGAAATTAATTAAAACCCATTAATTTCTGAGAAATTAAAACCTGTCGTTGAAATTCAAATCCCTTATTTTCGAAGGCTTTCCTCCATTCAAATCATTATTCAATACTTCATCTCAACTTTTGGTCGATAGCGAACTATAAATTTGATATTGTTTTTGTTTCTCACGTTATTCTTCGAGGCTTTTCTCAAGTCAAATCATAATGTTTCTGTCTATTGCTTTCATTTTTTTTCAAAACTAGAAACGAAGTTTTTAAGAACATCATCACAGGCGGACTATCCTTTTGAATTTAGAAGAGTGCAGTTTCCTGTTAAAGTTTGCTTTGCAATAACCATTAATAAGTCGCATGGACAGACATTAAAAGTAGCAGGGATCGATTTAAGAGAAGACTTTTTTTCACACGGCCAATGTTATGTAGCTTGCTCCAAAGTCAGTTCATCAAGCAGCTTAATAATTTCAGCAACAGAAAAAAAAAATGAACTCTAATTTGAATTCCGAAACTTTGAATTCAAATTATGTTTTTCGCAATCACGAGTTGCGACAAGACTCTACTGGTTAGAGTTATTGTTTCTAGAATTGGCTCCCCCCCTCCCAAGCATGTCCCTCCTCCTGGGTGGTTACGTGTGTATAGTTGTGTGTGTAGGCACACATACACACGCTACGTGCACGTAGGCGTGTGTATGTGTGTAAAGGCGTGCGTGCGTAGGGGTGTGTGTATGAGCATGCGTGTGTAGGACATGGACGCCACCGCCCAGCCAAAGTGGATTCCGGGGCACAGTGGTCAGGACCAGCCGCACCGCCGCCGGTGGACGGTGGTGCTGCAGGCCTGGTCCAAACTGAAAAAGGAACCGGAACATCAAGGAATGTCAAGTGAGAACAATAAGCAATCGTGATTGCTCAAAAAAAAAAAAAAAAAAAACTAAAAATGTTGTATACAAAGAAGTTTTTGCTTAAACATAGGTATATCAATGAAATGTGGATGGTCTGCAAAGATAATCAATACTTTGAAAGGATAGTTAATAACAGTTACAGATCGGTTAAGGACAAGGGCATATATATAAGGAGTCCAGGGACCCCGGGATCCTCCCCAAATTAGAAAAAGTTATAGGTAATAAGTAATTATTATAGGGGATTTTCGAAACTAGGTGCACCAAGCACTGTTGACCCCTGCTAATTCCATTACCCGAGCAATGCCGAATACGGGAATGCTAGTTTAAAATAAAATTTATTTACATGCGTCACGTACGGGACATCCAAAGTCAACCTCTGATAACTTGCTTATGAATAAACTAATATTTTTGCTCTATTAATACAGTAATGACGAAACAAATTGTAGATTTTGAAAGCTATGGTTCAAACTTAAAGGAAACGTTAGTTTTAGAATTAATTATTTAAACCATTGAAAAAAAAATATGTTTATGCCCATTCCATTGAAATTGGTCATTTTGTCCCGCACGTGACGGTTCCTGTATTTCTAAAAAATAAATAATTTTTAAACAAAGTTTTTGCTTAAGAAGTCACACATGCGTTTGTGATTTCCTAAGCAACAAAATTTTGTTCATCATCTTTTTAAATTATTATTTTTTATGAAATACATGAAGTGTCACGTGCGGGACAAAATTGCCATTTTCCGTGGAATGGCCCCTGTGCTTGTTTTTTAATTTATCAGCATAAAAACGTGATCACCAAAGACTGCGGATAACTTGATGCACAGATTTTCAACCCGCGGATAATCTTGAGTTTGCTACATAGGGGAAAGGGGCGTACATGAAAACACTTTTTTTTCATTGCTTTATTTTTCAAAAAATGTTATCAATTTCTAAGAGCAAAAATGTCTTTATTATTGAATAGTCTTTTCTTAGTGTGATGGAATTTTCAGAGATTTAAAAAAAAAAAAAAAATTTCTTTACTTTATGAAATTTCTAAAAATGTCTTCAATTATTCACATGTGTCTCTAGAGTAGGCCCCATGCGAACAATGTGTGTAGAGACATACATATATACGACGAGCGAAAACTCTTTACAATCAGCTCAAGGGCGGTCAAAATTGATATTTCTGCCAACCATAAATTCGTATAGATACATACAGGGTGTTTCAGTTAAATGTTTCAGAACTCCTAGGATGAGTAGGATGCATCCCGACGACTCGAAATCATACAGCAAAGGGGGGTCGGAAATGATATGCCGGAACTATTCCAGACTGTTCGGAGTTCCATGCGCCGAAGATGTGAGGTGTGCATTGTAGACAGGGGAAAAAACTTCGAGCACTTACTTTTTCCCAGGTACCTTTTGCGTTTTTACATGTAAAATTAGAAAGATTTTTTACTCTCCGTCTCTTTTCTTTAAGGGGCTTCTATGTACATCGCAGCTTCAGGAAAGCATTTCCGACCCCCCTTTGCTGTATGATTTCGAGTCGTCAGGATGCACCCATCCTAGGTGTTCTGAAACATTTAACTGAAACACCCTGTATATAGGGGAGACTGTTGTACCTTGACCATGATGTACCTTGCGCCATGCACTCTAATCAGCTAGCGCTTTTACGTAGTGAGGAATGACGGCACTATGTCAGCCATGACAGTCTCTCCACCTGCCAGAGTGAGTTGTAGGTTGAAACTCCAGCTTTTATGTGGACAGTGATTGTTTTGTGATTAGTGCAAACAAAAGTAACTAATCCCAGTGTTACTTAAATGAAATCGGACTTTTAAAGACTAGTGTTACCCAACTGATTAATCATTATATCTATTGCCTATCTCTCGGTATGTGTATTCAACATTTAGTCTTTACTTTTTACGTAGCTGTTAGGTTCGGGAAGCCATTTTTGTATAAACATGCACCCTCGTGTACCTTGAAACCAAGCTCCATCTTGTACCTTGAACCACTGGATCAAGGTACAATAGGTACAATAGGTTGTAATGATTGTTTTTTTTTTAAGGCAGGATTTCATCATGCTTCGAAAATTAACTGGAATCAAGAGGGATCCAGTAGATGTTGAGGCATTGCAAAATGCTATTGAAGCAGTAAGAAATAATGATCCTGACAAAAAAATGACTTTTAGAGAGGCAAGTACAAGACGTCTTTATCAAGGTACACGAGCGTCATGTACCATGGACCAAATTACATAAAATTTGTAAAAAATATACAAAAATAGAAATTTTTTTTTTATAATCCGAAATATTTTTTTACTTATGCAAAAATGCCTGAAGTTAAGTTTTAATAACTAAAAACCATAAAAATCACACATTATTTTTTTGAAAACCAAAAAGTTTTAGAAGTGGGCCAAGGTACAACAGTCTCCCTTACGTAAGGTCGGGTTGAAAAAAAAGTACTTACCATTCCTTGGGGGGGGGGAGTAAATATAGAAATTCAGACCAAAACTTAAGTGAAACGTTTTCGTGATTACACTACTTCCTTTACTTTGTAAAAAGAAGTAACAGACGAAGTTTACTTTTGAGACACTTTACTTAAACTTTTTAACGTTTCCTTCGAGAAAGTCGTATTAATCGAATGACAAGCACTTAGCCATTATTGCTAGAGCTATACATTTATTTATAGAGCCCATTTAGTAATCATATCGATTAAAAACGATCGTTCAAGACGATTAAGGGCTTATAAGTACACAAAAGCGCATCCATTAGAAGACATTTACCCAACGGTTTCAAACATTGCTAAAGAATTATGGATATTAAACCAGCCCAGCTAAGTAAAATGGATGATGACAGAACCTTTTGTTTTGTTTTGGAAGTATTTTCCTTTGAGGACATTTTTATGTGTCTACTGCGCAAAGATATCGCATATGCATTTTAGTTTAATTACAAAAGGTCAAAGAGAAAAACTCGGGAGCAATTTTTAGTTTTTGAAATTATTATTTTGGAACCTTAAAGCTGCAATGAAGGCTAGTACACTGCTTTAAAAAATCCTGAAATTTTACGGTAAGTTACTGGCATCCGTGTTGCCAGTAACTTTTACCGTGAAATCCTAGTTTACTGTAAAATTTATCGGTAGAGTAAATGAGAGTTAAAAAACGAAAAATTCAAACAGCTGGTTCGGTCTCGTGACCTTCGGATTGGCAGGCGGCTTTACTGCTCACCATACGAGAGGGAAAATACGGGTTTATCTGCTTCGCACTGTAAGTCGCGCGGTGTATCAATTGGCGTTGCAATCGTTTATTTTTTTCGGTACAATTTACTATAAATATTTTCTGTATTGTAAATATTCTATTTTACAGTAATATTTACCATACAAGTTTCCTGAATTTTTAACAATACAGTAGTTGACAGTCGCATAAATAGTTAACACTCATATGAGAAAAATAAATGAACAAGATAAAGGCAGGCGTTAAAAAAAACAGCTAAGAGTAAGCTGAAAGGTAAGCATTTCAAATTTCAGCATCATTTTTACTATGTATGTACAATTTTATAATTTCTCTTATTAACTAATTTTTTCCTTATAAATTTCAACTAATGGTAAATTTACTTAAAGTGCAAATTAACTTTTTGGTCAAGCTCGTGTCGCCAAGTTCAGATTAAATAACAAGTGTCGGGGGGGGGGGGGGGGGACTGCTACAGCAGTTTTGTTTTCGTTTCACCTTACGCTTACTGATTGGATACAACAGAAAAGTGCGCCGAACTGAAGCTGAGCAGGTAGAAAAAGGTTGAGGCAGAGAAAAGAAGCAGCAATGAATAAATGATTTTTTTGCCTACTTTCCCGTAAAAGTAAAGGAAAGAAAAAACAAGAAATTTCGTCCAAAACTGAAAGAGCCTGCTTTCCCGAAAACCAATATCGACTTTCTAGTATCTAATCAATGTTCTCTAAATTAGCTAAGACTGCAAGTTACGTCAAACATACCTTTCCGACATTTTAAGCTGATTTCTAGAAGAAAAATATGTATCACTCATCTGATGAAATATATATGTAAAAAATAAACAAACGAAAAAATAAAGCAGTAGCACCTTCTAAACGAAGCAGCTGATACATTTCTTAGGATAAAAAAAAATCTTTTATTGCACATTATATCAAAAAAAAAAAAAAAAAAATCTGTTAAGCTCTTTCGGGTAAAAATAAAGTGCCTCGATGTCTATTTTTCCCCCGTTGCCCAAAAGTAGTATTAAAAATATATATATACTAAAAAAAACCACTCAAAGAAATAATTTATGAAATCATCAAAAAAAAAATCTGCGCAGCTCTTTGTGTCAAAACCAGGGCTGTGGAGTCGGAGTCGGAGTCTAAGAGTCGGAGTCGGACTGATTTTGGGATAAAGGAGTCGGAGTCGGAGTCGTTAGAAAACATGCCGACTCCGACTCCGACTCCGGGCTTCTTTTTTTCTTTCCTTTTCACTGACTCTCCTTGCATTTTTTAAAAACTGATTACCAATTGGTTCGATTACATGTATAAAAAGATACTAATGAGAAAATAACTGCCATTATGGCAATTAGCTAGCTTGAATGCTTACCGAACTTTCTGTAGCTGTCCCCTAGTTTGCTTGCTTTTTAACTTAACTAATAGCAACTGTCAGCAAACGGTTTTGTTGCCTAACATTTTCAAGTAATCACTTTCAAATAAAAATGAAATATAGTGTTTTGTTTGATCTCACTTATAAAATAGTAAAAGAAACGTAACAAATTAGTAAGTCGACACCCGTAGCTAAGGTTGAAACGTTTAAGTGTGATCGGCAAATTCAAAGAAGTTCTGGCGCGAAAGCACGAATCCAAAAGATTCGATGAAATAATCTAATGTTTTTTTCTTTATTAAGACTATTTCTGTAAGCTTGGTTCTCACTAAAAAGTATGGAACAAAATAAGTAAATGAGATCTTGATTACAACACTCAAGAATTGCAGTTAATCTTAAAATCTTCATATTTAGGTTAATTCTAAAGCAGTCAATAAAATTTAAATTAAAAATTTAGCGAAGAAGAAATATAGGTATAGTAAAAGTTATTCGTACAAATTTGTATACCGCCGCGTTTTATGTAAAATTAGCTCCTGACGTATATGTGCCCTATTTTCGTTGAAATTTTTTTGATGAAATATAATTTAAAATGTATTCGTGAAAATTTTCAGAATTAAAGTATTTATATTTTTTTTATAAACTCTGAAATTAACTTTGGGTGTCATCTACCAGATGGGTGTCACCCGGGACAAACCACCCCCTCTCAAGAACTTGGATTTAGAAAAAAAGGTTTTTTTCTCTCAAGTTACAGCTTTCAAAAATTGAAAGCACACGATTTGATCAATATCTATTTGTTAAACATTAAAGGGGGGAAATTACAGATAATCCTTTTTAAAATTTTTAAAAGGGATTTTTAAGTCATCTCACTTTTTAACTCGTAACTATTGGAAAGTTTGGTTTTTAAATTGAATTTCTAACGTTGTATGGCGTCTTGGGTTTACAATAAAACACAAAATGTGAAATTTTCATAAAAAGGAATTAATATTTCAATCTGTGTGAAGAGGTTTTCCCCCTTCCCTTGAATGGAGAGAGGGAGTTGAAAAAATACAATTAAAAAAATTAAAAAAAATTCGGAGTCGGAGTCGGAGTTGGAGTCGGAGTCGGGCGTTTCAAAATACAGGAGTCGGAGTCGGGGTCGGAGTCGGCCATTTTCTTTCCGACTCCGCAACCCTGGTCAAAACATAAAGGACTCCGAATTTCGCTTTATTTGCCGTTGCCAAAAATAACACATTTGTCAACAATGCCGCTGCCATAAATTAAACATTTAGAGTGGAAATAAAACCGAATCATATCAACAATATTTATTTTACAGTAAAAACTAGGGCTGTGAAGTTGGAGTCGGAGTCGGGATTCGAAGATTTTTAATTCAAACACTTGGGAGTCGGGAGTTGGTCATTTTCACTCAAATTCGGCAACTCTGATAATGCTTTCGGAGTCGGAATCGGACTAATTTTGGGATAAAAGAATCAGAGTCAGCGTCGAAAGTCGAAGACTGTAAGCTTTTAAGAGTCGGAATCAGTCATTTTCCCTCCGAGTCCAAATTTCTGCTAAAGCGGAGGAGTCAGAGTTGGAGTCGGGAAGTAGGAGTCCGAATAATTTTGGGGTACAGGAGTCACAATCGAAGTCGACGGCCCTAAAATTCTAGGAGTCGGAGTCTGGGGTCCATTATTTTCTCGCCGACTCCAGATACTGGCAAAACCATATTTTATTTTATTTCAGTCATATTTTGTCTACTCGTGTCAATGTTAAGTCTACGGTACATTAATTTTGATTTTTATCGGTAGCTTTTTTTCCATTTCTTGAAACCAAAAAGTGAGAACATTTTCAGAACCTACACTAAATTTTCCATTTCTTGGTGCCAAAAAAAAAAAAAAAAAAAAAAAAAACAATTTTTCGCATTTTACCAATGTTAAAAAGCTTTGGATTGTTCAAAATGTACCCTTAAAATAGCTAAATAATAATGAAAAAAAAAAAAAAAAATCTGCTCTATGCATGCTCCTCATCAAGAGCCATTTCCAACGAAGTTTGTTTGAAACAAATCTACGCTTCAGTTTGTGTGTGTGGGATTTTCATTATCCTTAAGTTTCCCGTAGGCACTTACGTTAAGGTTTTCTGAACTAGTATTTGAAATTGAACAAAACCTTGTTCAAATCAAAAAGATCTTTTCTATCCTGTTCTTCATCAAGAGCTTTTCCCAACAAAGTTTATTTAAAACAAAATCGCCTTTCAGTTTGGGATTTTTTTTGAACTGTTCAAAATGGAACGGAAAATTGTTCAAATCGAAAAGTGAACCGTGGGAATAAGGTGTCCCCACTGAGATCTTTCAAAGAAAAAAATTGTTTGTTCTAATCGGTCTATTCGTTCGAAAGATACTGGAGGGGAGGGGGGGGGGGACAGACAGACCGACAAAGACAAATCTTCTCCATCTCAAAACCCTCTCTAACAATTTTTAATTTTTCAATATTTCTTAATCATTTTATTTATTTTTATTTTTTCCCCATATTTAGCAATATATTTACAATGCATTATGCCACTTTTCATGTCTTTATAATTGTTTTTTTTTTAACTTTAAAGGGAAATTATCCTAAATATACGTTTCTTTCAAATCTCAATGTAACAGACATAATCATTCTCAAGTTCCTTTACTTACTCGGTATACCTCTTTAATGAATGGATAGCGGAAACTATCTGATGGGAATGGCTGGTTTAGGTTGCTGCACCGCACAACTATTTTTGCAAAATATCGTAGCCAAAGAAAATTTATGAGCTGTACATTAATTTTAAGAATGTAAAGAAAAGAAAAAAACAAACGTGATGCCAGAATAACCTTCCTTCACTTTACGCACGAGAAATATAGATCATTATTCCGTGAAATGAATAAGAACAAAGAAAGCTACTAACACCATTGCTTTTCACGCTTGACTACCTATAAAGCTGTTCCAAAAGTAATCATATACTGTTTTCCATCTCTGAATTCTAATCGAGACTTGTTTTCACTCAAAATTCGTTATTCTAAGAATAGAAAATCGGTTTTTAGAATTGAATTCTGGAAATGAAAACGTAAGCTTTAAGGTCTACCTTATTTGCTGACATCGTTCGACTAGTTTATCTAGTGATTTTATTTGCCTTTGAGGTTGAAATAATCAATACTAAAACTTTAAATGTAGTATCACTACTCTTGTAGCTTTATAGGAAGTATGAGGAATTTTAAGGTTATATGAATCATTTTATTTCTAAAATTAACCCTTAAGAATAGTTTTGCGTGCCATTTCAGTTTACACAGATTGAAGAATTTAAATATGAAAAATGTAAGAAATGTTTTGGAAAAGTAAACGTTACGTCTAAGATGTAATAAAATAAGAAACTGTTAAAATAACATGAGAAAGAAAGAAAAAGAAGAAGAAATGAAATATGGTGGCTATACTTGTATGGGAACGGAAAACTTTAAAGAATAATTTAGAATATGGTAGCAACAATAGAAAAATGCTTTAGTTTTCTTAGTTGAAGTCATCAGAAAACAAAAGACAGAGAGAGAGATGGGAAAGAAAAGAAAAAAAGGAATGCAAATTATTAAGAAAATTAGTTAATGGAGTATTTCTCTTCATATTTTTTTTGCCTCTTTATTAATTTAACTTAGACTCACTTTTTTTAAAATTTATTGTGAAGTTTGCTTTTTTTGGCTACTTTTCCGTAAATTAAAAGAAAAAGGAGAGAAATCGTGACATGCTTGATGTACTGCAAAAATATCGCTGAAAAAAAGAAAAAAAAAAAAGAAAAATTAGTTCTTCAAAAATAAATTGAATAATCATATAAATATTTAAACATAAGGCTCATTCTTCAAAAAGTGTAACTTTTCTATCACACGCCTTTTACTGTGAAAACTTTAAGGAACAATTAATTTAACAACGCTTTTTAATTTCATCAAAAATATATCTATTTAAACCAGCCAACAATTTCTTAACAATAATTTTCATTTTAATATGTTTTTTGTTCACAACATGTGAATTCTCACCTCCGTGGCATGTCACACACCTGGTGTGACTGTTTATGTTGCATAATAACTTGTTTAATTAAGAGTATGTACTTATTTATTTATTATTCCTTTTACAAGTGTCTCAAATACTAATTGTTTAAGTATATTTATTTGTTTAATATTGTGTTTTAGCTCGTTTTAGTAGGATAAGGAATCATGTCACACAATAAATTTTCACCTCCGTTACGTAAACACAAAACACCATTTCTCATTAACACTTTGCAGTAAGTGACATCACATTTTATTTTCCGTGATTCAAGGGACCCATTTTAAGCCATAAAAAAGTTGTGGGACTTTTTTCGAAAAACAAGAAGATAGATTTTAATTGAAAATCTAAGTGTGGTTATTATGAACTCTCACCTCCGTGAACTTGAATTTCAGGGATATAAATTAATGTAAAAAAGAAATGAACATGTTTTCATATGTTTAATATATGCAGATTCTAGCAACGAAGGAAAAAAAATTCCCTGAAAAATGTATCCATTAGGTATATATTAATGGAAAATTCCACACCTCTGTGACAGACCTTACCAATGTCATTATTTCTAAGGTGAAAATAAATGATGGGGGAGGGGGGGATACATCAAAATTAGGCATTCTACCAAAATTATAAATTGCCTGTATATTCTCAAATTTACTAAATACTATTTTGTGACACACATTTGAACTAAAAGGATAACTAAAAATTAATCTGTACTTTAATTAAGAGAGCAAAAAATTAGATTCCCACTAGTCATTAAAATAGCTCATTGTTTGCACAATTAACAGAATTACTACTTTGATATTTAACTGGCCTCGATTTTTAAACATTAAAAGTTTTTTTTCCCCGTGAACAAGGCATTTTTTTATTTTTATTTTTTTAAATTTGTGAATAAAATAATGGAATTTAGCTGAGCCATTGTTTATGATTGCTTCTAGTTAGTAACACTTTCATGTAAAAATAAAAATAAAAATAAATCAAAAGTGAAAATATTTGCGTTCAAAAGTTACATTTTCTGGAGTTGCATTTTCTTTAAACCCATAAAAGTTTCTAAGTTCATAAAAGTTTTGAGATGGATGAAATGTGTATCTGTGATCATCAGAGAGGCATACCTTGTTTTCAGAAACCAGTTTTAGTTGTTGAGAGAGTATGTTAGAGAATATTTATCTGACTCTGCAAAATCGATGCTGGCGTGTAGAATGGGAAAGTAGGCTCGTTTAGCTCTAGATGGAACTTCTTTTCATTTATTTAGAAATTCAGTATTTCTTTAAAGAAGTGAAAGTTAAAACACTAAAATGTTTATCCCTGGTTGCTAACTGAATAATTTCAAACACAAGTTTCCTCCACTCATCCGAAAAAACACTTGTGTTTTCAGCATCATCTTTTTTTTTTTTTTTCAATTTTCTTGAAATACGAGTTAATCCCACCTTTGAGGTCGTATGACTTACTGTTAGCAGCTCTGGTGGACAGTGAACACGCATGGCTGACTTTCGAATCATAATCGTTATTTCATATTTTACCAAAGAAATCGCTTAGGTTTATTTTCTTTTCTAAGCTTTTGCACCAGGAATCTGCAATTGTTCAATGACCCTCGAGATAAAACATCTAATCCTTCAACTCCTTGACTATTTAAGGAGACTTCATATATTCTTGTGAACATACGTCAAAAAGATTGTGTAGAGAAAGAGTTTTTTGATAAGTCATCTCTTGCACTCGAAACTAATTCAACTATGCACTTTCTTGCATTCTCACTATATTTTGTATCTGCCATTTTTAGCGCAAGGGCAGTATGCAGTCCTGGTGCGTACTTGGTTACTATGGAAAAAAAGGAACTTATTGACGTTGTTGACTGTGTTTCGAAAAGTAAGTTGAATGTTTAAAAATCATTCGATAATATTTTAGTCATAACTTAAATGTATAAAGAATACGTTAGAAATGTATATTATGTTTCATAAGTTTACCAATTGCACTCTACTCGAAGGAGGCCATTTTTATGTTACCGGAGCTAAATGTTTGGATAAATTTATAATCGACTTGACACTCAATTTTTAGGATCGAAATTTTGCTTTATGCTATTCAATAAAAGACGCACCTTACATATGTTTCACTTGAATAAAGTATAAATAAATACACTTATCTATAGGCAGTTGTGTAAAATATGGCAATAGTATTTCATACTTTAAGAAAGTTAATTTTTTACGGTAAACTCAACAGTTAGCATATCATCAGAGTATGACGTAAGACGTGAATGTGTCTAGCTTGTGTTCCTAACGTTCGTGACGTGACGTACTATCGGTTATGTAGCAGTTATTTCCAACAGAAATGTTAATAACTAGTGGTACCCGCACGGATATGCCCGTAGTAGAAAAATTAAAAGGTCTTTTGGTTCGCCTGTGGTGAATTTTCTCGCCAATTGGCTTGTACCCATGTTATGGTTCTATGTTATGATAATTTCGTATCTCGCCAATTGGCTTGTGCCCATGTTACGGTTCCACGTTATGATAATTTCGTAATTTACTGGTCCATCTTATGATAATTTTTGTTCTTAAAATGGAAATAGAAAACGAACCACATCGAATTTTCAAAAAATCGCTTCGAGGTGCACACTCCCATGCTACAAACTAACTTTGTGCCAAATTTCATGAAAATCGGCCGAACGGTCTAGGCGCTATGCGCGTCACAGAGATCCAGACATCCTATAGACATCCAGACAGGGAGACTTTCAGCTTTATTATAAGTAAAGATGATGTGTCAAAATGCAATAGTAGGTATATTAGGGTACAACAATATGTTCAGTTTAGCAGTTCTTGTGAAAAATTAATATCGTTTGAAAAAGAAATTTTTAAAGAACTTGCTACTAAATGGTTGGATTAATGAACTTTGTTTCTCTTTTCGTTTTTTGTTTCCTGTTATATTCATGTCGTAGCTGTTCATAATCTGCCATTGGAAATATTATTTTTAAAAAAAGCTACTAAAGTGGCTGCGAAAATGAAGCTTCTGAAAAACAATTGAGGTAGTGAGAAGCAAAGGGATGCAAGTGGCAAAATTAAAAATTTGGAGAAAACCAGTACAAATGGTAGGTGAACCCCTCCTCCTCTGTCTTGGGGCGAGAGATAGTACTAGTAGCCCTGGTAGGTGCCGCTGTACAGCATGATTTAGAAAAAAAATCAATGAAAGCCTACCTAGGACGTATACGCGTATTTTTATACGCGTTTTACTCAAAACTTGAAGATGTCCACTTACATCCCTTTGCTTCTCACTGCCTCGATTGTAAATTATATTCATTTATTACTATCGGTACCCGCACGACCTTGCCCGTGGTAGAAAATAAGAAGGTTATTTCGCTCGCCTGTATATTTACAACTTCTGTTATCCTTACATTAATATTGTTTTCCAAAATCTCTACATATTTCCGGCAGATCGAAAAAAATTCTTCTACGGCCACCAGTTGTTTACTATTTTCTGCGGGGAAAACGCAAAAGAAAACAAAAACAAGGTTACATGTACTCATGTTCGCTTATCACTGAATTTAGCACATTACGGCTTCAACATTTTTGAGATATTTCTAAGCTACCGTCAAGCCACTTCCGTTCCATTATTTCCGTGATTTTACTACCAATGTAAGTTAAAATGTAATCTTATCTTGCCAAAAGTAGTATAACTTTATGATTTGTGAATTTCAAAGCATTTGTTTTGTTTATTCAATAAAATTCGTTAGAACAGTCCGCTTATAAAGAAATGTTACACATTTGATTTTAATATATTCAATCTATACTAGTATTATAAAGAGAGAGAGAGCGGAGTTTTGTATGTTTATATGTTCGAGGTAATCTCCAGAACCATTAGTCCGGTCAATTTAGACAATGGAAATAACAAAAATTCCGGAAAAGCTAAATTTTTGTAGAGACCTTAGGTTTAGCATTAAAAATAAAGTGCCAAGAGTCCCCGTCGATCCCATGTGCGCTAAAAAAGTTATTCGGGGTCAAAGGTCAAAATTTTAGTTTTTTTTGAATTTTTCTCAAAAACGGTAAGTTTTATCGAAAAGTACCTCAGCCCAAAGTTGTAGATCTCAAAATTCTCTATAAAAATGGTCGTTATGATTTTTATCTCCAAGACCAAACCATTTCCCTGATCTTGCGTACTCTTGAAAGACAGCCATTCACTTACAGAATCCCCTCTACTCACATGTCCTTGAATAACATCTGGCTATTCTAGTCCGTGTGGCGTCGTTCACTACCCAAGGGTGCCCATCCCACTAAGGGCATGGGCGCACCCCTCAATATCGCGAAGCCCCCCCTCAAAAGCAAGAGCCCCCCTCCAAAAATTGAGAAAAATACCCCTCAAAACAACCTCCCTAAAAATTTCGATGGCGCAGTCTGGGCCATGACCCCTTCTAGGTGGGCTGACGTACATGCTTCTTTTAGAGTTAAACGTGCAATTCGAGTGAATAAACGTATTTATTACAAGCGTGTACTGTTTGTGCTTATCAATACTTAAGAAAAATGTCACGATTTTGCTTTATTTGCAACAAACTTTTGACTGAAGGTGAAACTGTTGTGCTGGGCAGTCGTGGAATGCCAACTTTAGTCGATGCAAGTGTCGGGAGAAGTTATAAGAATGTTGATTATTTATGAAGTCAAAAGTCCGTTACAATTCGCGTGTATTGCAGAAAATCAGACACCCGGAAAAGTTCAATCTCTGCGGCAACATTGAAGATTCAATTCCAAGGCCAAATACTTCAAAAGTAAGTCCTCCTCGTACTGTAGCGCGATTAAGTGAATTTGAATCCAGCTTTTGTTTTCAAAAACACTACTTATTTTGTGGCTGTGAAGCGGATGAGGAGGCTGAGAAGAAGAAAGCGCAGAATTATCGCAGAAATATTCATAAAGCAGCGACTAAATCATACTCAACATTAAAACGTGCAAGGACAGCTTTTGACACACCTTCGAACGATCTTTAGGTAATTTTAAAAGGGATTCTTTGAATGCAAGTGTAGAAAATTTAAGAATTTTTCTGCCATAATTCTGCGTTTTGTTCTTCTCAGCCTCTTCATCCGCTTCCTCGCCACAAAATAAGCAGTGTTTTTTAGAACAAAAGCTGGATTCATATTCACTTAATACCGCTCTAGTACGAGGTGGACTTACTTTTGAAGTACTGCATATGTTCATTAGGGTGGACTGAAAAAAATGAAAATCTGATAAACGCTAAGTAATAACCCGGAAAAGTTGCCTTTTGTAGAGATATTTGGTTATGGGCAAAAGGATTTCGACCGCAAAAAATATCTTGAGGTGTCGCTCCGCCTTGAAGTTGATCATAAATGCATAAAAACTGGAAACAGTTACAATAATTTCATCAAGTATCAAAATTTGATAAATTTGATGTTATCGCTCTTAAGAGCAGGCTTTTTGTGTAGATTACACATTGCATAAGATCATTTTAATAATAAACTGTATTTTACACATGCGTTGAATCTTGAATTTGACCAATATAGTGTGAGAATTGATTAACACAGTGTTGCTCCGTACCTAGAGAAAAAACATTAGAAGTTATGATTTGTAAAAGTTTGCTTTCATATTAATTAATTCTTACATAGATACGGAAAAAAGAGCAATAAAAGCATTTCTTATCTAGTAAAAAAAAATGTTAATTCTCCACTTAGCCCATAACTTTGGCTCAAAATGTCAAATTTACCTATGATAGAGAACGAAGGTTAAGTATAAAAATTTTTAAATATAAATGTGGCTTGCAACAGCCCACATAATTCACCCTTTAAAACAATGACGTTGCTAAAAACACTTTAATGGGTTTTGAGCCTTCAAACTGTAACAACATTGATTACAATAAAACATAAGTTTGGCGTGCGAGTTGAACTATTTTGCTTCTCATAATTTTCAGTCGATTGAAATTGTGGTTTGATGGTATTGTGGCTTAATATTTTTAGATTCTAATCTGAATCGAATAAATCCACCCCTTTTGGTTAGACAACAAACTGTACCTGACACTTCTTTCTCTTATTTTACCTATCGTCTCGCTGCTTTAGCATGACATATGAGATTTTGAAAGCCATACTACTCAGTAGGTACGCCATCAAGCAATTTCTTTCAAAGTTTTATCGAAAGTCCCCTTTTTGAAAGAGGGAGCTGCCGAGTTTTACCAGTTCTGCTTATCAATGAGCTCATAGTATTCTCTCAGCTTCAAAATTGAAATCTGGAATTATAAATGTTCTTTGTCCATCTTCGAACTGATCGTCGTAATCCGTCTCGAAACAAGTTCTCTGATGACCATCCGCAATACCTAGTGTTATATTTTTTAGAATCTCAAAGTAACCAGTTTGCAGAACAAGAGCTGATGATCCAAACATAATACGATGACAAGTTTGAAGAATTCGATTGTACAGCGAAAATTTACTATTCCAGATTTCAACTTGAGTTCTTTGATAAGCAGAAGTGGGAAAACTCGAATCATCTTCTTAAAAAAGGAATATCAGATAAAACTTTAAAAGAAATGGTGCTTGATTGCGTAACTATTGAA
Source organism: Uloborus diversus (assembly GCF_026930045.1). NCBI lineage: Eukaryota > Metazoa > Arthropoda > Arachnida > Araneae > Uloboridae > Uloborus > Uloborus diversus. The sequence continues at coordinate 107,436,566 of NC_072736.1, read as the reverse complement.
TTATATGATTTCCAATACCTCACGTTATACTAAAGCAGTGAGACGACGCGCAAAATTAGATGAAGAAGCGTCAACCACAGTTTGTTGTCTAACCAAGAGAGATGGATTTTAGAATCTAGAAATCTTAACTACAATGTATCACTAAGGCCAAACATTGTCAGGAGTCAAGATAATAATGCGACTCTCCAGCCAAACTATGTTTTATTGTATGAAATGTGGTTACAGTTTGAGAGATCAAAAAACATTTTAAGGGGGGGGGGGAGGTTGTTTAGAGGGTCATTTTTTCAGTTTTTGGAGAAGGCTCTTGTTTTTGAGGGGGGGGGGGCTCCACGATATTGAGGGGTGCGCCCATGCCCTTAGTGGGTTGGGCACCTCCGGGTACGTGAACGATGCCGCACGGATTAGAATAACCAAATGTTATTCAAGGTCATGCGAGTAGAGGGGATTCTGTAAGTGACTGGCTGTCTTTTGAGAGTACGCAATATCTGGGAAATGGTTTGGTCTTGGAGATAAAAATTATAAGGACCATTTTTATAGAGAATTTTGAGATCTACAACTTTGGTCTGAGGTACTTTTCGATAAAACTTACCGTTTTTGAGAAAAATCCAAAAAACCTAAAATTTTGACCTTTGACCCCGAATAAATTTTTTAGCGCACATGGGATTGACGGGGACTTTTGGCACTTTATTTGTAATGCTAAACCCAAGATCTCTACAAAAATTTAGCTTTCCCGGAATTTTTGTTATTTGATCACTATTTTTATGTCTAAATTGACCGGGCTACATTGCAACTATTTGAAAAATTATTTCACTACATGAAAGGTGCATCCTTACTGAGTGACATAGGCTATAAATCATGCATATATGCATTCAAAATATTTTTTAAAACCATTAGTTTGATTTCGCTTCCAGTTTTTGGAAACTGGTTATGTTTTGTATAGTTTAATTCTTATAAACGTAAAAACACGAACCGATTGTACCGCATTTGCAGTAACAAAATGGATGCATCTCTCTTTGAGCTGAATGCTGAGGGAAGGAAACAAGATTGTACAGCATTTTCAAACACAGAATGGATGGAGGCTCTCATTGAACTAAATGCTGAGTGATGATGGAAACAAGTGAACGAAAAGAATTTCTCACAATGTCAGCATAAGAACCCCGCCGAAAGCTTTACATGTATTTGAGGCTGCAGAGGATAAGGTGTTTTCCAAAGAAAACGAGTAAAAGAGGTGGAAATTTATCCCGGGATTGAAAAAGACTCATCTCTTAGTAGAATATACAATATTCATCCTACTAGCCAATCGGAATTTTGTCATTTAAGAATTCATTTAGAACAGTTTCGTGATACAACATATATTCAAAGTCTTTTGACAGTTAAAGGTCCTACCAACCTATCAAGCAGCATGTAGTCTTATAGAGGACGACAAACCTTGAAAGCTAACCTTATTTGATACATGAAGCTTTCTGACTCCGCTCCTAAGCTCAGAATTTACAATTTATTTTAACACTTATGCGAACTTTTAGATTCTATTGCTCTGAGGCAAACATTTAAAAAAGATCTTTGTGACGATATATTGCAAGAAGAGCGTCAACAGAAAAACTAACATAGTCGTTTAGTGTCAAACAATATAAACTAAAGTCTATTTTTTTAAAAGGCAAAATTTGTCAATGAAGCGAAAACTTAATTAAAAAAATTCTACAAAAACAAGATTAGTCCATGAAAACCAGGTACGCTAATTAATGTTTTTCGGCATACCCAATGGAACTGGAAAATTTAATAAATTCAACAGTAGCCAAAAATCGATCTACAGGCAGACTTGTTTTTGCGATGGTTTTTTTACGGAACTGTCGGGACTTTACTTAGTGGTTCAAAAACGGACTATTCCACATTAAAACTACTTTGAATATCTCCTGCAGAAAGACTCCGTACGTTCCACAAGAAAAACTTGGCAATGACAACTTCTTCAAGAAGGTGTCTCATAATGTGGACGAATTTTCGATGAGCCATCGTTTGGTTATAGAAGGCGTGGATAGAACCCTAAAATATAAAAAGGTTCAGACAAAATTATGAGAGGTGTCACCTTCGAACTTGACGGTGACTTTAATCAAGCTTTTCCTGAGACGCCCTAGAGAAACGCGTGCAGATATACTTCAATCCTGATTAAAATCGTCTACTTTTAGCAGCCCTTTACAATCTCTATATCTTAAGAACAACTATAAGAGTTCGTTTAAGAGAGGGTAATACGCATTCTTAGAGTCTTTTATTATAAGTAACGGGAAAATACCTGCAAAAGGATATCTTATCAAAATAAATGAGTTAGGAAATTCTCTCTAAATGATTTGTTCCTCAATGTTTATCCTGAAACCAAAACTCTTTGTCAAAAATATTACACGTGGATGTGCGAGAGGGGACTAGTTTTTTCCAACATCGCTGTGCATCATCCACACAAATTCCTTGATTCCCTTAACTCCTCTGGACTTCTCTTCATGCTTTTAAAATTAAAGGCGATATCCCAATAATTTTATTGCGCAACTTTAATTTGCCTAATCTATGCAATGGGGGGAATCGAACCTCAATTAAAATCACTAAGGAATAATAAGATTTAGGGCATTGTTCTTACAGCATCAGCAGTAGATCAGTTGGCTCATATTCCTTGCATCCCCATGGTCTCTGCATATTTGCTTTTCCAATTTAAGTGATTACAATTTCGAATGAAAATTTCTTATGCCATCACCATCATAAAATCTGAAGTTCAAGCGCACAACTTTGCTGTACGTAGTACAACGGTGCATACGGGAAGATTGCATTGTTCAGTGATAAGTATATGTTGGTCTCTCTTGATCAGGAAATGAGGTAAATCAATTTGTTTCAAATCTCATAAAAACCAAACAAAAAATATGGCTTACTATTGAACTTTAAATTAAAAAGTAACAGCATAATATTTTTTAATGATAGATGATTTTTTTAAACCTGAGCAAGGTTGGAACGGGTCGCTAGTTAGTAATAAATCAAATACCAAGCCGTAAACGATATTAATTCTAAACGAAAAACAAAGTATTTATTTCCTCCTGCAATAACTAAAATTGAAAATCATTTATTATTTAAAAAGAAATATTAACAGTTTAAATCAGAATCAGAAGTAATAAACCGATAGTGCATAATTAAATAATTACACTTTTAGGTACAGTTCAACTCTATTTCATTAATTGTATAAAGAAAGACAAAAGGAAAAAAAATTGTTATACTCACATAAACCAGGAGAAGCTTGGAAAGAAATAAAAGAGTTTTCCAGTTTTCTTTTCTTACTTCAAGCAAAATATTACATTTTTCTGAAATTTAGCGTTTTGGAAAGAACCTTGCAACAACTTGACTTTAAAGAATAATTTACTGAGCATAATTCTATTAGAACTAGGAAAATAAAAGCATACGACTTTTATTAAACAGTGAAAGTATTTCAATTTGATTCGTTTTTAATTCGCAACTCCAGAGCTCGAATACGCTACCTTGCGGTGATAAACAATATTAAAGAAAAAGGTAAAACATTCCATTCCACGTGTTTTCTTTGTGGTAAATTACAGGCTTCAGACAGTTTATGGTGTAATGTAATTTCAGAAGAATAGAAAAGAAAGTTTCCCACAAACACGATAAAAAATTACTGTCATTCACTAAGCGTCGAAGCAAGTTATAAGTTACGGTATTTGTTTGTTTTACCTTTTTCATCCACTATTAGATGGTGATTGCAGCGCCCCCTATATTTTATTGGAGTTGCGAATAAGACAGAAGGGTTTGGATCGCTGTAAAATTAAAAATTGTTTATTAGGTTAATACTAAAATGTTCCTAGTGGGTCACGAGGTGACTTGACAATCATAAGTTGCAAACCACTGGTTGTAACTCTTAACTGTCAGAAGTCAGTAAATTTGCTTTTAAGTAGTGTAATTTTTACACTAATATTAGAGTGAGCTCATTCACTGCTTTCTTTCTTTCTTTTTTTTTGTGTGTGTGTAAGTGTGTGGGTGTTTTAAATCTTATATAATTAAAAACTGAGCGTATGTACCTATGTACGTACCTATGTATCCAAGTTTCTTCTCCCGAACGACCGTGAACTGACCATCGAACCAGGTATTGATGGATTCGTAATCTTCCCGTCTTTATGTTTGGCTATTTGACATAATCCTCCGACAATAATTAGCGGAGATATCAATTAAAAACTATTAATTATGACACTTAGATTTCGACATAAAATCCCTATTTTTCGAAAGCTTTCCTCCATTCAAATTATTATTCAGTGCTTCATCTCGATTTTAAGCAACAATGCTTTTATTAAAATTTATAGCGTGAAGAAAATCATTGAGACGAAAGATCTGTTGCCATTTTTTTGTCTCGAATATGAGCAAATAAAATTCTGGGTTTTCTTTTAAAGGCTTCTCCTGTAACCGGGGGATTTAAAATGTTTACTTTTTGGTTAATTTTCCGAAATATGCCGCAAAATTTTACGGATTTTTTATTTATTTATTTATTATTTTTTTCTTTTTTGTTGAAGTCTGATTGTTGAACACGCGTCACTTGACGTAACTTTTATTTTCGAGGTGGGCCGTTCAAAGCCGATCGACGTAGCTAGTAATAATATTACATTTTGTGATAGCTAATACTGATGTGAAATTTTCATAAAAATATCATGAATGAAATATTCATAAATATATGCATATAGTATTTTAAGCCAGAAATGTTTATTTTTGTGCATTGAAACATATACAAATCTGTATTATTTATTTGTAGGTAAGAATCCCTTCCTCTGCACCAAATTTGCCACTTGTGAAAAGCTCATGGCTCCAAGAGTAAGCAAATATGCTGATATTTTTTTTTTTTTGTTGTGACATCTTAAGACTTTTTAAATTGCTTTGTTTTGAATTGACGAAAAAATTAAGAGATTATTTACGACATGTATGGCGAAAAATTCAATGATTTAAATTTTTGTTTTAACTTTTTTCTTGAAGTAGCTAAGGTAGCAAAAATGTTTTTATCCCTAGTGATACAACATGGTAAAATAAAACCTTAGTCAACAAATTCGATCAAAAACTACATCAGTGTTAACAAAGGAAAGCAAAGGCCTTTATGCGCGACCTAAATAAAAGGGAAAAATAAATAAATACATGATATGAATAAATAAAGTAAGAAAGAAATAACAAAAAATCCTTTTAAACATGGTGGGTTTCATGTTTTAGTATAATTATCGTTAAAAAAAAAAAAAACGAGTTCTGTAACAAATATTCTTAATCAGAAGATTTATCCAAAAAAAAAAAAACTGCTAGTAATTCATAACATTTTTATATTCAAGGAACTCTTGCGGTCCTATATTGTAAAGAATACTAGTTTTTCCTTGCTTCGGAGAGAGTTTGTAACGGAGAAGACTCAAGACATACGACAACCTTTTTCAAACTGAATTTTAAGAAGCGTGTCGAAAGTTCTATTTTTACTTGAATGCGAGTAATACTCGTTGTTTTAGTGCGCGTTCTAAAATGAAAGTATACATATATTTCTACAATCAACTCTTTGAAAGTTCTGAAGTTTACTTATTAACCAATATGGTATTTTTAAAAACGAAAACTAAAACAATAAACAAATCCCAATCTCACAGAGCAATTACGTAAGACTGCAATGACTCCATTTCACGAAAAAGCTGCTAGTTTGTCCTGTACGTGACAGCTCAAGTATTTCATTAAAAAGTAATCATTCTTAAAGGTAATGACCAAAATGTTTTTCTTAACAAATCACTCATACAATTGTGATTTCTTATAAGTCACAAAACTTTCTTCATCACTATTTTGAATTATTATTTTTATTGAAACAAATAAGCTGCCTCGTGCGGACAAAATATCTGTATTTCCCATGGAATGGCCCAATAATTATCTAGTTCAAAGTGGGACAATATCCAAACCACGGGATTGACCAATGGATCAATATTGAAATATATAAGCGGAAAACAGACATAATTTTTTTATATTAACGATGCAATACATTGTCAAAGAAGAAAATAGAGGAAAAGTAAATCGTCGCCTCAGAACAATAGCACGATATCTTCCTGTTGTTTCTGGAATCAGATGCCTTACGATTGCTCTGAGGCGACGGAAAGACTTCCGTAAATAAGGATCAAATTGAACGCTCAACTCCGAAGGCGCAAGAACCTTTTCAATACTATACACGACAGAAAGTTAAACAGAGCATTAAACTAAATCAGCGAATGAATGAATGCTTCATTTTCCTTAACTTAAATCGAAACAATACATTTTCCCTTTTATTTCAGGTTCTATTTGCTTTAGAAGAATGTAAAGCTGAAGTTGTTCCAGACGGTATCAAAAGATGCACACCCCATTCCATCGTTTTCGAATCAAAGGAAGTTCCTGAAAAGGTGAGGATGTTTCGAAACATCAATGTTCCAATTTAAAACATCGACGATATCGGTACATCGAAACCCAAAAACATCGATGTTTTTTAACATCGGTGTTATATAACAACGAATTTTTAAATACATTTAAGCCTTGTGAACTCTAACAAATGCTTTCGTAGAAGGGAATTCACTGCCTATACTTATTAATTTAAAACTAAGATTTTTGAGTTGTCTGGAAAACTTCAATAATAATGCTTAAATTAATGCATGCATGCATGCATGACCAGAATCACCTATTTTTAAAGTAATACAAAGGATTATTTAACTCATGTAAAAATGAAGCATTTAAGAAGTCTGTCTAATAATTAGGGAAGTTGGTAAATGTTTCAAAAGAGATAATTTGAAAGATAGAAGAAAAAATGCGATTCATAAGGGAAAATATTTGTTATAGTAGATTTAATTTTGACTTAATGATAGTGATATTATTTAAAACATGCTCAATGATTTTAATATATTTGTAGTGATTGAAAATACATGTGCTATCACTACTAACCTAATGGTGCATGTTTGAGATAAAACTAGAATTTGTCAATTTAAATCAACGACTTATGGGGTAAAAACTATAAGTAAGGTAAATATATAACAACAGTCAAACATTTTGGTAATCATTGTGTTAGGAAAAAAAGATTGCTAACTTTTCTTCGATATTTAGACAACTAATGATAGAAAACTTTTGCCTATGGAGTGGATGTTGCGACCATTGAATAATTGCACAATTTTCAGCACAACTGTATTTTCTTGGACTGAATCATACCAGGTTTTTTTTTTTTCATAATTTTGTTCCAATTGTAAAATATTGACAACGAAGAAGCATCTTACAAAAAGCGTCGACGTTAGGAAAAACATCGACTCTAACGCATCGATGTTTTAACAAAAGCATCGACATTTCGTCGACCGCGATGTCGAACCCCTAACTAGTAGAGGGAAATTATAATAACACTGAATTTTCTAGATCTAGACACTTAATACCAGAAAACGATAATGCTAACTTTTCTGCAATGCAAGTCTACTTCTTTAATCTTTAAAAAACAAATTATAGAAAAATGATTCCAACAGAATGGATGACACGACCATTTATTGATGGTGTAGTTTTTAATATAACTTTTACATAAACATGATCTTGTCATATTCAGTAAATTACCGCCCATTAGCCAGGGCTAAAGCAGAAATACGTGAAATACACCGCCAGCTCAGTCATCAGCCGAGGACTGCAGTTTCGTGCTTATTAGCACTCATCAGCCCGGCATAGGAAAGTGACTGAACTGGAGATGGAAAACCTCTTAAGGAAGTCAAGAGTGCGAAACAAACTGGTAGCTAATATAGAATTAGCAGACCAGACAGGTGACCGAAGCAATGGTTCGGTTCAACTCGAAGATTGAACGCGAGGCATGGTATATTCAGTAAATTACCGCCCATTAGCCAGGGCTAAAGCAGAAATACGTGAAATACACCACCAGCTCAGTCATTTCCAGTCGAGGACTGCAGTTTCGTGCTTATTAGCACTCATCAGCCCAGCATAGGAAAGTGACTGAGCTGGAGATGGAAAACCTCTTAAGGAAGTCAAGACTGCGAAACAAACTGGTAGCTAATATAGAATTAGCAGACCAGACGAGTGACCGAAGCAATGGTTCGGTTAGCTACCAGTTTGTTTCGCACTCTTGGCTTCCTTAAGAGGTTTTCCATCTCCAGCTCAGTCACTTTCCTATGCCGGGCTGATGAGTGCTAATAAGCACGAAACTGCAGTCCTCGGCTGGAAATGACTGATCTGGCGGTGTATTTCACATGATCTTGTCATGTTTTTCTCTCTCTGTTTAATACTTTTGGTTTAACTAAAACATCGACATCGAAAAAATAATATTACATTGAACGAAAAACATGGATGATAGGAAAAACATTCACTCAAATATATCAATGATAAAAACATCGATGCTTTGAAAACATCGATATTGATGTCACACCAATACTTCCTATGAAGTCAATACTTTTTGAAATAGATAACGGATCATTTCATAGCTGTCTTGTGGTTGCGGTTCATTAGAAAGTCATGATGACTTCGTATGCAATTATCTTTTCACGATATAGTTCCGTAGAATAATGATTATACTTATTGATTGAATAAAGTGTTGACAGAGTATTCCATCATTTTACCATCCAAATATTGACTTCCTTATCCTTGTAGTTATACCCAACAGTTGTAAATATATTTTTAAAAATTTACTTTCTCTCTCTCTCTAATTAATGTTCACAGTCGGATCCCGCTACAACGCGATCCGACTTACGCGAAATGGCTATAACGCGAGTTTTTCGTGAGATGAATTTTTTAGTGCGGACACAAATTACTCGCATGCAACATGAAATTTTTTCGGAAAAGAGCGGCGGAGAGTTAGAATGGGCTTCGGTTTTGTGAATGGAATTTCACCCCATAAACATCACTGAAAGCGGAAGTTCACCCACTGTATTAGTCTAAACCAGCGGTTCCCAACCTTTTCCCCCTTGCGAACCCCTTCCAAACTCCAAAATAAGTTGGCGAACCCCTAGAGTACTAGGTAATTAGTAAAAAGCAAAAAATAAATAAATAAATAAAACGCGCACGCACACAAATACACATAGATAATAAAGTTTGAGAGATTTTTTTTTTAGTTTGATGCTGCTACATAGTTTATAACAAGAACGATAACATACTTACAAAATAAAGAATTACAAATATTGCTACGAACTAAAATGATCGCTAAAAAATGAATGCAAAACAAATTCACCAAAAAATAAACAGAGTGACTATTCTGTGTTGAGCTTCAATCAACTTTGAAACAATTATGAAAATGGGATATTTGTGGAACATAGTGGTTCTAAATTTGGGTGAAATTTTTTTGACCCTAGGCGTACATTTATCTCTATTATCACTAAATCAGAAGTCAATTAAAGAATGATCTATAAAATACCTTTCAGGGAACTTTCATCAGATTAACTAAATTAACTTTTTTTCTTACAGTAAAATGAGAAAGATCTTGGTTTAAGTCTTCTTGAAAAGGACTACGAGCCTAAGTGCTTGATAGATATTTTTTGCGTTGCTAGCCATTCTTTTAAAAGGCAATAAAGTGTAATGAGAAAATTATAGCAACAAACAACAGCATGATCACACTTCTATGCATTTTTGACACAACACAAGATCGGTAGCTCTTCGTCGGACTCAAATGGTAAAAAAACTAAATATCAAAATATTTTAGACTCTCGTACGTGTTTCATGCTCCATGTAATGTTTTCATCGATTTTAATCAATCTTTCCAATCAAAAACTTCTGAGGAAACGAACGCTTTCAAATTCTTTCATCTGAGGACATTGTATTCATAAGTAAAGCTTTTTCATCTTGGCTTCAGAGCTATCACCTATCATTGTCAATGGAAGCGCTAAAACCGGCACTTTGCAATGACAGACTAATGTATTTGAATGTAAAATATATCAGGAAGTATGCAAATATTTTCAAGCTAAGAGTATCAAATGTGCGAGAGACAAATGAATAAAAAATGAGTAACATTTGCTTGAAACTGCTTGAGCATAAAACTTCATCACAAACAGGCTTGCTTGAAACTGCTTGAGCATAAAACTTCATCACAAACAGGCATGTTAAAACTCCGCCATTACAGTATTTTTTGCGCGAACCCCCTAAAAACCTCTCGCGAACCCCCAAGGGTTCGCGAACCACCGGTTGGGAACCGCTGGTCTAAACAACGCTTTGCTTTAGTTTATACAAATAACCGCTCCGATTAACTTTTTTTTTTTTTTCATTTTGCATATGAACGTTGACAAAATACATTCTGATAACATTCTGATCGCGCTGCATAAACCTTCTTCATTTTTTAAATTATAAGTATATTTACTATATCTATACTGTTAAGGCTGTAATAATGCTACAGTGTACATACTGTAAGTACCATACTGCTTTATTTTAAGTTTCTCTCCCCCATTAATCATTTGATTTTGTGCTAAGTTACAGAATTTTATGCCAAATAATAACGCTTTTTCTAAAATGCAGAAAAGTCGGTTCTTTGTAAAAGACACTGCAATATATAGTTAATAAATGGTTTGAAACAATATGAGGGGTGTGTACAAACGTCTGAAACAATTGGGTATGCTTATAAAAAATTACTAAACATACCTTGTTCCACAACGCGAAATTCCGACTTACGCGAATTGTCTTGGAACGCATCCCTCGCGTAAGTCGGGACTCGACTGTATTTGCCAGTTGTTTTTTATTTTAAATTTTATTATTTATTTTATCTCGTGTTAACCACAGAAGAATTTTGGTTCATTAACAATTATTTCTATTGTTCCAATAATATAACGACTTTATTTTACTTAAAAATCATGCATAATATTTGATTTACATCTCATTGTGGAAAATTGATCTAGTAAGTCCTTATTTGAGAACAGGAACTTAGCATTCTTTGGTAAGAAAACCCACTAGATAAAAAATATTTCAACTCATCCGTGCTCTTATTTTTTATTTCAGATCTTCGACTGTGTCGTTGAGAAAGTAGGAACGGTAAGTTATAGTGCTTCATATTTCTTCAGAAAAAAGAAAAAATACGCTAAAATATTATTAAGTTAGTAAAACTATGCAAATCTTAATCGTTCATTTGTTACACTCGTGCTCGCCAGCTATAGTTTTACACATATCGCGCACCTGTGGATGAAAACCTTAGAACTAGCTCTAAAATTGCTTCCATAACAATGCCACGACGTTAATAATGATTCAACGTTTTCGAATATATTTAGAACTTTCCTCTCAATGATTACAAATAATTTGCCTTTCGATGTATTCAACTAAAAAAAATAAATTAAATTTCCACTGCTTTCCTGCCTATGCTCTAATGAACAGTGACAATGGATGTGAGGTTCAAAAATTAGGAAATGTTAACGATCCCTTTTGGAGAGCTAGAGTAGAACCAGAGTGAAATTTTTCAGTTTGAAAAGCGAGAAGAAAAATTATTTTTTCATAATGTAAGAAAATATATGCTCCACTAGGATGGTGTAACGCTTGTGGGGGTTTCCATGGTTACATATTTTTTCAATTTCCATGATTGCATAATTTGGCTTTCCACCGTAGTCTCAGCGCAGATGCGCGTCAAAGAGCACATGAGATCATAATAATGTCAAGTCGTCTAAAGATGACGAGACAATCCTGGATTTTAGAAATAAAATGAAATTAGGGATTTTTGTACGTATTATGTTGTTTTATCTTTACAAAATGTATTGAACACAAACCGTTTTGCCCCTCCCCCCCCCCCTCCCGGAAAATTTTGAAGCGACGGGCCTGAGAATATGTAGTCTGTAACAAGCAATAATCAATAACATAAGGTCAGACAATAAAAGCATACAGAACATAGTATAAAACAATACAGAATTTTGTCACGTCGTAATGTTACGTGTAAAAGAAAATGATAAATAAAGGGATATGAAACAAAGTGGGGGGGGGGGATTAACAAAAATTAATGCATAAAAAGTAGTATCTATACCCCTGAAATAAAAATGAAAGTTAAGTATAAAACGAAATTTATAAAATTTAAATTTGAAGAAGCGATGTAAGCAGAAAATATAGGGATCCCCTGGGACCTTTAAAATGAGATATTAAAAGCGAATTAAATTCAATAAAAACAAATGAACATAACGGTAAAGTATTGATACGCTAAAACTTGAGCAAGGTCATGAAATGGCCTAAAATAAATAATCGCAGACTGATTCAGTAATTTTACCTGAATACACAGATTGTGAGATTGTTAAAACATTATATCCAATTTCATATTCGTATCAAACCATGCATTACATATACATTCCTATTTCAGCTGGCCTTCCCTGAGAAGAAAATCATGCTTAATTTTGAGGTAAGAAAATTAATTTTAAAACTCAATGAGAACTTTAATATTACTATTTATTTCAAAAATATCATTAGCCATATTTTTTAATTGCAAAAGGACGGAAAAATAATTTTAATTCAACACATCATTAACATAACTCGAAAACAATAAACTTTTTTTTTCCGCAGGAATGCACTAAGACGTTATTTGAAGAAGACTGTAAGGGAAAAAGAAAATAATGTGGAACATATCTACATCTGTTTTGAAATTTTATTATAATTAATATGTACATGAACACATTTACTATAGTCATCATTTCAATGTGTTAACTTTAAATTATTTTAAATTTTTAATGATCATGCTGATTTATAGGTGTTATTTATTTTTGTTTTTAAACAATAAAATAATTCATAATGTCTAAATGTGTGTTTCTTATCAACATCACTTCAGTTAATAGTCAAACGTAACCATCAAAACGAGATACAGAGGACTCTCCTTATTCTGAACCCTCATGGGACCGAACAAAAGGGTTCAGATTTTAAAGGTGTTCATTATGGGGGGAGACTGAATAATGCATGTACAGGGGGGTTATAAAATAATGTGAGGTGTTCAGAGCCCTCTAGCAAGTGAAGTATTGAACGAAACATTGCCAAATTTCATGAGCGTACATAGCAGACCATATGATCTCAATTTCTACAATTAAAATAAATAGTACCAAAAGTCACCACCAGGAGAAATTTTGGCGCTAGAAAAGTGTGTTACTTGCGAATACTGAAAACTTATATGCCCAAAAATGTCAATCAAAAGCACACATCAAGTTTTTTGCTACAAATAATTGCTACAAATAATTGCTACTTATAAATGAGGTTCAATAAAAGCAACAAGAAATTTCAATTTGTAACAACAGAAGAATTTTACCAAAAGTCGTCAGGAAGAAATTTCGGCGCGGCAGCAAGGATTTCTTTCTGAACAATAGTCATGTATGATGGTGCACCATCCCATGTTGGGCTTTAGGTACTGAGTGTATGGCGGCAACATTTCTTTGATAGCAGTTTTATTAGTCATGCATTTCCTACGGTAGGGAGACCGTTTTCACCTAATCTTTCACCTTGTGATTTTGCACTATGGGGGTTTCGTAACGGCGTTGTGTATCTGCGACATGTTTAACTTTCACAACTAGAAATATGTTACTGGTAGGCGAAATTAATCTCCCCCCCCCCCCAGACGTGTGGAAAATATTGTGCATTGTATGCAGTACGTGGAAAATCTCGATGTTGGTCATATTGAATCTCACTTGTTGGTAAAAATCATATTTTGTCAATAAAATTGATGCATATTTTATGAGTTAGCATTTAATCCTTCAATAGTCACAGTAATACACCTTTTCCACGCCACAATTTCCCCTGGTGGCGATTTTTTGTACTATTTTTTTATTTCAGAAATCAAAATCTCATGGTCTACTGTGCATGCACATGAAATTCGGCAATGCTTCGTCCACTACTTCACTCGCTAGAGGGCTCTGAACACCTCACGTTATTTCATAACCACCCTATATATGTATTCTATTAAGTTAATTGACTATGTTCAATATTTTTGCCTGGTGAGCTATACCAGTTACTGAGATAGAGGTGCTGAATATTGTATTGGTGGCTAGTGCAATGTCTAATTCAACTTAGTAGGACCTAAGTCTTGCCTAGACGAATGCCTGAAAGAATGCAAGACCTAGTCTTGTATTCTTTCTTTTTTAATTTAAAAAGTTTTTTACAACATTCAACAATAAAATATTATAATACAGCTTTCGGTACAATATCCGGAGGAAAAAAAAGTAATTTTTAATCTGTTTTTACCTTGTGTATTATCATGCGAGGTACGTGTTATCATACAAGTGAAAATGTTTCCGGGTGATTCTCACCCGCAATTTACTTCAAAGATCTTGAATACTACTTGATACATTCGTTGGATTCTTGAAAAATAGTTCAGTGGCATAAATTTCAGGCTCATACTGCTCAGTTGAATGACTTTATGTGATGCAGTCATATCCAGGAAAATAATTTTCCTTCTTTCTCTCTCCACATTCCCCTTAACACCCTTCAATCATTGTGAAAAAATTGTAAATGGAGTTCAGGCTTTCTAATTTGATTCGCAGGCATTCCCGAGTATCGATTGTGAACATATTCTGAAAATAAATGATTGAACAGGGTTAAAAAAAAATAGCGTTCATAATACTGGGGTGTTTATATTATAGGGTGTTCAGAGTACAGAGAATTCATCCTATGTCAAGCCTATGGAGTTTCACCGGGACCATCCAAATGTGTTTAAAATATAGGGGTGTTTACATTAGAGAGAGTTCAGATAGAGAGTGTCCACTGTAATTCGAAAATGTCCAACGTCCTAAAAATGGTAATTTCTGCCATGATCGTTGCAATTCTCAAAAATCAAAATTCGTTCTTTACGCTATGAAAGAACTCGTTTAAAAATTTTTTTCTCCAAAATCCAATATTTTCCACTCTTTAAAGCTGTTCGGGTTTTTTTTAATAAAGCATGACAAGTCTATTTTTTATTCACTAGTTCATCAAAAGTAATAAGCTTACTTTGTGACATCTAAAATTTTTTCTCCTCTTAATTTGCGCGTTGTTCAGAGAGAGTTAACACCCCCTTGCACCATAAAAAACAATTTATATTTCTTTAAAGTATCATAAATGTACAAAATACAAAGCAGATATATACAGATATATAATTTATTCATATGATACACAAGAGCACGCATAAAAGCAGCACTTTTTCAGTTTTTAATTTACACACATTTCTTGTTCTTGCCGCGGGAGAACACAAGTTTGATGTTAGAGCGAGGGCTCTGTCAAATGTTCGGGAGCGGGTCATACTTTTTCATGGAGCGGGCGTTACTGGATCTCAGGTCAGTGGAGGAGCCTAAGGAATTCGTGGAGAGTTGAGGAAGCATACTCTGATAATGACCACTCTGAAACGATAGAAATGAGATCTAAAATAAAATGGTTGGGATCGTGATACCATGTTATTTAAAATC
This sequence comes from Uloborus diversus, assembly GCF_026930045.1. Lineage (NCBI taxonomy): Eukaryota > Metazoa > Arthropoda > Arachnida > Araneae > Uloboridae > Uloborus > Uloborus diversus. Next base: position 107,421,225 of record NC_072736.1, on the reverse strand, counting down.
TACGGGATGATTTAAGAATAATGGGGTGGAGTTTCAAACGCGTGTATTTTTCTAAGAATAAAAATGGTACAAAAGCGATTTTTTTTACACAGAAAAAGTTTGTATTCCGCCACTATGACAACTTGAAGTGGAAAAGAGTGGCAAGTGAGAAAATTATTTCTACTGTGTGGGCAATATCGGCAGAAATAAGTTTTCGAGATATTTGAAGAAATGAGTGTTGGACTCCATACTAGGGGAAGAACAGAAGGAGGAAAAAAAAGAAAGAAAGACAAATTTGCAGTTACTGCCCTTTACCTGGCCACGGCTGATTGGTCTTGACACGCCAATTCTCATTACATAGACTATAACTTGGGAAAGCACGGAAAAGGAGAGAAAAGAAGAAACCTACAATTGTTTTTTTAATGCTACATGTTTATCTTATTCATACAAAGTTTACTTCCTAATTTTCGGAAACCAGTTTCTGAGAAAATTTGAAGCAAGCGTGTTTAATACAGAATGAAAACGAAATATTGCTTTGCATGTTCTGGAACTGTTTTTTGATTAATAATATCGAGCATAACAACAGGCCACATGAATGATTCAACATCAAAATGGCTCGCCGGCCGTAGGTTAGGTACCACTGTTATACTAAAACAGAAGATAGCAGTTATGTTACTATAACGTTCACTTACGTTTTCATGCTAAAGGTTGATGAAAGTCATTTTTTAAATCACTAATGCACAAAAAATACAAAAATGAAAAAAAGTTTTTGAAGAACTCAAACAAGAAAGAGTAGTTGTCTCACATAATCGTAGCAATGACGTCTTGACGTACCTTGAGTTTGTCTCTTCGAAACCTGTTAGAGAGAATGTCATAGTCGAATTCAGACTTGTTGAATCCATCAAAATAAGGATGGTGGAAGAGCTGTTCGCAACTGTGTCTCTTGTCTGGGTCCTTGTCCAGGCATTTCTTTAAAAAGAAAACATATTTTTGAACTAACAAAACATCAACAAAAAATCTACTGTCAAAATTAAAAAGAAAAAAAAAAACTTGTAGCACTTGAAGAAAATAGCAGTAAATATACTTTGCATATGAACTAATTTTTTTCGGGATAAAATCGATTTAGTTACTTAATGTCCAACCACATTTCACACAAAAAATTGGCAAGCGGTCACTTGAGACGATTTTCTTGCAATGAATTTTGCAGGGAATAGGGTAAAATACCAAGGAGATTTTAATGCGCGTGTTCAGTTCATTTCGATGTGCCCCTCCTTCGAAATCGGCAAACTGGCATCCCTGAAAACTAATAGCTGTATCGGCGGTTGAACAGTAACTGTCTTACTATTTAGCTGACAGAGTATTATGGGACTACGCGATTATGAAGTAACGAGGAAGATTTATGTTAGAAAAATAACAAATCTCTCTTAGTATAATTTTACTAATACCGTAGAAGTAGAATGCAGAAAACAAACCCCAAATAAAAAATATTCTTACTTAAATCGTATGAAATATCATACTTGCGAAAGTGTAAAACGCTATCATGCACCAAGAAGTTTACACAGGCTTATGTGGGATGTGAATTTACTTACATTTATTTTTAATAAAATAATTGAAATTGAACTACTTTTAGCATTGTGATCAACAGACGAAACACGATAAATTGCGCACGCATTTTGAAACTAATTATTTAATGTAGTCTATTTGATCACCGACTCCAGTCATGTAGCTCGGGAAATGGGCCAGAGAAAATGAAATCAGAGAGTGAACTAACCGGAGTTCTTCATATTTCATCGTAGAAATAGATAAAGCATATGTTAAGATATTTATCTATATAGAAATTTAAAAATCACTTTTTAAAGTTGTCTTAATATTGAACTACTGGAGCAGTGAATGGTCAATGCAGTTAAATTACATGGCTCAACGTTAATAGGCTAGTCCAATGGCGCCGAACATTTTTTTTTTTTTTTTACCAGAGAGCAGCACCGTAAAGATGCATCACTCGGGTCAGAACATGATAAAATTCCAAAAATTTAAAAATGTTCAAAAAAATACGGGAAAAACGTGAAAAGGGGAAGAAAATTACAAACCAAGAACTGTTACTATCATTATTTGATGCTTGTTTTATTAATGAAAAGTTTGCATCTGTTTTCCAGAGACCAATTTTTGAATATTTGGCTACAAATTTGGGACATTGCGATTAATCGTGGTTCTCGACTTGTAAAATTAAACGAAGTACGGGTCACACAGATCAGTTCTGCAGATCGCATGTATTCCACGGGCTGTATATTGGGCTCCAGTGGGCAAGCTAAACCATATGGATAACCCATATTTCTGTGAAATACATAACCAAAAGAATCATTATTATCAAATGCTTAGTAGAATACTGTCTGAGGTTTCCGAATTGATATTATTTAACCCGGTTATTCTACACAGGGTATCAACCTGTCTGATATGAAAAAAGGCTATATTTTGACAAATGTCTCCCTATCTACCTTCAGAAACTTTCGGTTGATGGTAAGTGGAAAGATTAGAATAAAATATTTTTAAAATAAGGTATGGTTTATCAGCAGTGGCGTCGCTACGAAGGGGGAGGAGGGGGCCCACCCCGGGTGTCATCCGTCAGGGGGATGAAGCCCAAAGTGGAATCGCAGGTTTTGAGAAATATGAAACTAAAATGCATTTTTAAAATCCCGGGGGTAAAACTCTAAGCCCCCCTCCCTCCCCCTAGAGTGAATACTATACTCACTCGATGATTAGGTTCACATTGTCAATACTTTGATCTAGAAAAACTTAAGCCCATTATCTTTCCCTGGGGATTTCAGATATGTTTGAAATAATAATGGGACCATCAATTTCATACACCCCCTTATTTTTTGACCTCTTGACGACTGACACATTTGAGTCCAGGACAAGGTATATAAAAAGCATTCATAGTATTTATTTGTCTTTTGTACAACAGCCCACTTAAAATTCCGTTATAATGCAACAGTAGTTGTTTCTGAAATTGCATAAATTTTATGTTTTCATATGTTTACGTAGAGTATTAAAACCTTTTTTTCTTTTTTTTCGTTTGTAGTGGGGGTGGGGGAGGGGGTGAAACTACAAACTACCGCCAGGGCTTAGTTAAGATATCGGGGGGCCCAAGGCCAAAAGCTCTTTTGTGGCCCCTTTGTACTCAAAACTTGCAATTTTAGTCATTGGCTAAAACAATTTTAGGCATTTGGGGGCCCTAGACTACGGCCTAGTTGGCCTATTGAGTAATCAGGCCCTGACTACCGCCCCAGGTGTCACCCATGCTAGGTACACCGCTCTTTATCAACATAACTTTTGAAGAGAATATAAAAGAAAAGTAAGACAATAGTAAATGTAATGAAAATATTGTCCTAAATTGCACACAAAGAAATCATTCAATGAAATTTTTGAGCCTTTCCATTAAGGGGCCATTAATGGAAACATAATATTTAATGATTTGACAGCTAATGATTCCATTAGAGGGTCAAATCATTAAATATTATCACACTTTAAAGAGGACTCTTAGATAATCTATTATCTGGTTAATATGCTACCAGTTAATTGAGATAATCTACTGGATTGAAATTTTCTCAGAACTGATATCGCACATCTAGTTCAATGCCGCTATATGTGCAAAATTTTAATCTTTGATTTTATGGCGTTATTGCAGCGATAATATGTTGAACTTTGAAATAAAATACAATCAAACTTAGTATTTATACATGAATATTAAACTTATCGAGTTTAATTGCATTTCATTTCGAAGTCCAACATGAAAGCGTTGTAATACCGCCATAAAATCAAAAATTAAATATTTGCACTTATGGTGGTTATGAACTTGATGTACGACGTATGTCAAGCGGCAAGTACTAGAAGAAACATCAGGGATCTTAACAGGCTACCGTGATTGGTAAGAACAAAACGCAATTAGTTACCTTTAAAAAGTCCATTTCTTGTTCCGATATGTTAGGAGAAAATTTGCTTTCTAAAGTTTCCTGCAATAATAATGAGATTTATTATGAATGAAAAGTATATGATGAATAGTGTAATGAAAATGGAATTACTTTCACATTAAGCTTTATTTGCAAACAAGAACTCTAACCGCTTACTAAATGAGCACATGCAAATACAACATGAAATTTTAGAAGATTGAGCACTGTTATAATTTCCATTAAACTAAATTTTGATTTTTAATTTTACGAGGAAAATATCATCAATATTTTTAAAATTAATTCATTAAAAGAAATTAATAGAACGTACTCTCACGTCTACTTCTGGAATAGTAACTCCACTAAAAAAATCATTTTTCTTAAAAATCTGCATGTGTCGAGGAATAAGTTCACCTGAAAAATAAATTTGAAAGTTAGAAATATTTACTAAGTAATTCAATTAAAAATAAGAAACTCGTGTAACAATCCTTAGTTAAAATTACAAAAACAATAAATACTAGTTTGCTCTAGATGTTTTTTCGTCTTTTAAAGCATCTTTGGAATTGCCGCAATAAGATAACTTGTATACAGTCTCATTCCCGTCACCTCGGGTTTTCACAAGGGGCAAGATATATATAGTCGATGAAAATCATGTGCAAAACAGCAAAAATCACGCTCTCTTACATCAAAATTGGGACTGAATGAAAATTTCAAGGAAAAGAATACTCGAGTTTTAAGGCTTCGAGTTATTGTGAGTTGGCTGTAGAAGTCGGGCGGGGGAAATTGCCATCTTCCTGGCTCTTCTAAATGACGGGTCTGAACTGCGCTATTTCTAATGAGTATGCAGGGAATGATGCCTCGTGTGCAGTGGGCCAAATTTAGTCGATGCCCTGTAAATAGCAAATACTCCCGTACCTAAGCTAAAATACAAAGATTTTTTGTTCAATATAGCAAACGTCCGTTACTGTTTTTGTCGGAGGTTGAAGGGTAAAAAGCACAATTTAAAGTTCAACCCAATCTCTCCCCCCACCTCCCCACACACAAATAGTGATGTAGTGATGTTTTTTCTACCTTAATTTGTTTTATGTATTACAGGCGAGCACATAAAAAGCCTACATGCAGGCACTCGACGCCTAGGAAAAGAGCCTGATGGTAATAACAGCGAAGTCTCAACTGAACAAGCATAGGAAAACAGTACAACGGAACTTCGGCATTTTAAGTAAACTAGGATTTCTCGAACTAACATCATGTTATGATTATCAAACATGAAACAATTAATGAGTATTAATAGTTGAAAAAAAGGAAGTAAATAGAGTATACTGTGTTATACATTATAACTCTCTAAAAGGGGTTCTCTATTTACTCTCTAAAAAAAGAAATAACATCATTTTGATGTCAATAAAATTCTGCTTTTCTAAATTTCTTAAGAATTTACATTCTTCAAGAATTTTTAAAGTGTTACACGTATTTGCGAATAATGTTGTCGCATTTTTGTAATCATTATATTTACAACCATAGCACTATGGCACAGCAATCAACTTTCAAAAAAAAATTTAAAACAAAAATGTTCAACGAAAAATAAAAGGAGTAAGAGAGAAATGCACAATATGCTCATACACAAAATAAAATAAGATAAAATAGAGTAAATTAAAAGATAAAAATTAGAATCTTGTGTACTTTTTTATGTTCGCTCCATGTACCTCGTTTCAAAGGTCAACAACCTCTGAAAGAAATGACTTTATTTATTTATTTTTTGATTACAATTTTGGGGAAAATTCCAACTTCCGGGTGCTAATCGTGGAACCAAAAAACTCTTAGAGTAAAAATCTCGAAAAATTTCGGAGTTCAATGTTCCTCCTAAAAGGAACACAGACGTTTTCACCAGCACTTCATTTTTTCCAAGCTATTAAGTGACAACGCCCCGTTATGTTGTAGGTGAATGCTCGAGCTTATTGCGTGCTTACAGTCTCAATGTTTTACACGCAACGAGAAGATTCTGAAAGATCAATAAATAATTACTTCCGAGGAAAAGTCCTAATACGTGTGTTAATGTTTTACCGAAAAAGATTCGTAAATATTTTATAGCCTCGTTTAGAACTTTGCGCATGGAATCTTGCACTGCAGTTTTGCCAACAGCTGAAGGGCCAGTTGAGGTAAAAGAAAGCATGTGGTAAATGGCAAGAGACTCTATCAACATCCTTGTGGTAATTTTTGAAATTAAACTGTTGGTGAATGAAGACTAGGCAAGCGCAGTGTCTCCCCCCCCCCCCTGAGGTCCGTACCTCATTCTAAGATCAATCTAACGGATTGGAGCAATTATAAAATTAAAATAGATTGAAAAACTTTTAGTTAACGTAGGAAAACGTGGAAAACAATTTGTTAATTCAACATTACCTCTCAAAATTATCAACACCTCCCTCTCCCTTCCTCGATCTTGCTAAAAAATTTATACACAAATAAAAGCATTTAAAGTGTATCAAATGAAAACAAAATTATTAGCAAACCAATTTAAGCAAAAAAAAAAAAATAATAATAATAATAATAATAATAATGGAAAACTGTTTTTAGTTTTTCTTTAGAATAATTTGAATGAGAAACTTAACTTTTGATATTATTTGCTCAGGCAAAATGGTGGTTTTTAATGTAAATCTCAAAACACCTTCGATGTTACGATGCGAGGTAAATGCCGCTTTCTTATAGTTTTAGATCGTTGATATGGCATCCGGTAGAAAAGGAGTTGAACGACTCGATTTGAGGAAACAGTATAGTTAGGAAAGTCGGCATATATTGACGATAACGGTTAACGGCGTTGTTCCGATCTAACAATTTCTCCCACCAATCCAAATATAAATGAGTTAGTACAAGGTCAAGCGTCAGGTTATCGCAATCAGAGTATCCAATTTCACCCATAATTCACTCCTTTCAGTCAAACATCTTCCATTATTTCTCAGTCATCGTTTTAACTCTGCTGTCCCACGATAATTGCTATTTGAACAAACTAACTGAAACCCATTTAGATTAGTATCACGATCATGAAGAACATTTTCATGCATCAAAGGTTCGGCTGCTCAGCAGACCATCAGAATAAATATTTGGTTCGCAGTTTTCAACTGCTGGGACAGGTTTTTGTTACATTTGTAACGCAAATTTCATTCTGAATGCAGCCGTATTTTGCAGATGCATACTTGAATTCTGAAAATTATTCCTTTGACTGCTAACTGCTCTAAGTTGAGGTGCTTGGAGTCAGGGCCCAAGTAACTAAAAGTGAGACCCTAGGCCCGCATTAATTTGGAAACCCACTGAAGACTAAGCAGTGGCTGATTTACAGGTTTAGGGCACGCCGGGATGCACTTTTGGGGGCTTCTTTGTCTAATCACTGATCTATGTATAAATGATTTATCATGTGCATTTATGAATACCCTCATAATTGTGACAGAGTAAATTTGTTACGGGCAGAATGATTAAAAATTTCCCTTTAGGGAAGTTTTTTTCCCCAATTAACGTGTATTTTTAAAATAATAATTTTTATTATTTTAAAAATACAGCTATTTTTCATATAGTTGCAATGCTATGCATAACTCTTTAAGAACATTGGCGGCCCTTAGAAAGATGGAGCCCCAGGCCTAGGCCTAATCTGCCTGTGCCATAATCAGGCCTTGCTTGGAGTGATCGGTGTGTCGGCAGAGGCGAGTGTGGTGGACCAAATCATGGGCGTTAGATACACGCTACAGTTTGGTTTACTGGTTTGAAGTAACATCATTAAAAATATGAATTGAATAGGTTTCAAAATACTGTTACAAATTCTGTAAATAGTCCTTGTTTCTACGATTAATTTGTTGTAATCTAGCTAATTTTGGCGTTTGCTCCATTAATTTTCATCTAAAATTATCGCAGTAACTTAACTTGTAAATTGATTCTTGTAATGAATATACAACCTCACAACATTCGTAGAATGTATATGGTCCCCGGATAACAGTTGTGAATGGAATAAAAAGAAAATATGAGAAATTGATAGAACGTTGTATGATTTTCTGGATATTTCTTTGCTGGTATAAAACGCCGGGCGTCTTGTGAATGAAGAGGAGAGCCAGTTTTGCTTTCTAACTGTTTAGTCTCGTTTTTCACTGCTGTCTGTGAATGTATTAGCGCTTGCGCTGTGATTTTCGAATTTGTTCTTTTCACGTATTTTGGGTTTAAATGCGTGGCGTACTGAGTAATGTACAGTGTTTAACGATATTCGATTAATTGCTGGATGTTTGCAATTGTTACCTGCTCTATTGTTGATGATTTGTAAATAAATGCATTGTGTTTTTATCAAGATAGGAATCGTTATTTCGAAGAAAGTTTGAAGTTGCACTGAACTCGTTACAATATGTCCAGTTTAGACAGGCCCCAGGTCAAATTAGTCTGTTTTGGAGTGAAATCAGTACTTTGAAATAAAATAAATTTATTACTTGAAATAGTATCTTGGAACGGCGTATCGGTAAGTGGAAAAATACTGGCGCCTTTCGACCCCGCTATATCTCTTCGACCACGCTATATCTTCATCAATGGCTGCACATATCGCATCCCAGCAACACCAATGACGCAACTCAAACAATTTAAAAAACGAACAAATTATTGATTTAAGATCTATTATAAATTAAATTCTCTTTCTTGCCCCAAAACTTGCACAAAGTTAATTTACGTAATTGGTACGTGGTGACGAATAAACGATATAACAAATAACGACACATCATTAAAATAAAACTCAACAAAAAGTTAGCTTATATACCTGGTACGCAGTGGAATATCAGCAATGCGATAAAGAGTGAAACATCATTCAAATTTCATAATTTAGGAGGAAACTTTTCGAATTTGAGTTAGGCACTATAAATTTTAGCAACAAAAACCAACCACTTCACATAACATGATAAATGTTTTGCGCTTATTCAAGCATTTGAAAATAAATCAATCAATGGCCAACTTCGACTTCTGGAATTTTAGAAACTTTTACTTCAACTCCGGCTACCACTCCTTTACCCCACAATCAATCCTACTCCTACTCCACGACTCTGACACCGACTCTTGTAATCTAAAGTCTCCTATTTCCGACTCCGACTGCGATTACTTTACCCCAAAATCAGTCCACTCCGACTATTGTCCGCTTTCCATGAGAAGGCACTTGACTCCGCCTTTGTCGCGTGGTATCCGATGATCCTATTTCGCTGTTTTCGTCAGAAGGCATGTTCGAATCATAGCACTTTGTCGTGAAAGCAGCAGTTTTTAAAATGTAAGAATAACGAAAGTAGAAACAGATGAAGCGAGTGATTTTAAGGACACTGACCTTTTTTGCACATTAAAAAGCACGCCAAAGTTAAGGTTGTCTGGTTGTCTCATTTACAAGCGCGGGGATATGATTACCGATCACCCGCGCGTAAAATGGAGCTCTGCGTTCGAGAAGACTCGAAGTGCCTTCTCGTGGAAAACGGATAATACATGGCTCTTACTCCGCAGCGCTGGTTAAAAGTAGTATTTTGCAAAACTTCGATTTTCCCCAATGCTATTTTTTCTTGAAAGGGGTTGTTTCCTTCAGTCAAAAGTAGTACTTTTAGTCACTGAAATTGATAGAATAAGCAAAAAAAAAAAAAAAAACATGGACCCAGAAAATTCTTTTATTTTCCCAACAGTTATTTTTTAATTATTTTTTTTAAATGTCCGATTTTGCAAACAAGGCATGGTCTTGATGACGTCAGAAATGATGCTCTTTGACGCATTTTGTACCGCGTTTCCAAGTTATGATAATCAAGAAGCGAATTAAAATTGCGCTCTACGCTTGCTATCAACCATGCCGTTGCCAATACACGTGAGTAAAGATGTGAATTAAATATTTTGCTCTGTGAATGGCAACACAGAACGGCATTTCATAATTTGTGATGTCATCGGCAAGAAATGTAAACAATGAAAGCGCACTGATTTTAAGTAATTTTTTAAAAATATTTTACTTAAACAAATTATTTAAAAAATGGTTAGATCCTATGTTTTTAAGCATGTTCTTTCAGAAAAAAATACTTTTAAAATTTTGGAAACGACCCCATTGTGTCAGCTCTATTGCCGGGGTGTAATATGCACTAATTTGTTCATTACTCACCTAGTGTGCGTCTGATGAGGTATAGCTGGTCGACGTCCGATTTTCCGGGCCACAGCGCCTCTCCACGTATGAGTTCGGCAGCAACGCAGCCTACGGCCCACACGTCCACGGCTGGACCGTAGTGCGTGTCCCCGACCAGCAGTTCTGGGGCGCGATACCAGCGGGTGGCCACGTAATCCGTATAGTTCTCGCCAGGACCTATGTAGAGTCAGAGAAAACATAACTCTTTACGATATTTGAAATAAAAAGAATCGAATACTGGAAATAGACAAAGCTGTTTTAAGAGACATTTTTTAGAAAAAAGAAAGAGTCCCAACACCAATGTGGTTGAAACTCATTGACGATTAATTATTTTTGTCTTACAGCTAACCACTAAGTTGACCAATGAAAAAGAAAATCATTTTTGCAATGCTTAAATTGTTTTTCCTCAAAATATATTACTAAGAGCCTTTTATACTTTTAGCATTCAATCAGTGCTTCTGCTACATTTTAAATACCTCTTTGGATTAGAAAAAAATTAACTACTGGCAAGGGCGTATTCAGAGGAGGGTCAAAGGGTCGGCTGACTTCCCTGGGACAGGAATTTCATTATGATTATTATTATTATTATTATTATTATTATTATTATTATTATTATTATTATTATTAACCTTTTTAGATCCGAAAAAATACTATAATATGGAATCAATGTTAAATCTTTTTTGTTTGGCTCTGTAAGATATTTCTTCTTGTCACGAAGTTTTTAAAACTTGAAATGGTGTCTACTTACACTTGAGCTACTTTTTTATAAACAGGGAGTTGCAAAAATAACGATCCATTTCCATTAAAACATTCATTTAGTTCAGTATTCATTTCTTTCACAAGTGTTTGAAGAAATGCTCTCCTTAGAAGAAAGAGTAGCCCTCGTTTCCACAAAACTGGGTGGTAAAACAAATAAAGTGGTACGTATGTCAGTTGAAAAGGCGAAATTGCGGAAAACAGCCACCAATCTAACCAATTCACCTGATTTAACACCCCTTGACTTCTTCGCTTGGAGTCACATCAAATCTCTTGCCTACTGAGTTAAAATGACAAGTCTGCATCCGCTGAGGATAAGGATTGTGGAAGCAGACAACAGCATCATAGCTTATCAACTGAAGGATAGGTTCCATTCTACGGCGAAACGTTGGTCTCTGTGGAGTGATGTACAGGGTTGACATAATTTTATTTTAACTTATGTTCCTTGGTCTGTGTATGTATTCTTTTCTTTCATTAAACATGCTGATAAGAAAAATGGATTGTTAATTTTAGAACACCCTGTATAAGAATCATTGATAATCGTTCAAATAATTATTCGAAACATATTCAGATAAAAATAACGGATAATGTGTATTTGCATACCAGCCTAAAGTCCTGAATCTAGAATTAAGGAGCGACACGTCCGCCATCTTGGAGCTAAACGATTCTTTCTTCCTATGTCTGCTATGGTGAATTAGCGTGTTTTGCTTCTTGATTGTGATTTCTTGTTAACTCTATTTGTTAATCCACAATCAAGAAGTACCACAATCAAAAAGCAAAACACGCTACTTCATTTTAGCAGGCATAGGAAGAAAACGGCATTTTGCCCCAAGATGGCGGACGTGTCGCTACTTAAACTGCGATCTCGAGCTTTATACCAGCCTTCTCAGTATTGCAAGAATAGTTTTTTCTTTTTTTCATTGCATTAGTCCAGATTAATGAAACAAGATATTTACTTGTGATAAAAGTTTCAAATTTTCAGTACTTTCAACGTAAATGGATTTAAAAATTCATATACATATTTTATATATAGGTTTATTTACTTACTTAAATTTCTAGCGAATCCAAAATCGCAGAGTTTAACGATTCCGTCTTTGGTCAGAAGTATGTTTTCAGGTTTGACATCCCTATGAATGCACTGCAAAAAAAAAAGAAAGATGGTTCGTAACCATTACATTTTCTTTACTGCAGTATTAGAAATATAATCGAATTTACCAGAAGAAATTGTAAAATTGTACAAAAATCACGTTAATGATTAAATTCTTTAACTAGATAAATCATTAAATCCTTCTTTTACACTCATGTCCAAAATTAAGGTCACAAACATGTTGAGGAAGAAAATATTCGACGTATGGACAGGCTTTCGAGATCTTCGGATCTCAATCCTGTTGAACATGTTACGGATGGTCTAGGAAGATGGCCATTTCACAACGTAACCCCTCTGCTAATATCCTCCAAGAGTTAAAAGCCGCTGTTTTGGAAGATGTGCTTTGATGCCCCAAGCATTTATTGACACCCTCATATTAGGCAAGCTTTTCCCGAGACAAATGCTTTATCTCTTATTCATAATTTAGCAATTTTTGATATACTTTGTTTCTTAATTCCCAATTAAAATATTTTCCATGTTGTTGTTATGTTTCTATGTTCTTTCTTCCATTGTAATATACCTCTGAGTCAAATTGCGTGGCAACACAGTGAATATTTTTTCAGTTTTCGCAGATTTTAGTTTGCGTCCTTAATTTTGGACAGCAGTGTACTATGAGATTGACAGAATACGTCATTCAAATTCTGAAAAAAAATGACTAAGTTTGTTTAGTAATCGACTTTCCGACGAAGGACTCTACCACAAGAACTTCATTTTAAAAAAATAAAAAAAAAATATGTGTCGAAAAATATTAAACATATTTTACTTTTAAAAAACTGCCTATAGGTCCCTTATTAAAATGTTGTTTTAGAGAGTACGTGACAGAATGAGGAAAATTTCCATTTCGTCAAATCATTGGTTTTAAAGGAGGGGAAAGGTGTCCAATGGCATAGTCTGTACACCACAAGGTTTCAGCATGTGAGACCAGGTTCAAATCTCGACCATAGAATGGATCAAAAATAACAACGCTTTATTTTGTAAAACTGAAAGTTTTGTGAAACAAAACGTTGCTATTTTTAATTTTACTTTTATGCGCAAAGGTATTTATTTACTTTTTATTTCCTTTATGGAATGGATGTTATTAATGGGTAAGAGCACGAAAATCTTTAGCACATTTTCCGATCATGTTCTGGTAATTCGAATCCCACTTAAAATGGTATTAGGTCTTTCAGTGATTCATAGGGGCACTTGGTGCGAGGCCTGATTGGACAACTATATCGCATCCTGGCAAGGAAAGTGACGTAACTCAAAAAACAGCAATGGAGAAATAGTTTTACGCAATAGCAGTTTTAAGCGATTTCGTCACAAATATTACAATACGCGCAAAACATTTTACATGTTTCCTCGTTAGTTTTTGCTTTCTAAGTTAATAATGTATCCTTAAAGTTTGAAATTTTTCCTTCTAAATTAGGTAATTTTTACGATGTGTCACTATTGATTATATTTTGTACGCCTCCACGCATCAGTTATGTAAGTTTCGTGCGAGTTTTATGGCAAGAAAGGAAATAAAATTTATATTTTAATTCAATAGTTAGAATGTTTTTCCAAAATTCTGAGTTGTGTCCCTTTTGTTGTCGGGGTGCGATATGTTCCCCAACTATTGTTTATGACACGAAGTTTTTCTCATCACAAGGTAAGTACAGACCAGAAAACTATGGTATTAAAATTTATACTGTTTATAATAATAAATTTTCTTCCTATTCGAAACAGAAAGAAATATTTCAAGGGATGTCAAAGAAGTTTAAGATTCAGTGAAATGCATCGAAAAAGCTAGAAAAAAAATCTATAGAATAGTTACCAATGTTGTCTATGAACTCGACAACTGTTCTTCCAACATATGAAATTTCATTGCGAAAAGATCAGCGTAGATCAACTTTATATCAGAAATAAAAATGCAGGTTTTCTGCGATATTTCAAAACGATTGTTTCTAATCCATTACTTATGTCATGAAAAAAACCCTTCATTACAAAAGTCACAGCAATGACACTGCTTACTCAGTATTTAACAATTATGTTAATGAAATCAAAAGTTCATTCAAAGTCATACCCAAAGCATGTCAGAAGACTAGCGTGATCCGAGGAATTAACGTGAAGCAACTGATTCCGAAGACCCATTGACAATGTACAAGAACAACCATTCATCGTCTCCGGATTTTCATATCAAAAGCCAAATTACTGCGAACATCGTAAGGATTAGAATAATAGTGATGTTGTAAATTCAGGCATTGACCTTAATTAGTATCTAATCTAATGACCTGTTATTGCGTGTTTGGTGGGGTATTAGAAGTTTATTAGAGAAAAATTACCCTTGTTGGATCTTTGATTTTCTCATTAACACACTACAATCATACGAAATTTAAATCAAAATGTTTTTCCTTTTGAATTTCTTCTAGATTTTTAAATGGAAACAGATAAAAGTTATGGATAGCTTTTCTAGAAAGCTATCGATTTTCGAAATTTGACGGATAAGTATTGATAAGTGTTAAAATAAGAATTTTTTAAACACTAATAATAAATAAGGATTTAATAAGTGCTGAACAAAACTTTGGCCATTTTCAGGAAATGTCTCTTATGTGCCGAATTATCCCGGGTGTAAACCCGGGATAATTCGGCACATAAGAGACACATAATTCGGCGGCACATTAGGTAAGAGGCACATAATTCGGCGCAGGAATACACAGGAACACCGTTGAGGTTATTGCTTTTCCGGGAAAAAACTCTCCTTTTTTTTTTTTTTTTTTTTTTTGGCAACTGCTCAGAATTCAAATATATTTCTTTGGCGTTCCGGTGCTAGAAAAATTTCGAATTCTCCCCTGACAAAAACATATTTAACTGAACATGTTACGATACATGCAATGAACATATTTCTGTGGGCATTCTAATTCATAAAGTAATGCGAAAAAGAGAAAAAAAATTCGGTGCACAGATGATCCCTGATAGAAGCTGGTGCTGATTAGTTTTTTGCACTTCAATGGGGAGGCGAATCAAACATTGCTCGTTTTAATCGTGACTGGTCAAGAAGTCATGGAAGGAATAATACAGAATTTGTTGCACATTGATTATTCTTTGGCTTTAATCGCTACAAATGGGAGAGGATGCGATTGGATTTCCGCCCCTAAAGCGTGGTTGCTATCTCTGAAAAAAAATATGTTAGGGTTCCCCAAGTGAAGTTGGTATACAAATTGCTACTAATAGAGATTGCTTCTGATTCATTTTTGCCGTCGATCACTGCATGGGAGATGACGCAATCGAACTGGACTAACCTTGATCGTAATTTACTTCGTCTCAAGAAGTTTTGGCAAGGAATCAAACAAAAGGTGGTATTCAGTTGTACTTCAATGGGAGCTAGTGATGTAGCAGGTTGCGTTTTACTGCCAATTAATAGAAGGGGGTAATTGAACGCACATGCATTTGGCGAATCGAAACGCAAAAAGAACGTTATCCTCGTTTCATATGACTACCATTTCTTTAAAACGTATGTAATAAAACAAAAATTGGTATTGTAGACCGGGGCACGTTTACGCAGTGCCCTTTTTTTTTTAAACGAATTATAACTGGAGAACCAACAGTCATAATAGATTGATGCTGCTCTCTGGCACATATTCTCACAAGTTTTTGAGTATCAGTCGAGCTTCGGTATAACATGCAGAAATAAAAATCTGTTTTTTACCAAGTTGAGTAAGTTTTGTGATGAACGTTTTGAAGCTCATTGTGAATAAATAATACTTAGTTAAGAAAGAAAATTAGCAGAGTCTTATAATTTTTTGAGAATTGTACTTGTATGAACTGAAATGTTATAATTTTTTTTTTATTTTAAAAATTAATCCAAACTTGGCAACGGGGCAAGTTTATGCGTTGACGTCGGAGCACCTTTACGCACGTTCTTACGAGTTCTTACTTCGAAACGTGCCATGACGTTTTTTCGCTCCGAACTGTCTGAAACCTTTTTAGTATTTTCAGGCTATTTAGTTTCGAAAACCAATATTTATTTTTTAATGAGTTCCAAATTCGTATCTTATAGGTTACAATCAATTAGTGCTGTCTTCATGCCCATTCAGCTTTTATTTTATACTCCATTCAATATATAATAAATTTTCTTTATTTTACCGATGGTAAGACTTATGTTCAAAACACCAACAAAACACGTTAAATATCAAAATAAATATGGCTAAACGTGCCCCGGTGTCCGGGGCAAGTTTACGCAGCCGACTTGAACTCAAAAATATTTTTTTAACGGTTAAATACACAAACTGAGCAACCACTGAATATACCAATTTTGACTCCATTAACTACTTCATAAAATCGCCATGTCTAAAATTTCCTAAGTTAAAACAAGAAAATTCATTCAAAAACAACCGCGTAAACGTGCACCAGTGTACCCTTCACAAATAACCCTCACATGACCCAGTACTGACTAGCCTCTGCTCAAAAAAAAAAAAAAAAAAAAAAAGAAAAGAAAAGAAAAGAAAAAAGAAAAAAAAAGAAAAAAAATCTGCTGGGGTTGGCTCAGTAGAAGATTTTTCTGCTGGAAGTGTGTCTGCTATACATCAAGAGTTGACGCAGAGAATCAATCAAACGTTTGTTCATGTACTGATGGATCCCAATAGGAATTGGTGCGGATTTTTTTCGTGACTGATATATTTGAACAAAAATGATGCAAAAGCTGAAACATAAATTTGCAGACAGATGACTCCTGATAGGAACTGGTGCTGATTTGCTCTCAACGCCATTTGTTCAAAGCGAATGCTGCCTCTTTACTTATTAAAAAAATTTTAATATGAAAGAAAAAGAAAACATTTTCTTGAGTGAAACAACATGCTACTTTTATTTCCTCAATATCACTTATGACACAGCATGTGTATCAATCGAAAAAAGGTTTGAAACTACTATTTTTCTACCAGTATTATTCCTCTGTAAATAAATAAGAAAAAGGTTACCAGTTTCCGTTATATTGAAGTACGACCCGCAACTTTTGAAGATATGTTGTAGTTGTAACTTTTTCTTTTCATGAAATTCATAAACTTTTAACGTAAATTTACATGAAACTTTGCATCCAGTTTCAAATTAAATTTATGTCTATTTACTATATTCATACTTACATAAAAACATTGCAATATAGTTTTAAAAACATATAAGTAACACGATACATAAGCAGCACTGATTACTTACATTGTGCTGATGACAGAAGTTAATGGCCTGTAGGGTCTGCCAAAGGATTCTTTTTGTTAACAGTTCTGGAACACTAAAAGAAAAACAAAAGCGATTTTGTAGAAAAATAATTCGAGAAAAAATAATGAAGAATTTTAATACAACTAAAGGGTGTTTTTTTAGAGGTATAAAACTTAAGGTTCAAATAAAACACCGTTAAATGATATAAATCGCCATAAATGTGGCTTTATTCGAAAGATGACTCTTTGCCATTTTTATTTAAATGTGATTTCTGGTATATGGCCACTTCGGCTGGCTTGTAGAAAGTCTAATCGGGAAGTCCAATTTTCTATCACTTTTTGCAGCAATGGGGGCCGTATGTGAGTCATATGTGGCGAATGTTCTTGTCCAAGGCGTCAATCGTCTGTGGCTTGTCGGTGTAGCTGAGACTTCACACAGCCCCATAAAAAATAGTCCAACTTAGTTAAATCGCATGATCTTGCAGGCCAATTCACGGGTCCATTAAGCGAAATTATTCGTTCATCGAAAGTTTCTTTTAATAAATCAATCGTGACACGCGCTGTGTGGCATGTTGCACCGTCCTGTTGTCTATTCATGATGAAATGGCAAACCAAACTAAACACAAAACAAGTGACAACTATCAAAATGGCCGACAGATCAAACAGTGTTCCCGACTTAAAGTTCTATACCTCTGAAAAACACCCTTTATAATTATTTAAATTGTCTTTCAGAGTGATGAATACCATGAAGAGATGTGCGATGTACCCGTAAACTTTCCAGTACCGGAAAAGTTCAATTTAGTATTGTAGCAGATTGTAAGGCCTGAAAGGTGTAAACTTTCCTTCCGTAAGCGGTAGGACAGTTTTTTTGGAAAATGCATTTATTTCAATGTATAATCAAACTTTCGCTTAGTACATTCTCCTTTCAGGCTAGATTCTAGGATCTGGGCAAAATGGCACTATTAGGCGGGAGAGCACATTCATTTCAATGTGTTATCAAACGCGTTCCTTTTACTCCGAATTTTTTGGGCATTGTCAGACATGGAATCCCCCAATATTTTAGAGGTTTAAATTAAAATACCCCCCTCTATAAGTCAGCAGAAAATAATGTTTAAATTCTTCGCATTATCGGTGCTATCCTTTGTAAATAGCATTGCGGGTAGTGATGTTCTGGATATCCGTATCCATATCCGCGGATATTCGAGGGACAATAAGGATCTGTATCCGTATCCGGTATTTTTTGACGGATCTTAAACGGATCTTTTCTATTCTAAAAATTCTTAAATATTTGAATAAAAAACTATTAAATTCTGTTTAAATTAGGTTTCATTCCCTATTTAAATTATGAGATATCATTTCCGAAGCTAATTTGTATCCCCCGTCGCAAAAAGGAAAGGGTAATAAGTGGGAAATTCTTGTTTTTGTGTTATTCTCAAGCTTTATTTTTTGGGTTTTAGCGATTTTGGATGGGAAGCGGTCCGTGGGCCTTCTGATTCAGAAACTTTCTTAATACTAATTTCGTATAAATTGGGCTTAAATTCTAATCCATTAGGTATTGTGTCCCAACGACCACTTCGCACTACATTCACTGCAAGGAAATATTTGAAAGTTTTTCTCACTAATTTGGCAGGATGGTACGCTTTCTTAACATGTCCACCAATGACACTTTGTATGTAGTATAAGCTTACAAAGGTCCATCTCCAAGTCAAGTTTATAAGTCGCATGGTCTATGATCAAGAAGAAAATAATAATGATTTGGAATATATTTTTCAGGGAAAACTTGAGTTCACCTTTAATTTTTAAGAAAAAATGAATACTGTCCCCGTAATATTTCACGTTTTTTGAAGTATTACTTGAGAGAATGTTTCACTTTTTTTGTGGCATTAAAAGAAATAAGAACACTCACCCTTTTGGATGTTTTTCCAAAATGTCTAGAACTGTATGGTCACAATACTCGAAAACGAGATGCAATTTTCTCTTTCTTCGGAAAACCTCAATTAAGTTGACCAAATTAGGATGCTTCAGTTGCTAAAATAAAAAAAAAAAACAATTAGTTGATTCGAAAAAAATTTCATTAAGAACAAATAACTTTGACTTTAACATGACAGTAAAAGGTATGTTTTACCAAAAGTTAAACCGAAACATTTCGAATAAAATAATGTAAAAAGTCACCATCTTTACACAAACTTGATTTTGTTACTTTGGCAATACTCCTTTTTAGAAACTTTTGTAGTTTTCAAAGTCGAAGTAGGTTATTTCTTCTTTTAAGAGAACGAAGGGCAGAAGATGGTGGGTTAGCCTCCAGGCGGCATGAAGTTAAATTTCTGCTTAGTAATTCAAAAGATAGAGTAAAACTAGTTATTTTATTTATCATGAAAATCACTAACAAAGAAGTGACTTAAGATAAATTTATATTTCTGACAATTTGAAGTCCGTATTTCGAAAAGATGTGTAACTCTCAATCCAAAGTTTCTAAATTCTATTGTTATTATTATTATTTTGTTATCAAACGTAACTAAAAAAAAGTTACTGTTGATATATAGTTAGCGGTGTTTATGAAAAAACCAGAAATATAGATCATATTCTGCTTGAATCTAGAAACTTCGTAAAAGATTTAAAGTTTAAATTAAATTATTATGTACACAGGGTTTATACTCACTTCGGATAAAAAATTTCCATGACTTTTTCATGTTTTCATAAAAAATTTCATGACCTTGTTATACGAAGAGAATAGTACTATTTAATATCAAACTCTCCAATTTTCGGAAATATGCATTTAGTAAAACATTTACGTGAATGCCACTACCTCACCGAAACACTTACTTGTTTTAGTGTCAGTACACACTATATAGAAACTAATTATAATCTGTTCTTATTTGTCTTTAACATATAAATTTAAGTGAAGTAAAAATATAGAAAATGCAATATACTAATGCTTGAATGTCTACTAAATAGTAATGAATAGGGCAAAAATTTGCATGTCATTAAAGTTTCAAATAATAAATTTACTTTATAAAAATAATGCCCTTAGGTGTTAACAGTGCATCTAACTATCCCTGCAACTTGACAGTATTTTCGTTCTTTAAATTATGAAGCCAAGTTTTTCAGTAAATTCATTTATCTAAACAAGATATTTCAGCTGGCCACATGAATCAGTTTGGAGATATTTATGTTGGACACCACTGTTTTAGAGTATTAGAATTCCCCTATTTCAATGTTCTATCCCCAGACAAAAGTATTGATTTTCTAAAGCCTTCAACAATTTAAGATAAGCTCTGATATATTTAATAATGATTTTTTTTACGAGTGGTTGAAATGAACTCAGGTGCAATTTAATTACTTTTTAAGTGGGCGAGGCAAAATCAAGAACATGTAATTCACCACTACAGAATATAGAATATAAAAAGTGCTGAAAATAATAGAGAATTCAAAATTAGTGATGTCCCAGTGGTAAAATCACATTACAAAAAAAGGCGGACGGCTGGTACACAAGCGGATGCAACGGGATTCCAAAACTCAAATTTATTTTTTGGATCAATCAATTTTTCTGTATTAATATCTTTTACAAGCAATACTTTTGAATTACTCAAGATTTTTAATGCTCTTTTAGCTACTGTTAACTTTCTTACTTCTCAACAAAAATTTCCATGACTTTCAATAAATTTCCATGATTTTTAATAAAAATATTGACTTTCCATGACTTTTCCAGGTCTGAAATTTGTTTATTTTTTTCCATGATCCGTACGAACCCCGTAGGTAAAATACCATTGAAGGATTTAGTATCATAAGCATCTCAAATTACTGACATTGTGTTGCATCGTCTGACAATTCTGTTAATTAAGAGAAATTTAGGGAAAAAAAACTTTTTCTCTCCAAGCGTTCCTTGTTTGTTCAAAAACTGAGACCAAAGAATGGCTTCAAGGTTTTCTGATATTTAGAGTCAGTTGGAAAGACAAAAGTGAACAGTTGAAGTTCTTCCATATCTTTAAGTCGATTCAACGTGTGATCAAATTAAAAGCCTAAAAACAATTAACAGAAGACATACAAAGCTAAATGGATGGTCAAGAGTGGATAACTCATAAAGACAACTCATTTCTGGCGCTCAACTTATCAGTGAATTACAAAGGCTCGGAAATATTCAAACCAAAGTTTTAAGTAATACTTCAAATCAATATAGGTGTTTCAATGAATGAGTTCAGATTAGCGAACACATTAGGGATGTGTCATGACTCGTTCCTTCATGAACGAACGAGTCTAAATGATGGACTCCTTAATCCTCCTACGATCTCCCAAAAAATTGAAAGGCCGTTCTTTTGAACGAAGATATTTATTTTATATAGTTCTTTCTGACACATTAAATTTCCTAATTAAAACGTTTTTTTTATGTCTTTTTGTATTATACTTTCATTTTACGCATTCAAAATCATTTTTGGTTTTATATTCATCTTCAAAATGTTTCATAGGACGGCATTCAGCGATTTTTTATTGATTTATTTAATTTTCTTTAAAGATAAATTTTGCAAGTTTTTTGTCGTCACGTATGTTTTATTTATTTTATTAAATAAAGTTTGATAATTTAATTTTGTACCGTGCAGGAATCGAACCTGCGACTTTTGGAATGGAAAACTGATATCTTACCCCTCGGTTACCAAGAAATTGTTCACAAAAGCAGCTGTGAACTATAATTGCTTTACACAGCTAAACATCAATAAAATATTTTTTATGAAATTTTTTGGTACATTTTGTAACTGTTAGTTTATTTTAGTTGATTTTCCTTAAAAGAATATAACGAAACCAATCAAACATTTTAAATGTACGTGAGTGTGTCTTGCAGAAAGATCACCTGAAACATTTTTAAATGAACGAAAACATTCACATGAACAAGTTCAGTCTACAGGTTAAAAAAATGAATGATTCTCCGATGAACAGATCATTAAAAAGAACGACATTGCCCATGTCTAGAACACATAGCAATCGGTGTCAATTGGATGAACAAAAGCAGTTTTGGTTGATGTTGTTTTCTCCGCGTTGATACTGCTCTAGCACAGAAACAGCTTTTACGGAATTCATTAATTTCTTTCACTGATGATTCAACAAAATCATCAATGAATGCAAGCTGAAACATCAGCAGGGGAATGTAGGGAAAAGTGAAATGGTGAAATATTTAGTCTGTTTTTAGCACCACCTATCTGGTAATAATTTAACTGTGTAGTAACACGCGTATCCTATTCTGTTCAGGAAAAAGTAACTCAAAGCATATGATAAAACAAGCAATCTTCAAATAATAAAATAAGAAATAACGTCAAAAAATGTGTGCTTTTTGACGTTGTTATTTCGTATTGTTACAAATTCTGTCATCTAAAATTATTGTAGTAACGTAACCTGTAAATAGTTTCCTGTAATGAATATACAGCCCCTATTCATTCGGCTGAAGTATGCGACCCCCCTCATTTCTGAATGATAAAATTTGTGAATGGAAAAGAAATAAAATAACGGTCTACGATTTTCGAGAAGAATTTGGAATCTTGTGGAATGTTTGAGAGTTCTCTTTCGGTGTATATAAAAAGCCGTTACGCATGATAAAGAGTTCAGTTTCGGTTGAGAATTTGTACTGAGAGTGAATTAGCTCTGTTTATTGCGAGGCATTTTGCTGTGTTGTTTTACGTATTTGGATGTAAATATATGTGTAACTGTTGAGTTTACGGTGTTGATTGACATTTGCTTAATTTCTGATGATTAATTTAGCAGTTGTTACCGATCTTTCCTGTACATAGTGTAAATAAATTTCCTGCGTTTCCCTCAAGAACTGTTTCTTCATTTCAAGAAAGTGAAAGTCGCACCGAAACTTTTAACAGTATTTTACTTTTTATGCTCAAAGGTATTTATTTAACCTAATCTTCAAATATTCACACTGTAACATACTTAATACTCATACTGTAATATTTTGTCGTTAGCCAAAAATTATATTAAAATGATAAAGTTCTTGTTATTCACATTTCAAATATAAACTGATACTCATTAACATTAAGTATAGTATTTATTTATACAATTTTAAGCTTATTTTCATTTTAAATGTTTTGTACCATTAGTTAAGTGCACGGGGGACAAAGTGAAGTACATAGTTGTTCATTTCGTTTACTGATTTAATAACTTATCAAATCACTTAAGTAATCATTTACTCATTAATAAATTTATATTAATTAGTAATATTAAAAAAGAAGGAAACGTTTCCACTTCTTTTCAGGTGAGAATTTACTTCCGAAAATATAAAATAAAGGTTCAATGCAAGTTTTATTATAAAATTAATTGTTCTTTCTTTACGTACTGCAATAGTCAAAACAATTTTTTTTTTTTTCATAACTATTTCACTTTGCTTCACATTCCCCTACTTTCAATTGCGCAAAGCAAAATGGAGCTCCATATGAGTAAGCCATTTACGCAATGAAATATGTACCTAAAATAATATAGTTAATCCACATCGATTAGGAAAAAATATGTAAATTACAGCTTCAAGGAATTGAATTTTACAAAAGTTATCCACAATTAGAGAAACAAAATCCTCAGATTTTGAGTAACGGAAACAAGCCGGGAATTTTGAGTAATAAATCGGGAACGTTTTGGAACATTGGGTCAATTAACTCAATGATTTTTCTCAGTGATATTAGGCTAAAATCATAAATATGTATGATTTCTCAGAAGATATCACTGCTATGCTGAATATATTCTTGTTGTTTTCTCTATTACAAAGTGTTGTTTAAGGAAAATTGAAAAAACTGAAAAAACTTTCTTTAGCGTGAAAAATAATTTAAATTTTTAGTTAAAGTTCGAAAATAAGTAAGCAATTCTTGCTCATATCATCAAATATCATTATAAATCAAGTAACTTAGTTTAGTATTATTATAAAATATATTATCTTAAAATTATTATTGATAATACCCCCTCTCGAAATTATAGGTAAATAAATTAATTTTAGTTCATGATTTTTTCAAAGCTCTTTACATTACCTTCCGCAGACATCAACTTTAGAACCAATTGATTCCGCCAGGGCAAAAAGCAGTAAAAATAATGTAGTAGTGTTAGAAAACTGACAGGACTGGGAGGTTTAGTCAATAAAATATAAGTTTTAGCTCCTAAAAGCTCAAATAATTCACCAGTATCGCTTTCCAATTAGACATAAGTCAATAAGTCTACAAGCGTTCATCTCCAAAAAAGATCTGAAATTTACCTTCAACATGCGAATCTCTCTGAGTGCTATCTTTTTGATGAGGGGATCATCTTCTGTTTCCACATATTTTTTGATGGCTACCAGTTGACCATTGTCCCGGCTCCTGCACTTGAACACCACTCCGTAGGATCCTTCGCCTATCTTGGACACCTTCTCGTATCGCTCCATCAAATCTGCTGGACGACGTTTGGAACAGCTGCAAACAAAAACTAAGACACATAGAATCGAAGACCTGAGTGTGGCAATAGATTCTGTTTCAAAATATGCTTCGCCGTTTGTATAATTATTGGTGGAATACCTATTCAAAAGGGAAACTTTGTCCAGTTATACGATAAAGGCGCCGAATAGGAGTGCCTTTCATTTTTGTCGCCCACAAATAACACGAGTAAGAAATAAATAGCAAAATTAAGAGAATAATAAAATTCTGGATCCCGGGAATTCGCAGCTCCAGAGCTCGAATACGCTACCTTGCGATGATTTACAAAATTGCCGAAAAAGGTAAAATATTAGGTATAACATTCGTTCCACGTGTTCCATTTTGGGCAAAACAAGCAGTTTGTTATGTGTATTTTTTTTTATTTGTGTAACTCATCATTTGGAATAGTCATCCGCAACAGTGTAACACCAAAAGTATCACCTAAAACACTGTGAGTACACATTTTATTTATCTTGTTCTGAGTGAATTTGAATAAACATTAGTTTTTCATTTCAATGAAAAAAAAGCGGACTTAACAACATGGGCTGGACCACCACCTCCTATATAGAAAGCCCTATCACTGGTTTCGTCACGTGACCGAAAAGAAGAAATTTCCCGATGAAAATCGCTTTAATTTATATAGCTTAACATACTAAAGCTATTATTTGGTGAAAAGTAGTTCACAAAACATACTGACATTAATCAAAGGAGAAATCAAAAGTTTATTTTCCACAAGTTAAAGCTCTTTTTTTCTTTAAATTGAGCAAATATATAAGAAAGAACTTAGGGAATAACAAGATTGGAGTAGCCAAAATTTTCAATACATTTTATCATATCCGTATGATTTTTAAGGAGTCTTATTAGATTCGAAAACTAATGTCTTGATTACCAATATCATAACGAAGTAAACATAAATGAAAAATTTATGACTCATGTTTAAACAAGAACGACATACTTTAAATTTCCCCATCCACTATCGTAGTAACACAATGGCTATCAAAATAAAGTATTCTAAAAGTGTATAATTGAATATGAAACGCGTTCTGCATAAATACGAAAATATACACGGGAATTATATTAATCATGCATCATTATCTGCAACAGAAATTAATCAAATGAATATTTGCGAAACAAAAAGCAATATTTTAAAAAAATGTCAGTTGTGAGTGAAATTTTTTTTCTCGTTTACTTTCCCTGGTGACATAAATTCCATCTTTCAATCAATTAAAACATGTTTTTAGCTTTATTGTTACGAATTTTAGTGAAGTTAGTAGCTGCATTCTATTAAAATTATTGAAATGATGACAACACATTTAGTGATCAGAATTTCTTTTATGCAAAATATAAAAAAATATCTAAAATGTTAAAGTTCTGTAAATATTTCTTTCATTGCAAAAATGGAATTTGTGAGAAAGAACAAGGATGGTTTGAAAAAGAAAACAAATTTTTTTACCTGTTTTTATGTTGTAAATTATATCCATTATAGATTATTAAATATCAAAGATTTTAATTTTTTTATTTTTCATTATAGTGTAATATTACTAAAATGCTTTTATATTTGCTTAATAAATTTAACCATAAAAAGGAGTTTTAGTAAATCCAGGCTAAACTCTGCTGTCAGTAGCATAAGTGAAACAAATGGCAAAGAATTCGAAACTTAATTTGAGATTGGCGCTCCGGTTGGCGAGTGCTGAGAGTGCTAAACAGCCAAATAAGGATTTGACTAGGCCGTTTTCTAGTACGTCATCGCCCATTTAAGGCAACCACTGAAGAGGTCTTCTTGTAGATAGTGATGGCTGAACACCAAGGTCAATGCTGAAAAATTACTGCTTTTCCTTCCACATAATTGATTTAAATAACCTTGTTACTACAGCATCTAACTGAAACGGACAGTATGCAAATAAATATTCTTGAAAATATTTATCGCAGAAAGAATCAAAAAATCCAGAAAAAAAGTTAAGAATTTGAACAATAAAAAATAAAAGATTTGAATTTTTATCCTAAAATAGTGCGCCAACTTTACTTTATTGCTCTGCAAAAGCTGTTATTATCGGTGGAAGAGTTTCGCCATGGTTTATAGGGTTATGGTTTCAGTATTGTGTGAAAGAATAATGTATCTTGACAAGATTTCGCTTATCAGTTAAATCATTTCCATGACGAATGAATTAAATGCATGATGATTTAAAACAGAACTTCCACTACATATCTGTGAACATTTTGTAGATGATTCACACAACAAGCATGACAGAATTTAATCATTTAGTTGAGAAATAGAAGCATATGAAACAGCGAGAATTAAAATAAACCGATTCAAAGAAATAACTCAATTGCATAAATAAAACAATTTGCGCCAGCTAAATAAAAGAATGAAATATCATCTTCCTCTTTTGATATCCAATCATATAGTCATAGAAATAAATTATCTAGTATTGAATGTTACTCTTAACAGTGTTACGGTCACGTATGCGCACTATGTGACAAAAATGTCAACAAAAGCCGGGTCACGAAACTGGACATAATACTTAGTAATGTATAGAAAACAACAGTACAAAATGAAAATGTTGTTCGAAGCGAACCAAAAATTTATGAATATTGAATTCAACATGTTGAAAATGGCTGCTTCAGAACAACTTACTGTGTGTTTTGCATTAATTTTTTACTTTCGTAATACGTTTTGATTCCTCATCTCTTCCTACACGGGTCAGAATATCCAAAAGACTTTGAAACATCTTTTCAAAAGACGAAGAATAAAAAAAATCATACATACGAGCAAAAATTTCTGTCATTTACTATGCTTAAAAGCAATTTATATGTTACGGAGTGCGTTTGTTTTACCTTTTTCATCCGCCATTGAACAGTGGCTGCAACGTCCCCTATAACTTGTTGGAGTTGCGAATAGGGTCATATCAGTTCAAAAGCTTAAACTAAAAATTTTAGCTACGAATTAAATTTGAAAAAAATACGAAAAAAGTTTGGTTACACCTATGCTTACTATTTTAGAGTATCGCAAAAGTAACCTTAGATAACAAGCGTTTAAATTTTATAAATTGATTATATGCGCTACAAAAAAATTGTTTGTAGCGAGTCGATTCGAACCTGCTTGAGGCGTTTTTGATACCAAACCTACTGTTCATTCCTAATCATTTGAAGATAACCATGCGGGGCAATAAACACTCACAACACCATTTTCATGTACCCTTAAACTTCTCCATTTCTTTCTTTTTAGAAGAAAAAAAAATTGCTTTGCCCCACATAGTATATTTTGCTATATATTGTGCTCTGGGCCATTTCTGCTTTTCTCTAACCTGATTGTTATTCTTAATGAAAAAATTAAATTCGTTCTGAATTTAAAAAAAATGTGCCACAGTGTTTAAAAAATAAATAAAATTCGACAATGAAGTTTTAAAGAATTCACTTATGAAACAAAAAAACCAAAAGTACAAGTAATGTGCTAACATACTGTACTACTGTATTTATATTGTGGTGCTTTTTCAAACGAAACATTGGTTTTGAAAACAAATAAAGTAAAGTAAATTTTCTCTATGAAGATTTTTTTTTTTTTTTTTGATAAGCTGAACTCAAAAAAAAAAGTATTAAAATTTTTCCCATGCAAAAACTATTGGTACAATCAATATAATTTTAAATAATCAAGACCCAGCTCTCCATTTTTGAAAATCTTTCTCGGCTCTCGCAGGGGGCCATGGCCCCATCTGAAGCCGCCACTGCATGAAAGCTGCTTCTGTTCTTCTAGAATTTTCCCCACTGTAGATGATTCCCTCGGCAACATTAATATTGCTCCAACCGTACCCTGTTTCAACTAACTCCAGTCTCCCTTCACTGCGATTCAACTGCAACTTAACCCACTTGAAAGCGTAGCCGATCATGACTGAGATGAGCTGATTCGACTAAGTCGGATATTTCATCAATTGACGACAACTGGAGATCGAAGGTCAATAAGAAATCACTGTCGAGAAATCTTTTAAGGAAGGCAATGGCCTACAGTCAACTTTCTACCCAATTTATCCAATTATGAGGATGACGTTTCAGTAAAAAATCAATGAATAAGAAACGATTCAAAGTTCTCTCGACCAAGCTACGTTGGAAAAATTACAAGAAATTGATATTCGCAAAATTTTGCTAAATTAATTGGGTTGTTTCCTTCAGTCAGAAGTACTACTTTTAGACACTTGAATTTTCCCAACAGTTATTTTCTTATTAATTTTTTTAAAGGTCCGATTTTTCAAACAAGGCGTGGTCTTTATGACGTCACAAATGATGTACTTTTGGCGCATTTGTCTGCCGCGATTCCACGTTATGATAATTCAGAAGCGAATTAAATATTGAGCTCTACGCATGCTATCAACCATATCGTTGCCAGTACACATGAGTAAAGAAGCAAGTTAAATATTACGTTCTGCGAATGGCAATACTAAATGGCATTTCATCATTTGTGATGTCATTGGCGAAGCGTAAACATTGAAAGCGCACCGATTAAAGTAATTTTTTAAAAATATTAAACTTAGTCACATTATTTAAAAAAATGGTTAGATTCCATGTTTTTAAGCATGCTTTTTCAGAAAAATAATACTTTTAAAATTTTGGAAACGACCCCATTGAAGTAAGTATTTTCTTTGTTAATGAACTACAATTCATAACAATACATGCCTTCACTGCAGTTAAAAAAATCATCCCATTCCATTTCTACAAGAATAAAAATCTAGGAAATGAACTAAAGATCATACTTTCATTGGTTATAACTAAAATTTCCGACGAAATTTATTCGATAACAATTTCTCAAAATCTGAGTAAACAAAACTTAATTGATCATTAAAAATGACGCTCTGTTTGTGAACATTAGTTGAAGAAATATTATTTTCCGTGGAGTAGACCAATATCCAAATCTTCTTAAAATACCAAATTGGGATACTTGCGGATTCGGAGTGAAAATGATTAGCTCCGGTTCCGACATCGACTCCGGAAGTTTTAGAACCTTCGATTCCGACTCCTTTACCCCAAAGCAACCACGAGCAGAGTAGCAAACTTTGGAGCAAAATGATCAACTTCGGCTCATACTCTCGGAACTTTAAACCTTCAACTCCCGACTCCGACACAACAAAATCAATCCGACTCCGCATCCCTGGTTACAAGCAATCGATATTTGCAAGATTTTGCTAAATTAATTTAAAAACGAGTAAGTATTTTTTATGTTAATTAACTACAGTTCACTATGTTATACTGTGCCTTTACTGCAACAAAAGTTCCTCCTATGCCATTTCTAAAAAAATTTAAAAAATAAAAAAAAAATTAATTTGAATTTTGACATTTTGAATTAAAATTATGTTTTTCGCAATCACGAGTGTGTGTGTGTATGTAGGCGTGTTTGTGTCTGTGTGTGTGTATATGTGTGTTGGTGTGTATGTGTGTGCAGGTGTATATGTATGCGTGTGTATGTGTGTGTATATGTGTGTGTTGGTGTGTATGTGTGTGTGTGTGTGTAGATAGGATATGGATGCAACATGGAGACGGTTTTCGCTAGAGGAGCAGCATCGTGAAGCCAGTCGACGGTGGTGCTACAGAGGGAGGCGGGGGGGGGGGATAAAATCATAGGAATTCAAAACAGTCAAATGAGAACAATAAGCAATATGATTGCTCAAAAAATATAAATTAATTTGAATTGGCTTCTTGTATTCAAATTATGTTTTTCGCAATCACGAGTGTGTGTGTGTATGTAGGTGTGTGTGTGTTTGTGTCCAGGCATGAGGTTGTGGGTATGTGCGTGTATAGGTATGTATACGTATGCGCGAGTGTTTGTGTCTGTGTGCAGGCATGAGTGTTTGTGTGTATATGTGTATGTAGGCATGTGTTTGTGTGTGTATGTAGGCGTGTGTGTTTGTAGGCATGTGTGTTTGTGTCTGTGTGCAGCCATGAGTTGTAGGTGTGTAAACCTGGAGACGGTTTTCGCTAGAGGAACAGAATCGGGAGGGACCGGTCGACGGTGGTGCTGCAGAGGGAGGCGGGGGGGGATTAAATCATAGGAATTCAAAACAATCAAATGAGAACAAAAAGCAATGTGATTGCTCAATAAATATAAAATAAATACGGGAAAATAAAATAAGGATCATATTTTCTTAGATTATACCCGTAGAAACTTATTCGATAGAAACTCATCAGGGTTTTTATCGAATAAGTTTCTACGGGTATAATCAATGGAAATATGATCCTTATTTTATACATAATTTAATACATAATTATTAAGTGTATGAATAATTATGTATTGTACACTTAATAATTATGTTTAGTTAATATTAATAATTTAATACATAATTATTAATACACTTTAATACATAATTATTAATACACATAAAATATTACACATAATATTTTATACATAATTAATTTCATACATAAAATCTAAGAAAACGAAGATAATAGTTCATTCAAAATGACACTCCATTCGTGAACATTAATTGAACGAAATACTGTTTACTGTGGAATGTAAAATTACCTAAATTTTCATAAAATAGTAAACAAATCGTTTTTGCATTAGAACACAAGCTGCGTAATAATTTCGCTGGCAAAG
The DNA here is from genome assembly GCF_026930045.1 of Uloborus diversus. Classification (NCBI taxonomy): domain Eukaryota; kingdom Metazoa; phylum Arthropoda; class Arachnida; order Araneae; family Uloboridae; genus Uloborus; species Uloborus diversus. The sequence goes on along the minus strand of NC_072736.1, from coordinate 107,390,085 downwards.
TATACTTACTTGATTTGATGGTTCTCAGGCTTTTATCGACATTTCTAGATATTACCATTATACGGCATAGAATGTCCTTCCGCATTCACCGGCGGCAGCATAATTTCAGTTGTTCCATTTCGAGCTTTACAGCATTTCTATGTTAAGAACCGAACGGTAAAGAGATACGGGCACCATTTGACAACAAAAATTATTCCGGCGAGGTGGACAAGTCGCACAGAGTGTTGTGGCAGGTGCTGAGGCCATTACCATGGCAACCCTTCGTTTAATGCAGGTAGAGGCTGACATTATTGTTTAGTTTAATGCCACGTGATCACAAATCAATTCAGAATTTTGCACAACGCTTAATCGTTATTGAGATACGTTTTCGTTTTGTTTATCATCAACAAAATTGAGTTCATTCCAAATAGATCTCTCTCAGACTTTTTTTTCTTCCGAAAATGATTTTGAAAGATCCATCGTGCAGAATTTTGAAACATTCATAGAAAAATGTTTTAATTTAAGATTTAAGGGAATTCGAAAATTTTATTTTTTGAATGAACGACTCTTGGTTGTCAAGCCGAAATTTTCGAATTGCATAGATAGTTAAAAAAACAAAATACCTCTCTAAGGAGCGTATTGCAATTACAAAACATGTAATTTACGCTCCTGTTCAGCGCTTTGTATGTAGTCGGTTCTTTAAAATTAGATTCCCACACCTCTTAACATTCTATATCGTTCGAAAGAAATTTTTTTTTTCTGCATCAAGCTTATTCCAATTTCCCCAATTAATTAGAACAGCAGACATAAGGGTTTCTATTTTAGCGAAAAGTCCAATGCTCAACTTAATTCAAGCTCGGATTTGAGAGCAGAATATATTACTTGACACCACGAATTTGAAAGCGACTTTTCAAACGTACAAAACTGTCATTTTGCATAGTTTAGGAGCTCCTCAGCACCTATATCTGTGCAAGCTGGTGCAAGTTTCTTTGGAACCTGGAAAAGGGGTGTTCTTCAAAACTTTTTTTTTTTAAGAGTCTTTTTTTTTTAGCTAGACAAAGTTAATGGGGGCCTGATAGTTGACACCTTCAATTTTCCTGAAACTTTCAGGACACAAGTATGGTGATAAGAAAAAGTGCATCTTATTTCCTCCCTAATTTGACTTGTTGGCCGTCGAGTGGAGGTCAATGTTTAGGGTCGAGAGAAAAAAGAGCTAAATATATGATTGCTTTGTTTCAAAAGCAATTACTGAACAAAGCCAATTCTTTTCAATAAGGATACTACTTGATACTAGGTATATGCTAGCATAAATATTTTGGTGGCTCATGGCTTTGAGGACAAAGGTCAATTGAAACTGCAACTTTTTTCGCCTTGTTTAGGCCCGGATATCTGCTAAAACCGTGAGTAACCGTCGGAAATAAGTATATGATTAACTACTCACCACAGTATAGTACTAAGAAAAATATAAAATAGCTTTCGTTTCTCTTGATTTTAGTAGTTAAACAGTCTCAAAGTCGATAATTTTTTTTTAAATGCCCAAGTTTTGAGGTCAATAACTTTAATTGTGACGGGTCAACAGCTTTCGAACATAGCTGTAGTTATAGTCCGAGTAGTGTAGTTTAAGGTCCAGGTTAAAAACCCATGGCAACTGATCAACTTTTTTAATTACGCGATCTCAAAGTTGATAATTTGAAGCAAAAAGAATCACAGTTTTAGGTCAATTACTCTAAAACGCCTGAGTCAATAACTTCGAGCAAGAGCTGTAATTATGCTCTACGTGGTGTAGTTTTAGACTCATGTCAGAAAATCATAAGATCTAATCATCTTACTTGATTAAACGGTCTCAAAAATGATGATTTCTGTATAAAAGAACGTTTTTTCACGAGTTTAAATGCGTGCTACTCAAAATCTTATGAGCTCAAACTCACATAAATACTCGAACGAATCAACAGCCAAATGTAAATTAAGTTTCCAAAATTTCATGCTTCCAGTGTAATAAAATTTTCTGTAGTCTTGATTACAACATGGCAATTCTTCTCACAAAGCTGATCTGCAATTTGGAGATAATAGATACTCAGGATTAGAATCTCGAAAGCTGAAAATTTGCTTACTCAGGATTCGAATCTCGAAAACTGAAAATTTGCTTAGGTTAGTTTCAAAGACATCTCTACACCTCTATAAAATTTCATCCCATTCGGGGATGATCGAGCAGGGACAATTTAAGAAATTTAGGTCAGTTGACGTGGTATCACCCAGATATAACAATAGGACAATTCACATGCATCTTTTGTTGTTTTTGACTTTATAATGATCATAAATCAATGCTATATTTTAGGAAGAGGATTGCAATTGGGTAAGAGATTGAGTTCATAATTACAGTAGAATTTGCAAATATATTACTTAGTAATAAACTTCTATAAATAAACTAATTTATTAAATAAGACTCAAAATTAAAAATATAAATATAACGTCAAAAAAAAAAAAGTTTCTTAGACAATAACAAAAGATGCAGGTGAAATGTGCATAGTGATTATATCAGAGTGGTTCCACGTCAACTGGCATGATTTTTCAAACTGTCCCCGCTCGATCATCCCCGAATGGGATGAAATTTTATAGAGGCGTAGAGATGTCTTTGAAACTAACCTGATGCTAATTTTCAGCTTCCGAGAGCCGAATCCTGAGTATCTAGGATCTCCAAAATATAGTGCTCCAAAATGGCGGATCAGCTTTGTGAGAAGAATTGCCATGTTATGGTCAAGATTACAGAAAATTTTATTACACTGGAAGCATGAAATTTTGGGAGCTTAAAGTACATTTGGCTGTTGATTCGTTCTAGTATTTATGTGAGTTTGAGTTCCTAAGATTTTGAGTAGCACGCTGCACGAATATAAACTCGTAAAAAAAAAACGCCCTTTTATACAGAAATCATCGTTTTTGAGACCGTTTAATTAAGCAAGATGATTAGATCTCATGGTTTTCTGACATCAATCTAAAACTATACCAAGTAGAGCATAATTACAGCTCTTTCATGAAGTTATTGACTCAGGCGTTTTAGAGTAATTGACCTAAAACTATGATTCTTTTTGTTTCAAATTATGAACTTTGAGTCCGCGTAATTAAAAAAAGTTGATTAATTGCCATGAGTTTCTAACCTGGACCTTAAACTACACCACTCGAGCTATAACTACAGCTGGCTGTGTCCCAAAGTTGTTGACCCGTCATGATTAAAATTATTAACATTTAAACTTGGTCATTTTAAAAAAATCATCGACTTTGAGATCGTTTAATTACTTAAGTCAAGAGAAGCGAAAGCTATTTTATACTTTTCTTAGTACTACACTGTGGTGAGCAGTTAATCATATACTTATTTCCAAGGGTTACTCACGGCTTTAGCAGATATCCGGGAGACCTTTGCCCTCAAAGCCATGAGCGAGCCACCAAAATATTTATGCTAGCATGTACCTAGTATCAAGTAGTATACTTATTTAAAAGAATTGGCTTGGTTCAGTCATTGCAGTCACGAAACAAATCAGTTTTTTAGAAAAAGAAACTTCGCTTTTTCTTATCATAGTACCACTAACATATCCTGAAATTTTTACGAAAATTGAACACATCAACTATCAAAAGTGTCCAGCTTTAAAAAAAAAAAAAACTCTTAAATATCTCTGTCATGCATATTTCTATCAAGTTCGTTTTGTCTTCGGGTGGCGGCGTGATTTTGTTCTAATTATGAGCTCATTACTTTGATTCTATTTTCTACGGGTGGGAGAGGAGGATTTTCATTTTGTCGAAGCGGAACTCGTAACTCGCTTTTTATTCTGATTATTTTTAGTCGACGATTTTAAAGCGAATCAAATAAGATTGCGAAGCAATCTTCAGGGGTTGGTGAGCGTCAGCGAGCAGGGGGAGGAACCTTCTAGTTTTACAAATAATCATTAGATGTTGTTCAGTAACACAACTTGGTATACCTTTTAAAATGCTAGTTTTTTTCTCTTAATACTAAAAAATTAGACATTTTTTTTTACAAATTGTGATAAGGATTTTTGGGCTTCGGCGGGTTTAGGGATGGCGGAATTTTGGCGCAGTACTGTAATTCGGGTGGAAAGCTCATCACATGAAAAAAGTGAGTAGTGATTTATCACAAATTTGATAGGCATTCTTCAAGTACTGTCATATCTGATTACAGAAAATAAGAGTTTGAGCAAAAGATTTTCATCAGATACCTTGGTGTCTTGTGCACATACTTTACTTTTGTTAACTTCATTTCATCACCATCACCCTTTCTCTCTCTCTCAAAAAAAAAAAAGGTTTTTGATTTGGTTTCTAAAGAAGATGAAGAGCTCCTCCCAAGTTAATTTTGTTTTAAAATATGCCGATTCGCAGTTTGCTGATTTTGTTGCACACAAATTTGTCCTTTTCTGATTAGGGTTTCCAATCCCGATCCCGCAGTATCCGACATGATATACAGCGCAATTAATCCCGCGGGATTTGCAATCCCGCATTTTTCTATGCAAACGTTTTTTCCCACTTTTGCCGCTCATAAAACGACTCTTTTCACAAAGAAGCATCATCAGAAGTTTGAATCGCCTTCCTCGTATATCTGCAGGAAGAGCAAGAAAAACTTTGTGTCTCGTATGATAAACGGTGGATTTACCATTTAAGAATACAATAAAAATAGAGTATATTTTTCTGGGAACGAATTGATATTCTCATTCGAGGTTTAACTTTTCATACCATCAGCAATAGAGAAAAGGCCTAAAATTTACACACATTTTCAAAAACCATCACTAAAATTTAAAATCCAGATCATTACATTTTAGAAAATAGAGAGAAAGTATATTACAGATTACAAAACCGCAGCAGTAGCCTAAATGCAATGTTGCTGCATTTCTGTAAACTTAAGGAATGCACTGAAAACCTTTAATTTACAAAAAGTTCACAATATTTTTCTCCAAAGAAGAAAGCAATGAAAATCGCCCATAAAGGTATGACGGGCGAAAAATGCTTCTACATTTGAACGAAGCCATTCCAAGTTTGGTGATATTTTGATAGTTGAAATTGTAACCCTAACTCCAGTGGATGAACCCTAAACTCCAGTAGGTAGCGTTCATTGTTGACTATTTTTTCGTTTCTTCATTCCCCTGAAACGACAGTCTTACCAGTAAAACAGTTCAGCTACCGGATCGAGTTCAGCTTTGTCCTTATCACAATGAACCCTTTCCCTGCATGTTAAACATTATCAAAACATATCAAATTATCATCCGTGGCGCGAGTTTCATTGTTGAATCACGCGGGTTACTCGATCGTCGGCTATTATTTATATGAGAATTCGGCACGAATCTAAAAGAGACGACAGAAACTTGGATGAAACACTGGATGACTCGCTTCACAGTGCAGTAAGTTAAGCTGTTCAAGTTTTTGAATGTCTCTTTAAAGTGAGAGATCAAATTATAATGAATCAAATCCATTGATACTATGTCCAACGAATGAAGCAACAAGTTATACTCAATGAAAGGTACATTCTAAGTTGGGTACAGCAAAACACATATTCAATAGACATCGTTTTGGTCAGAAAGTTACTTGAGTAAAAATCAAGCATAAGAAAAGAAAAATCTATTTCAGAAGGTGATGAAATTGATAGGAGTCTTTTGCTAAATGTTCACAATTATTGGAGAACTTTTGATTTTTGCGACATGAAAAATCCGCCTTTGCAGATGAACTTGATTTGTGCAGTGAAGTATGATGTGGACATAGCAAAACTTTCCTATCTGTATTTCAGTTGAGTAATCGATGCTTACTTCTTATCACCATTTACCAAAATTCGGTTTTATTGTAACATTTGAACTTCAGGATTTATATCAGCAAGGTTGGCTCAATTTGTTGCCTTGGAGGAATTTCAAATTTATATGTCATCGCAACAAAGTTGGCCTTGGCCGCAGTTCTATTAACGCGCATTGCACAGGCACTGAGTTATGGAAGAGGATATATCAGTCATGCTGGACGACAAAAGCATTCAAATTCCTTTTCTTGAGCAATAGGTGCCAAAACTGAAGGTGAATCCACAAATGTTTCAGTTAAGGTTCCCTTTTCTTTCAGTTTTTTTTTTTTTTTGAATTCGTGTATTATTTTCCCAGATAGAAAAAGTAATGCTTAGCGAGAAAGTCATTCTGTCGTGTCATCTCTTGGAAATGATTTGTGGCAAGAATTTATCTGCACCTCCCCCATTGACGCGCATAATTGGTACGCATATGCGTACCAATTTTTAAGCGTATCTTTGTGTTATTGTTTGTCAGACAGAAGTCAGGTCAAAAGAAGAAATAGTTGGATAAGGTCAACCCCTGAAGAAATTAGTGCCAAAACTAATCAACACCAGCTCACATGAAGATGCACATTCTGCATATTAGAATCAATAGTTTCTAATATGCAGAAGAAAGTAATTAAATGATGATCATTTTTCGTATTTATCATTTAACTCCTATATCGTTAGCATTTTGTCTTTTAGTCATAAACAAAACTTGGGGTTCCTTTAGGTAAAAGCAAATGACTAAGGGTTCCGTGTCCTAAAAAGTTTGGAAACCGATGTTCTACATGATAGCCTAGGTGCAAAGAAAACAAACTGCTCTTGGCACTGTATAAATATTAATTTATTTACTATAAAATTACATTCTGATTTACTGTACACGAAGGAAAACAGCAGTAAAGGTACTGGAAGAAGGCATGATTCTTGTCAATAAGGAAAAATTCTGAAATAGGAATATATGCTACAATTTACTTGAAATTGGCACAACATAAAATATTTTCTATGCAAATGCATTCAAAGTATATCACATACATTGGAGAATTTTTCATTCGTTTAAAGCCACTAAACATCTTATATCATCAAATCCTAAAAATAACATTCAGCTCAATAGGTTAAAGTTAAGTGTATGACATACACATACTTTTCCTTTTATAGTGAATGTAAATATTTTTGACAATACAGTATAAGTCAAACTTTTATGTTAGTTACAAAACTCTAATCATTCAAAATCACTTTGATAAGTCAGGCAGGAATATTTTTTACAAAAATTGTGAGTTCTCAAAGCCAATGTAATTTTTAAATTAAGTTATGTTGTTACCTTTTTGAAATTTTTAAAAATATAGAATATTTTAAATAAAATCAGTTAACTTAAAAATTTTAAGAATGTTATATCTACTCTTATTGGCACCAGTCCTTCCTAAATTCTAAGTAAGTCAAATATACCGATTTAAAGTTGTTAATGTGTAATATAATGTAGAAAATGATATATTTTGTTTTTAAAGTAAACCCATTATAAATCATTTACCTTTACTTACAGACCGGTAGAAGACATTCATTATACATATCATCTAGTTTAACTTATGGATAACTGCAATCTTCAGAAATATATTCATGAGTTAGTTCATTCTTAATCCTATTAAACCTTTTCAACATAGATACTATCAACAAAATTCCCAACTCTATATAATAGTTTTGGCTTTTAGAATAACTTTTTTAATGGTTTTTCTGATAGTACGTAGATAGTTCATATTCTTCTGGCATAGATTAATATTTCAAACTTGAAATATTTGCATAACAGAACTTACAATAGTGTGAAATTTAACAATGAAAAGTTTTTTCAAAATGTATTTTACATATTTCATGTACTATTTCATTTAAGTATCTTGTTGTACCTAAAAAAATATGAAAAAAGTATTCCAAAGTAATTTTCAAGCCAGGTGCATAAATATCCCAATTTTTTTTTCTAAAATGTACCATGAATATGGACTACTTTGGCACACATTTTGGAATTTTATTCATCTTTTCCCAATAACTTTTCCTATTTTTAAGCAGTAGTGATCTTTTTTACACATATAGAGTACTCATAATTTAAATTTTGAATAGTAATAAAACTCCTTTAATTAGTAAAAGTAATATAACTCCTTTTAATTTGTTCTTTCTTTTTTGAGGGGGAGGGGGGGACAATGTTACATTTTGCTTTTGGGTTACTTTGGCCCAAGGTAGTTTTCCCCATTTAAATCATTGTATGTAGAACTAGAATTAAAGAAAGATTTGTATTCATACAGATATCCATTTGCTTGAAAGAAAAATGCATTTTATATGAAAGTCACACATATTTGTTTGAAGGAAAGTTATTTTTTTTTAAAAATATGTGTGCAGGCCTAGTTATTATCTCACAAACTGCTACTAACGAACAGTCATATTTTCATTAGTTTTGGAGGTTGTATAATTTTATTAATAGAACACCATTATTGTAGAAGAGAAGATCTTTAATTGTTGGCCAGTTTCAAAACTTGCCGGTGCACTTCACGCACTCAATCACAGCGGCTCCTTCTTTCACATCAACGGCTCTATCCCTGAAAACCTGAACTCATTCCATTTTACAACGAAATTCCTTAAACCTTCCGACAAATTTCCCAAAATATGTAAGAAGTAGATGCCACTGTGTGGACTTCTTTGGGATTACCAAAAACTTCCTGTTCCTCTAGATCTTCCATAGTAAAAATCATGTCATTGTGGTCTGATGAATTGAGACTGTAATCACTCTCTGTATCCGTTGATGAGAGTTCCCAGTTTTTTCTTTTTCTTGTGCGTTTCCAGTCTAGAGCTTCACTTTCAGCCTTTCTTTTCTTTTTCATATCCCTCTGGCGGATTTTTTCAAGTTTTTGTGCTGGGGGTATATTTGAGGTTAGGAGAACTATTGTTATTGTCAAATTTTTTAATAAAAACCTTAATGGGAATGAGAAGTACAACTACCCTACCGCATAAAGTACTGAATAATATTTACAAATAGGTACTTAAACTCTTAGCTGATGTAGAACTGTTTCTACATATAAAAGTTTAAGAGGTTATACAGGCACAAAGTGAACAAAAACACTAACAATGCTTCCTGTGGAGAGGTACCAATCTGCTTGGTATACATCACTGTGGGTTTGACACAACTCCCTAGCAAAAACTGTTAAAGTTAATTAAAAAACTGTTTTCTAAAGGTTAACACAGAATGTTGTATTTTTCTCACAGTTTAGGTCAAAGATGGATTCTTGAACCGAAGTAGCCCATATTCATGGTAGTTTAAATGCAGGGAAGATATTGCTTATAAGCATGTAGTTAAGGATTTCAAATACTCATCATAGTTGCTTCAGTTTACTTTAAAGTAAACTTATAGCTAGATCAAAAAGTGGACAGATATTAAAGAATTTAACAAAGAAAAAAAAATACAATAAATGATTAAATTGGCAGCTAAGAATCTGCTTAGCAAAGGTGTAATCAAACTTGTCATCAAATTACAATTTAGATTGGTGTCTTTAGCCTGGAGTATAACACATCATAATTTCTTTTGCAAAGCATTTACACAAAATTACATATCATATCTATATCTTTCTTTTAGCTCTGAAACCTGTAAGTGCAATCGTCAATGATGCATCATTAGTAATACTGACAGTTCATCACTCGATTCGCCCTACCTTTTTCAGAAGAAACTGGTGCCTACTACTCTGGTTGGAAAAAAAATGTAATTTAAAAGAGAGATTAACATTTTTACCTTCTAACATAGAATTTGATGAAACACATATGGTTAATCAAAAATTAACTCAAAAGGGAACAAAAAAAAAAAAAAAAAAAAAAAAGATAGAAAGAAAGAGAGACAGAATAAAAGTTAAAATGCACTTGAATAAACCAGCCTTTTTTTTTTTAAATTTTTACTGTGCAAGGTTCTGTTTAAATATACCGCAAATTAGCTGTTGAACCCTGCTTTTCATAGAAAATACATTACATCTACAAAAAAGGATTAAAAAAAATAGAAAATTATTGCTTTTAAAACTTGAACATTACCTACTGAAACGTTCAAAACAAATTTTGTAATTAATATACAAAAGTGCAATTGGACACTTATTAACAAACACTAAATTACATTCATATGAAATCACTGGGATAAGATTAATAAAATGGCAATAAAATTTATTTAGTTTAAATAGTTTGCTAAATATTAATATAACATTGCACATATATTCTACTACTAAAATAATTAACTTAGTCTTTATATTTTTGCTTATTTGCAAAATGTAGAAAAATATAATAAACGAATAAAATTAGATTTAAAAAAAATGATTGAAAAAAAAAAAAAATACATACACAAGGTTGACGCTCAACAGATGGCAGAAGTGAATATGCCATATTGGTAAGAACTTATTTATTACATGATTTTAATATTGCTTTTTCTCTTCTCTTTCCTCTTTTAGTAGTCCTTAACACATGGCAGAAGTGAATATGCCAAATTGTAAGAATGTATTTCTATTTATTACATTATTTCAACTATTCTTCTTTCTCACATATTTTTTTGATCCAAAAGTTTTAATTTGGCAATTATCCTTTAGTTCTCCAAAAAATAATGCAAAAACATCTTTATTAGTGCCTTTTTAGAATAGGTCTCACCCAAGTCCGTAATTTTTGGTGCCCTCCCCCCCCCCAAAAAAAAATTCCCCTTCAAAGTTTTATGTGAACAGGAAGTATGAACAACTTACAGAAATAACTCTTTTATTTGTGTGGTGTAATGAAAATTTAAACTAGCTAATATACATAAAAAGACAAATATAAATTATGAAACCATTTTACTGTATAATTTGCCCTTGACACCTAGGTAACCGACACTTTTCCGCAGTATTGTGCTATTTTTGTTGACATTTTATTTACCCAATATAATTTAAGATGTATTGTATAAAATGTTAAAAAATTAAGTATTTATATTTTTGATAAAATTTTAAATCCATTTGGGCATTACCCCCAAGAAGGATGTTACCTGACGCGAACTACACGCTCTCTCTCCCCCTCCCGTAATGCCCTTAATTATATACATCTATGTTTACTAAATTCATACATTTAAACTTGTTATGCTAGTGCTGAGGTTAGGAATTAATTTAAAAAAAAAAAGCAAAAAAATTTTTGAAACACTATAAAATATATGAAGAAAAAAAAAGAAAATATTTTAGTTTGTAAGAATTCCTTGTTTTTTTTATGCAGTAGATAGAGATCCTCAAAAAATGTCCAATATAGAAAATAACTCAAAGTTTTATGATGTAGCAAGAAATTGGTTTTTTATGCAGAGAAAACCAATTTCTCGCAACCCTTCAGCACAGATAGATTCGCATGTTGAAAATATATCAACAAGGATCTAACATGTCTTGAGACTTTTTACAGTGTTTGCGTAACAGTTGATAAGTAATTAAAATTGCCCAATAGTACCCTGTTTTACATTTTTTAGCTAATACTGTATCCGTTTTAAGTCATTTTAAAGAAAAGTATTTTCTCCAACATCAAAATTTTCAGATTCCTATTTTATTCATTTTGTATTAGAATTCCTTAGAACCTTATGGCACATTATATGAACATATACAGTGAAACCTGTGTAAGTTAACCACTTGCAGTGCACTACTTTAGTGGTCAACTTAAACAGGTGGTCAACTTACAAAGGTTGATTTATATGATAAGGGCTAATTCCATGCCTGAAAAAAGCGATCAACTTAGACAGGTGTCAACTTACAAGGGTGGTCAACTTCACATGTTATACTGCATCATCATTAACTCTTAAAATTGAAGCCTTATTATTATGCTATAGAATTGCAGAAACTACATTTAGAGAAAGCAACCAAATGTTCCTCTTTAACCAAGAGTTTGTCATGAAAATAATTTAGCCCTAGCTTCCCAAAATACAAAAAATTGCAACACGTATTCCAATGAAATCAAATGCTTAAAAAATAAATCTATGTATTCCTTCAAATTGGTTAAAAGCAGAAATGCACTATAAAAGCTTGATTCAGGCACACAATGATTGAGTTAAACATTAAAAACATTTCAAGCTAGAGTTTTGCCACGACATTCATTCGCAAACGTTGGAGAGAAAAAAAGGTTTTGAAAGCTATTTTAAATTATTTTCCACTCAGGAGAACTTCTCATTGCTCAAGAAAACTTTCAAAATTAGCTTTTTCAATTCAATATTTTTACCATGAAGGCGTATTAGAATGTACACATGACATTTTGGTTATTACAAGACAACTTTTTTAAAATATACACTGGTACAAAAATATTTGCATATGAACCTGAGACATCATGTAGTTTGAATCTTGATTGAACAAAAATAGCGTTTTTAAAGATTATGCTACTGAAACTTTTAATATTGTCTGGTAGCTTTTCTAAAATTTTATTAGCCATAAAAATAATCTCTTGATGAGCGAAAAAGGACTATGTACACAAGAAAAAACATTCACATAATTAAAGATATTACAGCTACAAACTGGAAAAATATTTTTTTGACTTTTTTTTCCTGGAGAAAAAATAGTCACAGCAATGCTAACCAAACATTACAATGTGCTTCTTTGAGGTCAACAAATTATTTTCATAAATACTGACTAGCATCAACACAGAATCAAATTTTTAAAAATAGTGTTGCCTTGCTACTATTTGAACAAAAAAATCTTTATATTATTAATATTATCTAACACTTGAAAAATAATGAGATTTGAGGATAAGTACAATTGTTTCTTGGTGTATAAGACGAAAATAATAAACATGAGAAAACTAGATTTAAGTGAGAGGCGGGATACATAAACACAAACGTTTTTGAAATAAAATCATTATTACAACTCAACACTGTTTAAAGTTCAAGGAAAATACAATTTTTTGTAATCTAAGCAATACAAATTTACATGATGATTAAAGTTTGATTAAAATATAGGATTTTTTTTTAATTCATGTAATTTGAATAGTTACACGAATAAAAAACTTGAATAGTTCTTCACCAAGCTGAGAAAATTCTTTTCAGAAAAAATATGGATCTTGAATGCTGTCCTAATAAGCAAAAGTGTAAAAAAGTGTGTTTTATTTCTGTTGATTCATCAACTTGATATAAAAATTTTCTAGATATTTTTAGTTTCCCAACCAATATTTTTCAAATGTCACCCATCATGTCGTTAATTCGTCATCCAAAAACATCTTCTGGAATTTTCAGTCTGACTACCTCATTCATTGCATCAGAACTTATCATTCCCCATACAATTTCATTATACACTGGAAAAATAAATGTTTTACCGTTGGTATGCAGTTTTCAATGCAATTCAGCAATTAATAAAACTAGGAACATCATAACTGATATCTTACGCAACTAAAATACATCTCTGTTCTTCATTTTACTTCAACTCTGAAAATACTGCCGCACACCAAGGACCTTGCTGCGGCACACCAGTGTACCGAGGCACAAAGGTTGAAAAGCACTGTACTAAGATACCAATTACATCTTAAAATGGGTTTCTTCCTTATGTACATATTTACTTAAATTACATACTTTTATCAATGACTGACATGTGGTTTAACACTTCAGCGTTTTTCTTTCCCCCTTATTAAAGAATTCGTGAGACAAGTGAATGCATAGATAAAATGAATGAATATGGAAAAATATACACTTGCTAAAAATAACATAGAAATTAAAATTCATTTTCAACAAATTCAAGTCTTTCATAAAATACAAGTGATATGAATGTTTAGTATGACTAGCAGAAAGTTGAACATTGAATTTCAACTCAAGGAAACAAAAATGCATAAACAATTGAAAATATACACAATCATATTAACTTACTAGTAAAATCTATGATTAACAATATTCAATAAAGCATATTCTTGTGCAGGGTTGCTATAATAATCAGTGAACAGGTTTCCTGCATTTTCCTTGTGTATTTGAAACAACATACCATTTAAAGTAAAACAAACTTGATATTTCTTGGAATTTTTTTTTTTTTTTTAATTTTTCCAAAACATATGCAAGTAATAAATTTTTTTTACAAAGAAAAGCATAAATGCAAGCTATATACAATGTTGAATAGCAGTAATTATATACTAGTAATATAATTATTGACGTTTACTGGTATATCAGTAAATATAATAAACCCCTAAAATTCTGTTCATTTCTTTTTTTTGGGGGGGGGGGGATATGTAGTAACCCAGGTCGCTTACTCATGAGAAAAAGCAAGATAATGCCTTGATTCAGTATTGCAAAAGAAAAAAAAAACACACACACACATAAATTAACTTTTGAAAAGTGTATGTGTTAAGATAAGTTATAAAATTAATATTTAAATTTCTAAAGGCATAAACTGGAGCATATGGTCGTCTGGCTCCTAAATCCAGAAAATAACCTTCTTTCAAAAAAAAAATGTGTATTGCATATAAATGTGCTTGTTGTTTATGGTAGGCCATTATCAATCAATTTAATTATATGCCAATAAAGTAATCAATTTAGAAGCAATCATCATTACTGCAATTTGTTCATATTTTATTTAAATATGTTTAAATAAATTATTTTAGGGTCCTTTTAGAGAGGTAAGTTTAATTTTTATTTATTGAATAGCTATGGTAAATTCTTTAGTAACTTACTGCTTAAATGTTTGCTTACTTAGTTTTAGTTTAATTTTTATAAACTATTCGTTATTATACAATATTTATCTTGTTGAAACAACAAATGACATTGTTAGTAAATATTTTTACAAAATTAAACTGTTTATTAATGCTAATAAGATATGTATAGAACTTATATTCATTTTTAAGCTTAACATATATTTTTTATAGTATAACTTTTTTCCCTAACCTCGACTTTTCTGGCATGCCGCAAAGGACCAGGCAAGTGGTATTGAAAATCTGGTGACCCCCGAATTTTGCGGCATGCTGGATAATGCGGGGTAATTCAGTAAGTTAAAATCAAAACTAGATTGCATAAACAAGAATGCTTCCTATCTACAATTCAAAAAAAAAAAAAAAAAGACTAAAGACAAGACAAAATGCGTGTATCTTAACATAATCATATGAAATTTCTAAGTAAAAGCATAGATCAAAGCTCACATGTTCCAAAATAATTATAATCGATACTTTCCGACTATGATTATGTTTAATAATTAATCATAAAAACTTTTATTTGCATCCTTCTGCACATAATAAATTTGGTTGCATGTTACAGAAGGACTTCTATCACTGATGTTAGGTATTGATAATAATGGCCATTTATTGCATAAAATAGTTTGTAATACTTCTCTCCAAAAACTACCTACCCTTTAACATGAAGTCTCGGAACTGCCATAGGAGAAGTGGTAGGTTCTTTCCAATGTCCTGGAACCTGGATTGTGTGACTCAAAGCCGATAGCCCTAACCAGTACACCACACAGGACTTGGTTTGTTTTACTGATAATACTGCTAATGCTAAAAATTCTTTTTTGGGGGGTTTTCAAACAATTACAGTTGGCACTCTGTTTAAGGATGCTCTATTTAACGACTTTCTCTCTTTAGAGACAACTTTTCACAGTCCCGAATGCTTCACTGTAGTCTTAAAAGCATTCTGTTTAAGGACGCATTCTACTTAAGGACCATTTTTTGTGGTCCCTTGAAAGTTGTTAAATAGAGAACCAACTGTATTTCAATAAATATCAAGGCCCCCAAAGCAAAATACTACTAAATTTGTGACGTACGTTGCAGAACAGATCCCTGAGCTCCAGAACATTTCTGTTCAAATGTGAGAGGAAAAAACTCAGACAAATTTTCTGCAGAAACTGCAAATATCTTCCAACTTAAAATGAAATTTTGCAAATTCTATAGATTTTTTTTTCTAGAAGAAAATCTAAAATTCTCGGAAATTACAATAATTCGAAGGAAAGCTCGCCAAAAATGTTGAATTTGATAAGTCATCTGCAGGAACTTCAGATGTTCTTTGAACTTAAATTTGTAGAAAATCTGCAGTTTTTGCAAAAATTTCATATTCTGAATCTAAAAACATTCTGCTGTTTCTAGCGACTTTGGTTCCCCTTTTCCTCATTTCTCCCAACTGACCTTCATCCACTGCGATTTCCTCCGTAAACGTATGTTTTGGAAATATGCCAACATTGAAACACGTCCATCGCCAAAAATTTCGTGTCTTGTTTGAGATTTAAATCCTTTTGCATCTGGAAAATATTTCAATTATTTAGAAAGTTTTGAAGTGTTTTATTATTTGCTACCAAAACTCGACTCACTTTATTTACTATTTTAGTAATTTATTTATTAACATTATTTTAATTTCTCCTTCATGACATGTAAAATTAACCAAAAAAAACGTAGTTTGACACCAAGGTTCGAATTTTTATACAATTTTGTATCTTTGCTCTTTTTATGCATTTTAGAAAGTGCATAAAATATTTTTGGAGAATCTCAATCGATTTAGATTCCGCAGGAATGCATAGCAACAATGAAGTTTTAAAAACTGAAATTGACGTTTTAAAAACTCCCCCCCCCCTCCTGTATGAAATTTTGATTTAGGGACCCCGATTTGTGGAAAGGGTCACGTTAGTTTGCTTGTGTATACAATGCTTGTGAAGTACTTGCAGAACAACTTTGGTCAAATGATCTTACGTTGCAGAACATTGTCCAGTATTCTACTTTGGGGGTCAAAGGTAAGGAAAGAACAGAGGAGCATTTAAAAATATAGCTTAAATAAACAAAAAAAGTTCAGGCCTGTCAGTGCAATGAAATTTAGAAGAAAAAAAATGTCATAAGTTTATAGCTTTGAACGTAAACAGTCTAAATAAAGAAAAATGGAGAAAAAAAATGCAAGGAAAATGCAGGATATAACTAAAAAACACAAAAGCAATTGTTTTTTATTCCATCATATTATATATATATATAAAGGGTGTCCCAAAATTAACGCAAGATTTAAATTTGCCACCATTTTTTCCATAAATTGTTGGCAGCCATGAAAAGAGAACAATTTGACAGTTGAAAGTTTAGGGTTAGTAAAAATGGGGTGTTATTGTACCATACAGCTAGAGAGAGTGAAACATTTTAATTACTGCATAAGGCATTTCCTAGTTGCGTACTCTCTCATTTCGGTCATCAGAATTGGCACCCTAGATCGTGTGATTTAACATTTTAAAATTTCTTCTTATGGGGTTATTTGAATTCAAAGGTCTATGTCAACAAGCCCACAACCACCCGTGCATTACCGTGTTGCGATACTGAGCGCCAATAACAGTAACTGCTTGACCAGCCTCAACTTCCATTATTTTTGAAACAATTGTTCAATAATGAAAGCGCGTTATTGTATCGTATAACGCTCCATTTTTAATTACCCTAAACTCTCAGCTGTCAAATTGTTCTTTTTTCAGGGTTGCCAACCATTTATTGCAAAAATGGCAGCAAATTCAAATCTTGCGTTAATTTTGGGACACCCTTTATATATATATATATATATATATATATATATATATATATATATATATATATATTGATGAATTTTGTTAAAAATAGGTAAACAATACTGTGCCATCCATTACTTTCATTCTTTTTAAAATGAATTATAGTGCTTATTTATTAAATATTGCACAAGAGAGGACTTTAGACAAAAATTGTCTATATTAAAAGTCTAATTAATACACATGTATTCAAAGAATATACAATAAAACTTGCTTAAAGAAAATATTTCACCATCAAGTTCGCATTTTAAAAAATTGAATCAAATGTATGTAACTTTATTTCGTTACTTGGTAACAGATTTTAAAATATATTGCTCAGTGACAAAATACAATCTTGAACACCCCAATAGGAGGAATTTTCAAAATCGAAAATCCTACATAAAAATTAAATTATGCACAAACAAAACAAACTATCTATCATAAAAAATACTTTTACAAAATTCACACTATAATACAAGATTTTTTTTGCTCCAGCAATAAAAATACTGTACATTATGATTTGACCATATGTTTACACTATTTTGATGATAATGGGTCTCTACATGATGTGCATTTTGAACTGTCAATGAATGCTTAAAACAGCATTAATTTATTAGGTTTTTAATTTGACACACACATAATACTGAACATTGTGATTGTCAGAGCATCAATAACTGTTTTCATGACCTGCCAAAATGTATAAATTGGATGAGCTTTTAGGATCATCAGTAGGCCTACTTTCCAAAACGACTATCCTGTGGATAAAAACAAAGACATATCAAGATTTTTTTAAACAAAAATATCAGTTAACACTAAATGAAATCCAGATCATTTTACTTGAATGACATTTTGTCAAATATTTTAGAGTACAATTTCGCATAATATTGCAGGAGCGCAATGGCTGGCATCAGGGCTGTAGTTGGGGAGAACGTGGGGATACCGTCTTCTGAAATATTTGGTATTTTATAGTAAAAATAACTTGGGGATGGTTGAAATTGATGTTTCTGCAGTCCATTCGTTCATAAGTAGATATGCACGTGCAAAGGGGTCGAAAGTACTCAATATTTATTTTGGAGTTAGTAAAAGGCAAATTTATGCTGGAATTTGAGTGGAATTTTTTTTTGCAAATACAATACTTTTTGTACCTTGTACAAGGAAGTAATAACCCAAATGTAAGGTTAATTGGTTTCAAACCACCTTTTCTTTTGGTGTGCCCCCTGAAATCCCAAGGGGAGTTCTCCTAAATATTTTTTTACAACTACAGCACTAGCTAGTGTACAACAATGTTATATCTGCATATAACATGCAAAACTTATTTCTTTCAAACAAAAATCATTGGCTTTTTTTTCAGTCATAATTATTTTTCAGATTTAGATCAGTCAAAAAATGAGCTTGAAAACCATTAGAAGATTTTTCCTGAAAATGCCAAAATTTTGCATGCCTGATGAGTAGCAAGAGATGATAGTGATAGTACTGTTAGATGTGATTAGCTAGCATGGTTTTTAACAACTATTGAAGCTTCGATGCGGTTTGAGCTTTGCCCTTGTTTGATTTTTTTTTTAAAATTACTTACATCCTTTTGCTTCTTAATGCACCAATTTTCATTAAAAAAAAAAGCAGACAAAAAGGTTCAAAATAAATCTCTTTATTGCTATTTATTTATTTCATTTAATCATCTTTCTCTTTGATGAATCAGGGAATTAAAAAAACTGGCCCCTCCAAATCTAAAGAGTGGTTTTTGCTCATTTTTTGTATAAAATAAATTTTAGAAAAAGATGGTACAATGAGCTGAAAATATTTTCTACAATGGTTACAGCATTAAAAAAAAAGATTAAAATTTTTAAATTACTTGCACAAAGAAAAATAAGTAAGGCATTCCAAGTAATATTGTGACAGGTTAAAAACATTGCCTTAACATACCTTACTAACATACGTAACTTTTAAAGAAAATAACCATTAAAGTTTTTCTTTACCTTATCGTGGCTTCAAAGCAACAGTAGGATATCTTACTGTTATTTCTGGGATTTGATGTCTTACAGTTGCTCTGAGGCGACGTTATGTACTTTGAATAGTTAGAAAACTCACCTGTCAGACCCAAGCATACGAAAGATTCTTGAATGATCTGTAATTTCTTGAACAATTTCATTATTCTTAAAACTGCGTCCTTGCATACCATGTTTATGAAAGGCTAATACACTATCAGTTAAACAAACTGAAAAGAAAACAATAAAATGGAACAATTACTGCTCAATGCTAACATACACACACAAAAAAATAAGAAAACCAACACATACAAACACAAGCATTGGCTAAACTAAAGGGTTCTTAAATTCAGCAATAAAGACATTTTTTTTTTTATAAAAAAAAAGAAAATTCTATCAGTATTCAAAGTGGACAAAATAGAGTAAGTGAAAGTATACAATTTTAATAATAAATAATATTTCATATTATCAACATATATTAACAACCAAACAATTTTTGGTACAAACAATAAATAATTTTTACAAATGAAAATTTAGAAATTAAATATCATCAATGATTCATAAATGTTTTGTTGTCAACTTATAAATAAAATTTTAATTACATAATAAAAATATTTTTACCAATAGAATCGATTTTGTAGTCAAAAACTAATTCGGCTGGTTGTCTCCGACTTGACTTTAGTTTTCCCTGAACATTAACAACTCTGACTAGATCTAGAAAAATATAGAAAAAGCATGAATATATTTAAACATGGTTTACATTAAGATTGGTATTAAATTAGAAAAAATCATATGCAAAGGTATTGCCTAGTAATGAGTATCAATTTTTATCCGGATCAAATGTAAACCACACAAGTAAAATTTTTTTATTGGAAATCGATGGGTCATTTAGAATGATGAAGACCAAGAAAAGTATAGTAGGAAAATGTAAGAAATGATCTAAAAATTTAAAAAATCTTTAACTAGAAATCAAATATGGACAGAATTTGCATCCCAAATGCTGCATTTGAAATTCTATATAAGTTGGCTGCAATCCCCAAACTCACATTGAATAACAATGATTTTTAATTGCCTTGTAACCAAATTTTGTAAATTACACAGTGAAAGAAAAAACATACAGAAGTCTGAAATCTTCATGACCTTTTGCAGTGTTAACTAAGCACAATATAGCAGTGTTTACTACCAGTATGTGAGCTTTTTTCCACAAACTAATAAGATTTCAAACGTTTGCGAAAATATTAGATCTATATACTTTGAATAATGATCAAAATACTATCAATGCAGAAGCGCAGATAATTTTGCATAGAGATAGATTTGCACTTATCAATAAGCAGAATCAACATATGACCTTAGACAGAAGGCACTTAGAAGTCAACATAAAGGCAGACTTATAAATAATTTGAAATGCTAAAATTAAACACAAATACATAGGTGGACAGTTTTAGGAATGCCCACAGATAGGAAATATTTCGAACCCTCCATTTCTCAGTGTGAGCAATAAGGTAAAAACAGAACATATTAACCACTAAGTACTTAAAATTTAATCATAGCAAAACTCGATTGTAGGGTTCAGGACCGAGTAAATACCTTTAGTGGACTGACAACCGCAAGAGTTAAGCTAAGCAATCATCAGTCCAAATATACAATCAGGGACCAGGCGGCTTTTACTTGGTCAACCACATCTCTCTCTCTTTTCAACAAAGAGAGGAGCTAGGTAAAACAATGGCTTTCTACCATGTCAGTGATGGACCAGCCCTCTAACCTGAGAAGTCACTAATTTGACTGCCCAATCAAAAATAAGAGCTAATAACTTGATTCAGCACAAGAGCTGATAACTGGACGAATATTAGCAAGTGCTCTATAACAGGGTGCAATTTTTTCCATTTAAATCCATAATTGCTTTTGTATCTTCCTCTTGGCATTATTCTATGGGTAGTTCTCAAAAGGTAGGAGCAAAAAAGTTAATTCTGAGCAATTTTTAAAATTTTCAAATTTGACATCAATTTTGTTTTTATTGCATAGTATGTACACCTAGAACATCATATATAAACATAAAAAGCCAGCAGGTATTTATGAAAAATATTAAATAGCAAATTTAATGATTGGTCTGTAGGTAACAGATTTTGCATATAGTTGCGCATAGTTGGTAACAGGACATCATCATAATGTTATGTTTCACAATTTTCGAAATTTTCCAATGAAAATTTTATCTATTTTTAAATTCTGCAATTAAAAATAGAGAGGATTAATGAAGTACTTGAATGACTTTATATATTGGTCTTAAAATAATAAAATTTTATGGTTTCGCAGAGTGCGAAAAAAAAAAACATCCATTTTGCCAGCGCAGGGGATAAAGTTGCAAAACTGGCGCAGTTGGCGAAGGAATTCCCCGCTGGTCACCCTATGCTTATCGTGCGCTGTGAGTTGTCGTCAATAGAGGTTTGCTAGACGATTTTTGTGCAAAGAATAGAAATACCTAAATATTATAACATTAAAGAACTATTTATTAAATAATTTCCATTTAGGTTTCGATTTGTCGTAATCAGAAAACCTTTTATCCAAAATATCAGTAAAATAACAGATAATCATGTCCGAAATGTTATGAGCTGCCGCTGTTTTGTTAACTTAAATGCGTTTGTTAGGATTGTGAACTTGTGTTTCTACTCTTACTTATGTAATGTTCAATGCATAACGTATTAATTAAGCAAAATACCAATGGATTAAAGAAATTAACATTATAATAACCTTTTTTATTAAGGTTATAAGACAATACATCATTTATAATTATGAATAAATGGACAGAATTATTGGCGTCTAGGTTGTAACGTATTTTGGACATCTCACATATGTTTGAATGATTTTGCTTCAAAGATACTGCATAAAAGCATATAAAAACACTTTAAAATAATTAAAAATTGATTTTAAGGATCACAAAATGCCGTTCAAACTTATAAATCATATAATTAGTTCTCAAAAAAATAGCACTGTACAGATCGTAACTTTTGGACATACATCTAACTTCCAAGTTAATTTTTTTTCCGAAATTGTTTACAAAATAAATAATATGTCTTTACTTTTGCAATTTCTGGAAGATATTATCAAAAATTATTCAGTTTGAGATTCATACCCTTAATTTTTTTGAAAAATATGGAAATAATGTTTAAAAAGATTTTTTTGATGATACGTTTGCTCAGTTAACGTTTTGAATGTCCAAAAGATGTGCCTTTTAGCAAAGAAAACATTTTTTTAATGGTATTTAAAGAGCATTGTTCCTATAATTTATGACAATTCTTGTCTCTATACAGTATTATAATTTTACTCAAAAATATTTGAGTGAATTAAAATAAAAGTTATTTGGTGTTAAAGCTTCAAAGTTTAGGTCTGTGTTTGCTCCCACCTTTTGAGAACTGCCCCTATATCAATACCCTCAGCCATCTTCAACAGTTTAGAGTTAGGTACTCAGGCATCTATTTCACCACACACATCCCACCTTATATGAATAGAAAAGTACATACCTACAGAGTTGATCTGTTAAAACATTTTTAGTTCACATTAGGCAATTTTTTGTACCAAGAAAGAAGTGCATAATATTTCATGCAAAAATGAAAACTTACTATCATAACAGACTAAAATTGCATCCTTTTCGAGCTGAGTTACATTAATGATCTTCATAGTGTCATGGCGAGGAACTATGGTATCTGTTCCTTCCCAATCATCATTAAACCAATTTTCGGAAGAGTTTAAGTTAATCATATCAAGTTCAAGCTGACTTTTGTCATATCTGGGAACAGAAAATTTATGATAAAAAAATAATTCAGAAAACTTATGACATAACATTTAAACATTATAGCTATTATTTAAAAAAATTACAGTCACATAATAGAGCTAACAAGTACGAACTTTTTGCATGCATTTCTTGAATCATTTCTTCCAACAGAAAAATGTAATACAATTTTGTTGCATACACTACAAATACTTTAAATGAGCTAAGTTTACATTGATTTTGAAAAGCTACTATAAAGACCCATTTTCCAATGCATATTATAACTTATTTTTCTTCGCTGTATACAGCAAAACCTGCATAGGTTGACCACTTGCTGGGAAGTACTGTAGTGGTCAATGTAGACAGGCAGTCAACTCATAGAGGTTGACATATATTATGATATAGTCCTGACTCATTTTGTGCCTGACAAATACAGTCAACTTATATGGGTGGTTAACTTTACAAGTTTTACAGTACATATATTATTGGGTCTTTTTCAAGATTACATGAATGAAAATACACACTGAAAATCACTTACCCTTTTTTGACACCCGTACAAATCATTGGATACTCCAAATCAGGAGTAATAATCATTTCAAACACATTAAGAATTGCAGGAACATAACACTCAACTTGCTGTAAAAAGTAAACAAATAACAATGTACAAAATAAATAAAAGGCATTTCTTGCAAAATTCAGTACATAAGTCAGTCAGAAAAAAGCATTGAAATATAACAGTAGTAAATTCATAATAAACACACGTGTAACTGAAGTGTAAAAATAAAAGTTCAAAAAATAGTATCTTCCTTGATATAAAATAAAATGGTTTTAGAAAATAACCATTCAACACCCCCACCCCCCCTCCTCCCCCAAAATGAAGTTTAGAAAAAGGTGTCATAGAAATGAATACTTTTTCATCAGAAATTATGGTTAGATATCACATTACTGGTGATTGGTGATGGAAATTTATCCAGAATTTTTATGATTTAAATTTCTGAGCACTTGTTTCTCCAAGGATCAACAGACAGGGTTCATGTTTTGAGTCTTCAGGGAACTGAATACTTCTGTGCTATAAATACTGTTGTAATCAGTGAGCAAAAGGTTGAAAGTATTAAAGTTACAACTTTTAAAAGTCTCCTTCTCTTTTGAGAAACAGAAAGAAAGAAAGAAACCTAAGTAAATTCTGAAATGGTGGGCCTGTGGAAGGTACATTTTTTTTTTTTTTTTCACGGCGTTTGGGAAGGGGGATCTTGTATTATAACACACTTTTGTTTAAGAAAGAAGTTTTTGTGTGGAGTTTGCGAAAGGAAAATGTTTTTGGCATTGTATTACCTTCACAGCCATACTGAGACGATATTACAATGTTGTGTTTTTCTACCTTTTTTTCTTCACATTTCTTGCATTAAAAAATATTTTTATTAAACGTGCAATTTTCAACTTTTCTGATCACAATTAGGTTCATATTCTAGGGTAAATATATTGTTTAAGAGAAAGAAAAATTGTAATGATTACAGACAAAAATTATGATTTTAGTAATGACGACCAGCAGCAAGCTCTGATGGCGAGCGCCCATAGACTGCAGCTTGTAACTCCACTAATTCTGGTGGAAATAACTTCAAAAAATTATAAGGTGTACTTCAAAAGAAGTAAAATATACTCTAAGTTTAAAGAAATTCAGATTATTTCTTTCTAATTAAGACTGCATGACTTCATCAAAACAAAAAATGGTTTGACCACCTATGCATGATCCCGCAGGATGTAGTACTCAAAAAACAACTCCGTGCTTCGAAGGTGTTCACCTATTTTATCAGGAAAAGAGTTCTTTTTAAGATTCCACTTTATTTTTCTTTGAAAAATAATTCAATACAGAACAACACTTCTCATCAGATTCAAAGCAGATTTTTTTTTGTCAGGTCTAAGACTTTAGAACAGAAATCCAGTAATCGTGTAAAAGGCTTTCCCATGAGATATCCACTTCATTTATATAAGGAAAAGCACAGAATCTTGAAGGCTTTCAATTTCACCACATAGTATTGTGAAAAATCTTAACTTCAATAGCCCCGACTCCATAGTTTGGCCAACCATTTTTTTCATGCAGCCCTTATTATATTTTCTCCCTCCATTTGAATCTTGTGGAATTTTCAACCCGAAATAGTAATTCTTTTACCAGTTTCTAACAGAAAATTATTCTTTTGAAGTGCAAAAACATTATTTTAATATCACTTACCATTTTTATTTTATTTTTTTTTTTTTTCAAAGTTCGCCGAGGATCCCCTAGGGGTCCACGGACTACAGTTTGGGAAGTCCTGGTTTAGAGGATGCCAAATGGCAGAAGAAAGCTTAATTCATGTACTGTATGAATGTGACATTATTCTGCACAAAGATTCGAACACTTAAGATACCACTACGTGGATCCTTGGGAGCTGCCTAATATATTGATTAGAGAACTGATGAAATTCATTTATGCTATTCTGCTCTGCTAGAGGTCCTAGCAGGTACAGTACAATAGACCAGTGGTCGCAGGGCTTGCGCTCTTTTCGAGCACCCCCTTTTTCACTTCTTACTTAAATGAGCTCCCCCCCAAAAATACTTTCAAAACCAGGCACTATGTTACAAGCGACTAAATCATCAATAAGTTTAGAAATTGAAGCAATCATCAGTTAATTATATTTTTGAAAAAAAAAAAATAAATAAATTACTTAATCTAAATATTTTGTATTTTGGAAGGGGTACAGCTGTCTTACCTTGCCCTCCCCCTCCCTGGGTACTCATGACTGGATCATATTCCTTTTCTCTCTCTTTTGCTTAAGACGATACATATTAAGCATTTTAAGCCTGGAATCTGAAAGTTCATTTGCTAACCTAGTACCCTCTTCTGAACTTTTTTTAATAAGTTAATATCTTTCTTAACAGCATATTCCATATGACCTCTTACTAAGCTTCTGCATAAAAGAAAGAAAAAGCCTCACTAAAAAAAATGAATCCAACATTAATAAGTCATTTTACATGTAACTCAAACTTACTTTCAATAGCATAAATTTCTTTAAGGGATTGTACCATTGCATCAAGAAAAGGCCATTTCTCATAGCCCCACATAAATATTTATAACCATTATATGGATTCCTGCCCACACAACAACGTTTGCAACCTTTGGTGTCAGGCACTTTAGATGTCGCAGAGAACTTCCTATAGTAAAGTTATTGAGAAAATAGCAACATTACTGATTTAGGTAATATATTTTAAATAAAGTATTTACTGTACATAAAAACAGAAACAGTTAATTACCTTGGAACAAATTTTTCAGGTAAATTCACAGGCAGTGAGAATTTATGAGTTTGCTTGGCATACATCTGAAGTAAATCATGTTGATATAGTTGTGGAGATTTACCTAATGAAGTTTTAAAAAAAAATTGACTTTTTTATGTAAAACTGTACAAAAATAGTGGCATTAATAAGAATTTTTTTTAAAATTAGTTTGATGACTAAATTAGCCATCTTCAAAACATTCATACATATGCTGTCCTACGGTGAAAAAGATGATTATACTTTCAATATGTTATTTAAAACTGACTGCAAATATTAGATTTTTTTAAAAGTACATTACACAACATACATCTAATGCAAAAAAAAAAAAAAAAAATCACTTATTTTTACATTACAAAATTTAAACTTTTATGTCTATTAGATGAAAAAATAACTGTACTGCATTGGTTTTTTTAGAATTCAATTACATTTTTTTTTACTATAAAAAGGATAATAATTGCAACATTTCATGAGGTAAATAACTATTATTTTTAAATTCTGAGAATATTACTGGTTTTCTTTTTTTTTTTTAATAAAGATTTCTGCTAAAGAGTTTTGTTTCAGTTTTTTTCCCCATTAGTTTATGCTGGAATTTATCTGGAGCCATTTCCTTTTCAGTTGAAAAATAACAGTGTAGTAGTATAAATAATTTGTTTTAAAGGCTAGTATTTTAATTCATGTACTTTTAGCATCAAGTCCATTACCGAATATTTGTGGTAAAAGTATTAGTATATTGCTTTCTTTGCTTGAATATAATTCTTAGTTAATCTAGAAAAAATATGATCCTTAGTGATCTAGAAAATTACCCGTCAAGGCATGACGGGTGAAAATTGCTTCTACATTTGAACTGTTGCAATTTCTAGTTTGGTGATATTTTGATGGTTGAAATTTTGACCCTCACTCAAGTGGATGAACACTGAACTCCAGTAGATATCGTTCACTGTTGACTACCTTTTTGTTTCTTCATTCTAATGAAATGACACAGTCTTACCAGTAAAACAGTTAAGTTACCGGATCCAGTTCAGGCTTGTCACAATAAAGCATTTCCCAGCATGTCAAACATTGCCAAAAAATATTATCAAACTATCGTGCTGTAGCGCAAGTTTCATTGTTGGTGACGTCAGCATTACTCGATCAGTGAATTTGCTATTATATTTATGAGGATTAACATGAAGGTTTGGAAGATATTTTGCAGTTACTCTCAAACCTGTTACCATGCTACTGCTAACAGATTTGACAGTTCTGAATATCTCAGAATAAGTTGTTTTTATTCAAATTTAAATATATTCACCAAGTATTAAAATATTGTGCTCCTACTTACAGGGACACAAAACATAAACATTGAAACTAAGTTTTGGCTAATTTTTACCTGCATGCCTAAAATCAACTGAAAATGTCTGGTAACAGACTTGACAAATTAACACACAATTTTGAGGAAAACAGTTCACAAAAAAATATAGAAAGCAAAAGTGCTTAATTAAATATGTTTTCAGAACCATCTAAAATATACATGAGCAATTATTCTAGATTTTAGGTAAAATATAAAGAAAATTAAGGTTTCCTGAGTAGTAGAATTTTATTGAAAATGAACCACCAATACTGGAGCATCAACTATCATTCTTTAAGAATTGTGAGATTTTGTGAGTGAATTTTTCTGAGAAATGATTGTGCATGAAATGATGTTTACAGTTAGGGACCCAAGAATGTATCAGAAAGCAAAAGAAATCTGAGGCTTCGATCAACTTTGCCAAAGTTTGCTGAGAGTCATAATTTAAACAAAAGTATTGTTTGAAGACAAAAAAAAGAAAAAAAATTAGTTGTGTACTTTGAATAAAAGATTAGTTGAAAAACAGACTTTTGCCCCTGAAACTTACAACAGGATACTTTAAAAACGTTTTGTCTTCGTAAAAGTTTTGAGGGAAAAAAATCACCAAGGATTTTTTCTTTTTTTGGCCATATGAAATTTTAATAATGCAATTAAAAAAAAAATTAAATATTTTTTCAAATTAAACATTTGGCTATACAGAATAGTACTAAACATTTGGACGAGAGAGAGCTTTACATTAAAAAATCTATACATACATATGTTTTTTGCATTAAATAATTTGGCTGCATTGAATAGTATCAAACATTTTTATGCGCATGGGCTTTAGTCACTGGGTAATATTTATTATTTCAATGACTTCACAAAAGATAACTACAAAATGAAGTTAGAAAGTACCTGAAAGCGTCATTAACACATTTTGAATGACAAACATCCAAACAGTTCTCCTTGGGTACAGCTGAAACAAAAGAGGACATCTCAGTCAATATGACAACCAAATAAATCCACTACATATTCAAAAGGAAAAATGAGAAAATTCATGATAAAATCAAGTACAGTGAAACCTCCGAATAGCGGACAGTCAAGGGACTAGAAGTTTTGTCCGTTATTGGGAGGTGTCCGCTATTAGGAGGAACTACTTAATTTACCTTTTTCAAAATGGGCTGTTGTTCCCTTTGTAGAACACAATCAAAACAATTGCGAAAGGTTTATTACATTTTACGTCAAGTGTAATTAATCTGTTTTTTCATAATAAAGGTATATTGACAGCACACACTTGTCTTAAAAAGCATTTAATCAATTAAAGTAATCAGTTAAAATAGTTTGACATAGCTCAGGGTTCATACTCTATTTGGATGAAAAAATTCCATGACTTTTCCAAGACTTTTTTCATGACTTCATAAAATTTTTCATGACCTTGTTGCAAGAAGGGAATAGTACTATTTAATATCAAATTTGCCAATTTTTTCAGAAAAAAGCATTAGCAAAACTCCTACGTGAGTGCCACTACCTCATCGAAGCACTTGTAATTGCAAAATTATCAGTGTATATCTAAAAATCTATTATTTGTCTTCATCAAATAAATTTAAAATCTCAAAGCAAAGTAAAAATACAGTAAATGGAATATAGTGATTCTTAATTACTCTTAATTTTATTAACAGGCAGAATGATAATGAATGGGTCAAAGGTTGAATGAGTTATTACTGAGTTTCAATAGATCTGTTCAAAAGTTGCCTTTTAATGTCAACTGCGCATTTAACCATGCACATAATATGACAGTATTTTCGTTTTTTAAAGAGAACACACATTCTTTAGTCAAGTCATGTTTCTAAACCAGATATTTGTTTTAAAAAAACTTTTAGTAATGAATAAATTTTCTGATTCATAACTACTTGTTAACTTATTTGCACATTTTTAAATGCATATAAATAAATAGGTTCAGAAATTCCAGAACATTGTTTTTGATTCCTGTCATTGAACGTAGCAGTGAATAGCAGGGATTAGTTTTGCAGGCCACATGGTGGGTACTACTGTTTTAGAGTGTACTAGAATTCCCCTATTTCTGTATCCTAGTGCCTGACTAAAGATCTTCATTTTAAGATAAACTATGATAAGTTTAATAATAAAGTTTTTACAAGTGATGGAAAACTTGAATGCAATTGAATCGCATTTTTTGAGTGGACGAAATCAAAAATCTGCAAGTTTGATTCTACAGAAGTGCTGAAAATAATAGTAAATTAAAAATGAATCCAAGTAGTAAAATTACAATGCAAAAAAAGATGAATGGCTACAACAGAAGTGGATGCAATAAGATTTCAAAATTCAGACTTGTTTTTGGGATCGTTCAATTTTTCAGTTTTAATAGATTTTATGTGCAATGCTGTTAAATCACTCAAAATTTCTAATGCTCTTTTAGCTACCGTTACTTTCTCTTCAGTCAGGACATTTTTCCATGACTTCAAATAAATTTCCATGACTTGAAAAGAAAATTTCAATTTTCCATGACTTTTCCAGGTCTGAAATTTGCTAATTTTTTTTTCCATGACTTTCCAGGATTTCCATGACTCGTACGAACCCTGATAGCTTTTTTGCAGCCATAAAGCCGACTACTTCCGGCGCCGGTCTGCTCAATTGCATCGTATGAGAGCCCCAGTTAGAAAAGGGCCCAGTTTCCTTTTTTTATCTTAAGTTTTGAATAGTTATTGCGTACAAAATTCATTAAAATCTTAAGAAAAACATACGTTAATTGTTAGACTGATATCAGTTTTCATTTATCTGCTTCAATACTCTCAAAACTAGCCGGAACAAAATTATAACTTTTTTTTTTCTTTTTCATTTTTTGCTGCCTGCAAAAAGTACCACGTCTTTTAGTTCTTTTTTTTCTGCCCCCAACTTTTAAGCCCCAATCGCTGCCTCTGCCCATTACCACCCTTTTAATTCCAAGAAACAGTGATCAGGAAATGACGGGGGGAGGGTGGAATATCAGTTGTGGGGGATGAAAGGCTTTGTAAGGCAAGCAGTTACTAAGATATTCTGTGAAAAGAAAAAAAAAACCCCAGAAGTGCTACGATCGCAAGGGAAATTTTTTGTGAAATAACTGTCCGTTATTCGGAGTGTCCGTTATTCAGAGTGAATTACACGAAATGGCCTATATTGAGGGACAGGGACTTGCAAAAATGTCCGTTAATTAGAGGTGTCCGTTGTTCGGGAGTGTCCGTTAAGAGAGGTTTCACTGTATAAATAATAATGAATACATTATATACAAAATTTCCTACTATGTTTAAATTGATTGCCTATTTATTTAGCCAAAAACTAATACAAACATAAATGAGATAAAATGCTTAACCAAATACCTGATCAACAGAAGCATCATGAAGCTCATTCAGATTTAATGTGTATATACCTTCTTCACATCCAAAAAGAATATGTTGGTCTGAAAGTAAAATAGGTTGTGCTATACTTACAAATTACAAAATAAAAAGTGTGTCAGTCTTAATTTTAATTTTGTATGACATCAAACCCACTTGATGGATTTTGGATTTTGTTATTAAAATATTTTAGACTATGATGCAGAGCACTTCAACCAATCTCTATGAAATTAGATTTTGTTATATTTTTTATTATTAATTTTTAATGAAGATATAAATATTCCTAGATAGATATGAATATTCCTAGTATGAGATTGGAAAAAGGTATGCTCATGCATCTTTTCAAATGTTGTAGCATTTTAAAGACCAGGGTTTGTTTAAATTTTAGGGAGAATTTTCTAAAATTGAGTGGAGAATTTTATTAGTTTCAAAGTTAATTAAAAACTTCCTTATACTACTTTAGCTATGTGTTTACATGTCTTATTTTCTGATTCAATTGAGGATTTTGAATTACAACATAATTTTCAACAATAAGTAATAAAAAAATTAAAAAAAAAAATAAAGAAAAGAGTCCAAAATGGGCCAAGTAAATAAATGAGGGAATGACAAAAAGTATTAGGAAAACTACAGTAAAAGATCTACAATCTGGAAACCAAGGGAAACACCAAATTCTGGATACACGAATTTTCCAGTAAGTTAAATGCTTAAAAATGTGTCACAAATTGAATGTAATAAGGTCATAAAAATGTGGCATATAATAATTTTAATGAAACTCTCAATAACTGAGTTATAACATTAAAATCAAAATCTTTTTTTGAATGAAATGTTCTGCAAAGGTTTGATTTGTTTAAATTTTCTAGTATTTACTGCTTGAAAGCTGTTGTTTGGTAATTCTCATCTATCAAGACTTAATTTTTTTTTGCTTTTAATTTCACTAAAGACAAGCACAAATATTTTGTGAAACAGCCGTGTATGTACACAATGTGTTAAATGTAATGGAAAAAAATTGATACAATTTTTGTTTTTGTTCTATTTGACGAGTTTTCACAAGCAATTGTTTTCTTTTTTAAACTAATACTTACCTCTTGTTTCAGGATGTATCCAACTGGCAGTACAGTGAATTTGTAGGGGACAACCGTTGAAAACTTTAGAGAAACATGCACCCATCTGTTACGGAATAAATACATAAACACCATTTCAGTAAATGTAATTGTATACATTGAAAAAGAAGATAAAGTACAGCAGATCACGTTTATATATATTTTACGTATTCAGTTTCTAAACTATTACAAGTTTTTCAATAGAAGAAAATCTAAATGAAAAACTTTTCCAACAATACAGAATTTAGGGGTCATTTTACAATGCAAAGGAGAGGGAAGTAGAAAACAAATATGTTTAACTGACTTTTACTGATATAAAAGCTATTAGAAGATAGCAGCAATTGCAAACTACAACTGTAATTACAGATAAGTTGGTTGAGACGTGTAGCGGTTAGATGCAGGCCTTGTATGCATTTGGTTCTTTAAGTCAGTGGTGCAGTCAAGGAGGAGGTTTGGGGGTTAAAATCTCTACCAGAACCCACAATTTCAATACAGTATTTTATATACATAAAAGGGAAGTTATGACCAAAACCCCACTCAGAAGGTAATTTCAGGTAGTACTACTGCCTTGAATGTCTGTTGGGCTGAGGCAATCTTGATCAGATTAAATTTCTAATGTATTTTCCCAACGTGAGAACCCAGATGCCCATCTGGTAAGAAACTGGGTGTCAAAATTCTCTGTGGTCTTGACATTTGCACCTTAATGCTGTACCTCACAGCCAGACTAACGCAAACCAGAAAATTGTGATTTTCCGTTTATTAGTGTATTGTATGTAGAATCCTATTCCCCATCTAGCCATATGAATATAATCCTAAAAAAAATACCTTGCAATAATTTACCAGTGTTAAAAGAGCGCAAGTCCAATCCTTTGTATGCATCAAGCTACGGTTTTTTTCGCTCTCCTGTAAAGTAGCAATTGTGTGACTTACATTAGTTTGGCTGCGAGATACAAAATGGTGAATTATGAAAAACTAGATGCCATATTGGAAAATCACAATGAATGTGAAAAAGTCTAAGGTCTCTTATGCAGCCCCATCGGAAAGAATAAAATATTTTGTACTGATAAAAGTGAAATAATACATGCTAAAAGGAAAAAACAATAGTTTCACCACATGAAGTGTGGTGAACCACAATCAAGATAATATTGTAAGAGCAATATTTTAGCATAAAAAATGAATTATACTTACATGTACTTTTGGTGTTGGAGGAAGCCCGTTTGAAACTGGTTTCTACAAAAAGAGAAAGTTTCAAAAAAATTAAAAACATAAACTCCTTAAATTTAAATATATGAATCAAAATTTTTCAACTAATACTAAAGTTTCAATTTTATCCTGCATTTTATTAAGAACACAAATTTACATATTAATGGTTATTTTGAAATAGAAGGAAGCCTGCAATGTACACATTCAAAAATCTTTTGAACAGCAAAATTTTGTAGTTTTACGCTCAGTTTCAATTTTACGAATAACAGTATAACACAAAACACAATAAGCAAAATACAGTGCCCTCTCAATTCTGAACACTAATGCAACCGAACAAAAGTGTTCAGATTATGGGAGTGTTTGTTATAGAGGGAGGCTGAATAATGCATTGTATATGCATTCTATTGCACTAGTGGACTATGTTCAGTACTTTGCCCAGTGAGTTATACAGTGAATGAGGTAGAGGTGCTGAATTTTGGATTGATGATTAGTGCCATGTCTAATTCAACTTGGTAGGACCTAAACCCTTGCATTTATTTATTTTATTTTTAATTTGAATGTTTAATGTAACATTCAACAGTAAAATATTGTAATACAGCTATCGGTACAATACTTGAAAAAATAAAGTTATTTTTAATCTGTTTTTGCATTATGTATCTTCATGCAAGGTATGTGCTATCATAAAAGTGAAAATGTTTCCAGGTGATTCTCAGTCGCATTTTCCTTAATCATACTTTAAAGATCTTGAAAACAACTTGATACAATGGTTGGATTCTTGAAATATAGTTCAGTGGCAGAAACATCATGCTCATATTGCTCAGCTGAATGATTTCGTGTGATGCAGTAATATCCAGGAAAATAATTTTTCTTCTTCCTCTATTAATTTTCTGTTTAATGCCATTCAATTGGTGACAAAATCGTGAAAGTATTTTAAGCTTTCCAATTTGATTCTTAGGAATTCCTGAGTACTGATTGTGACATGTTCAGTATATAGAGAGGTGAAAACTGAAGGGGATTGAAAATAGCGTTCCTAATACTGGAGTGTTCATATTATAGGGTGTTCAAAGTACAGCGAGCTAAGCCAATATTAAGTCTACGGTGCTTCGCTAGGACCATCAAAATGTGTTCAGAATATCAGGGTGTTCATATTAGAGAGTGTTCGGATAGAGGGAGTTCATTGTACTCAAATCAAGAGCTCATTCCTTATATTTGTACCTCAGAGCCAGACTAACGTAGTCCAAAAATAGCAATTTTCAGGTTATTACTGCTTTATATGTAGAGTCTTATTCCTCAATGAGAAATCACAATGCAAATCAATCGAAAATATTTCTTTATAATTATTTATCAGCATAAAAGAGATCAAGTCCCATCCTTTGTATGCATCAGAGGAAAGGTTTTTTGCTCTCCTGCAGTGACTTGCATTAGTCGGCCTCTGAGGTACAGGTATTTGTTTGCTAGTTTTGCAAACTGAAAACATAATTTTAAACATATTCTAAAATACAAACACTATAAATTATACCATTGATTTAAATCACACTCAAATATTTATAATAAATGGCAACTGCATATGTCTGTATTTGGTCTTTCAAATATAAAAAAAAAACAGGCAATACTGCAGTTTTTACGGTAGGTTAATGATTACAGATACAGTGAAGTATACAACTGCAGCCATGGTTGAGCAATTTAAATCCTGGTTTAAGTTGTGATTAAAATCAGTTAATTATTTTTAAAAGAATCATTGATTTAAATCATGATTTTTAAATATTAAAATTTTAGAAGTTCAGAAGAATGAATTTTTATGGGCATAAATATCAAAATATTTTTATTAGAAAAAACAATAAACAAACAAATATTAATAATAAACAATCTTAATAAAAGAAAAATCAATGATTCATATTGTTATTAAATGAAGTAAATCAAAACTGAAGAAAAAAAGAAAAATTCAAAATAGCAATAAAATTTAAAAACAAAGAACTTGCAAAAGATATATAAGAAACTAAATATTTATTTTCAATGAAATTAGGCATAATAAATTAGATTAGACATTTATCTGTTAGGACTTAAGCTAATTAATTATTCATTTAAAAATAAACAATCATACAATCCTCTTCACCTTCCATTAAATCATAACAGTAAAACAAAATACGTTCACATATTAATGAGACGTATTTGCTTTTTGCAATACGTCTCATTAATATGTGAACGTATCGCAGCTTTTTGATTCGAACAATTTTCCGTTTAATTTTGAACAGTTCAAATCCCTTAACAATAGTGCCTACGGGGAAACTGAAAGTCAATGAAGATTCCGTACTTGAAGGCGGATTTACTTCAAACAAATTTTGTTGGAAATAACTCTTGACGTCAAACTCCAGACTTCGACTCCGAGAATTTAGGGGCACTTGACTTCGACTCCGACTCCTGTGCCCGACAATTAATCGGACTCCGACTCCCCGACTTTGACTCTGACTTCGTAGTTTTGGCAAAAATTTATACACGGTGGACAAATGACTGACCCTGATTCTTAAATATTCGACTCCGACTCCTTTATCTCAAAATGAGATTGACTCCGACTCCGCAGCTATGGTTTTAATTGTGAAATAATTATTGTTGATATGACTTGTTTTTATTTTTACGCTAAAGTTTCAATTTAGGTACTCGGTTTTTGGCGAATAAACTCAAAGTCATTTATGTTTCTACATAAAGATATGCGCAGACGATTTTTTTTTTTTTTTTTTTGACAAAGAAAATTATTTCTTTAAGTTGACATTTTATTGTTTTTTTTTTTTTTTTTTTTTGTTTTGTTTTGGTAAGTACATTAATTCATTTAAAAAAATGTTTTTTGGCAACAGGGGAAAAGAAACGATTTTTTTTTTTGATATGATGTATTTATTTTAATGAGCTGATTAATTTTAATTATTATTTTCTCATTTTGAAAGCTGTTAAAGATTTTTTTTAATGGAAAAAAGTGTATTAGCTGCTTTGTTTAAAAGTTGCTGCTTTTTTTTTTTTTTACGCATAAAATTTTTTTAGATGAGTGGGGATTATTTTATTCCTAGAAATCAGCTTAAAGTATTTTTAAAATATGTTTGAAAAAATTAGCGATTTTAGCTATTTTTGAGAATATTGATCAGGTACTAGAAAGTAGTATGGGTATACGGGAAAGTAGGCTCATCTAGTTCTAGACAGAACTTCTTGTTCTTTTCTTAATCACGTATTTAATTTTAGGGTCCTTTTATCAAAAAAAAAAATCATTATTTGAGGAAGATTATTCAATGCTCAATGTTATTTTTATTCTTTATTTACACTATCATTTTTTTTTAATTTCAAAATTTAATTTATTATTACTATTATTATTATTTATTTATTTTTTTTTTTTAGAAAAGGGAAAGACATTGTTTATTTTGATTCTATAAAATGTCTGGGAAATAGATCTGTCTGGCTGTAGGACTTTATATTATAGCAAATTTTTGTCAAACTCATACATGCACCTGCAGTTCATGCCAGATGTGGCTAAAATTATCCAATCCAGCCAACTTTAACTATACATATTTTTCTTTATACAGTAGACCCTCGTTTTACGTGGGAGTTACTTTCCATGGAAATGTCGCCTGAATTGAGATCTAATAATAGTGTTAAAGTAGGGGTTAGGTTCCATAGATGAAAAAATACTTCATTCTAGTGATGACTAATTGTGTAATAAGTTTAATGTGTACTTATATTGACTTTTACGCGCAACATGCATAAAGAAAACAAACTAATTTCGTGTTCTGTTTATAAAGAGGAGCTGGCTATGATAGTCTTTTGGCAGTCATTAAGAATTTTTCTCTATAATTCTTTGCAGAGTATGAACACATCCATGATCACTTTCATCATTTCCATGATAGAATCTTTCTTCACTAACAAACCAGAAAGATCATTTCTATTGCTAGGAATGGCACAAAATTTTCAAAGTGGACGTTTTTGGTTGTGCGTCACCAACGTTGGTATCCTCGTTGGTTTTGGCCTCCTTTGTCACTCCTAAAAGCTCTTCTTCCAGTGAGTTCTGAACTATTGTTAGTTTTATAACTTCACTTCTGGAAAGAGCTCTTTAACCAATCGCATAAAATCTCTCCAGGGGCCCAAGTTCGGTTATTAGCTCGCCAAAATGCAGTTTATTACGTGTAATCTGCAATCTTTAGGAGTTTTGATTTTGAAAGAGAGGAAAATGTTATATGTTTTCATTGCCGCATCCGCGTAAAACTGAAACTGATCCGGGTAAAATAAAATAAAGGTGTCAAATCTTAAACCGTGTAAAATAAACCTGCGTGAAAAGAGGGTCTACTGTATATAAAAAGAATTATTTGATTTAGACATTAACTTTAACAGCTTTATTTGTTAGCATCAAATGTTACTTAAATACATTTAAATTTCAAAAATTCTATTTTGATCGTGATTTTTATCAACCCTAGTTGCAGCATAAATTGAAAAATAATCTATGACAAATTTATATTTTACATACTTTGCAGCAATCAGCAGCAGACATAAAAGTAATTAAATTCTTAAGTTTTAACCAAGAAAAACACGTTTGGTAACTATGCACATGTATGTATTTAAAGGTAGATTAAGATATTACTACATAGCTAAATTTTTGCCATATGTGTAACAAACATGAGCAAAAAGCATGAAAGAAGAAACCTTAAATTCTAAAATAGGATACATTTAGAAAAAATGTCTTTAAAATCATTGATTTTTAGCATTTGAAAAAATATCTGAATAAAAAGTAAGATTATGGAAGAAAATTATGAATAAAATGTTTTTCCAAAATTGAATTTAGTTAATATGCTCCTTCCTCCTCACACTAGCATTTAAAATATTGCAATTACTCCATTTTTAAAATGAACTTACAGGAGGTGTGCTTCGTTTTTTGTCTCTTGGTCTCGGTGGAACTTCAGGTGGAGACATTTCCATTTCTACAGGAGGTGTGGAAGGTTCTTCAGGAAGATCGCTTACATTGGCAGCTGTAGCAATCCTATATCGCTCTATAAAGAGGCACACTTCATATTAATACAAACCTTTATTTTGACAAAACTAAAACAAATGCATGCATAAATAATAAACATTGCATGTGAAGAACAAGCTCGGATCTGCTTACATGAAGACCCCCAGTACAAGGGGGAACGTCCTTAAAGGGCCCAAAAGCTCAAGAAATTGCAAAAAACTAGCACCAAGACTTATTAATGTTGCAACTGTACACTGCTGGCCTCTGGGATATTGTGGGAAGGGGGAGGGGCTACAGATTTTGTTGCAGGGGGCCCAAAATCTGTAGATTCGGGCCTGATAAAGAACTTCAGAAATAAGAATGCTTTCAAAAAGGGGGGGGGCAGGAGAGTTGAATTCAATATACAGGGGGATTTAATCTAGCAGCATTATAGTCCACCTTTTGTGTCCCGTTGGAAACTTTTGCACATATAAAAACATGCTTCTTTTTTCTATAATTCCAAAATTATTGTAGCACATCAAGGACCTTGTCAGGGCACACTGATTTAGAAGCACTACCTAACAAGCTCAGTAGAGTGACAAGTGCTTTTTATCGAGTGGGAATTTTATTTAATATGTATCATATGTTCATAATATTTTGGAAACGTACGTAGCGTATTTTATGAACTACAAAGTTATGGTATATTCTGGTAACTGCATTTTAGCACTCTTTGTGTTGTCATCAAAGGAAAATATTATATTTTCATGCACTACTTCATGTGAGGAGTTAAATAAAAAAACAGTTCAATCCATCGTTTAAAAAATTACAGGAGAGACAAAAAACATTTCACATTTCAGGTTCTGCAAACTTTTTTTTTCCTTTTTTGTTTTAATAACAATCAGTGTAAGACCTTATTTCTGTTTTCTTTTTTAAATTAGGAGTAATAGTTATAGAGATAAAAACAATTTGGATCGAGCTTATTTTTAAGTCAATCAGACATTTTTTCCCTGTTCAAATTCCAATTAGAATCAACTGCTATCTGAATTTTACGCCATGTACTGGTCATTGTTTGAGCAATTTATTACAATAATTCTGTTGATGTAACCTGTACATTTTGACTGGGTCTATTTCATAAAATACACCCCCCACTTTACATTAAAACCTGCATGGATTGAGCTGGTTTTAATGTAAAGCGGGTTTTTGACCTGATTGAAAGGAATTCCTTCCCAATGGCTTTGTTGTGTGGGCCTGTAGACAGTGTCAAGTCATGAAAAAACAAACATCC
The DNA here is from genome assembly GCF_026930045.1 of Uloborus diversus. Classification (NCBI taxonomy): domain Eukaryota; kingdom Metazoa; phylum Arthropoda; class Arachnida; order Araneae; family Uloboridae; genus Uloborus; species Uloborus diversus. Next base: position 107,350,568 of record NC_072736.1, on the reverse strand, counting down.
GAAACTTCATGGATTGAACTCGTTTTAATACTAAATACTCCATGCGTTAACTTTTTTATGTTGGTCACACAAACATAGTCGTACATAACTTCTTGGAACACCTCATAAAAGATCAAAATGCAAATAAATTTATTGAACTTAACTGCATACCTATATCATCTAACTGATTGGATTCTTGATTAGGAGCAGTTTCCATTTCATTTTGGCTTGATGAAGTTGATTCCTCACTACACGTTTCCCGATTCTGTGAATGACATTCACATTTAAATTTAAAATGCATTTATTTCAAATCAAACTCTTTGTTTTACTTAAAAAGGAGAAGAGTAAAAATGTTGAGTAATAAAGCAATAAACTTACTTCGACAGTAGAATAGTCTCCTCTTTCACTAAGTGGTAAGGTTGCCCTAAAAATGATTACAGTGTTACTAGATATTCACTCTTTCAAGTTGCTATGATTTAAAAATGTCTAAAAGAAAAAGACTTACTGTTGAGTAAACTGAAAATCTCTTCCTTCCTCTGAAGAATTTGTTATCCCGTCCCTATAAATAAAATTTTAAAGGAAAAGAATTTAGCATTTTATGGTTCTAAATAAATAGCTGTACATGTGTGAAATCCATTAATTATTTTAATTAACATTACAACTTTAACATAAATATGCATGAGTACCTTCTTATGATGTCAATGTCATCATGTTCCATCCATGCTGTTGGCAAATCATAAACTTCATTTTGTGCAGATTCCTAAACCAAAAATTATTTCAGTACAGGAATCTGAAGATGTATGCACAGTAAAAAAAAATACAACAACTACCTTGCTTGTAAAGTTAAAAAAAAAAAAGTCAGGAAAATGTAATATGTTTTTTCTCAAACATAAAATGCATATTTTTGGTATTTTTAAGTATACGTAGCTAATTGTGGAATTAAAATATTTTAGTCACAATCAAACATATTACTTGAGTTTGATGTCATAAAAGCTAAAAATATTCTTGAAGGAAATTATGTAATACTGAATTTATTATGTGACTAGCTGTACCCACACGGCGATGTCCGTGCAAAGAATTTAAAGGAAGTCCCTTGAATTTTTACAGATCTCCTCCCATGCTTAAAAAAAAATCTTTTACTCTCTCTTTTATTTTTTATTAAGATGCACATATTTTTTAACCTAAGGTTCAAGAATGCTCTGTGAAGAATTAAAATCCCCTATTAGAATAATAATAGCAGTCCTAAAAGCACCTTATCCTGAAGAAAAGATGAATAAATACAAAGGCACTTTATAGTTATAAGAAAACAAAATTTGGCCCTCCATAAACAAGAATTTAATTAAAATAAGCTTTGCAATTAGAGCAAAATGAAAGACACGCTCCCATTACAAATATTCCCATTTCAGAAAAGATAACAGTCCCTACTTATAAAGCCTGCTCTCGGTAGTAATTCATTCAAAGAAAATTTATTTGTCAAACCTAATTGCTAAAAACAAACTATCAAGAAATGCTTCAAAATTTTGGGATAAAAGCTATAAAAAAGCAGTCTTATGTAGAAAAGACATGTTGTGAGAAATTTTCAAATTAATTTATTGACTACTTTTCGAGTTTGGCGTTTTAATGTATGGTCCCTGCATTTGTATACATAAGATGTAAATCCATTTGTTGCTGTCGTTTCTATGACTACGTTTATATAATATGTGTTGCACTCTAGGAAGAAAAATTTGTGAGAAAATTTTGGAAAACAGGAAATATTAAATGGAGTTCTGGTCACGTGTAGAACCACTGACAATCAGAGATGTATTGTTTTTGTAATTGTATGTTTACTATCAAAATCATATATTAAGCCTGTTGCAATACGAACAATAAGAAACTCAGTCATTTTAATCAATTTTTTTAAACAAATGATTAAAAGAGCTCAGTTTCTTACTGTCCCTTTGTCAATGGGCTGAATATTTATTTCAGTCTTTGTTTAAAAATAGGCTAAAATGCATAAATATATTTGTTAGACATAATTTTTTTCATTTAAGCCTTGAAGAAATGAAATTGAAAGCAGTATTTTTAGATATTAGATGAGTGAAAGGGCTGAATTTCTTGCTGTCCTTAGTAATGGGTTAAGTATTTATTTCAGTTCTAGCTGAACAAAGGGCAAGAATACACACAAATCATTAATCAGACATAAATATTTTAAATTAATCTTTGTGAAATATTTAGAATTGTCAGGATAAAAAGTTTTTGGGACACTATTCTACAGTTGTGTAAAAATTTCAAATAAATCCATCCACTAGTTCTTATGCTTTGCTGTAGCAAATATACAGACACTGCATTTTTATATATAAGATGGTCATCAAAAAATAATTGGTAATGAATTTTGTTTCAATGTACAACAGAAATTTAAAAAATCAACTATTAATCAAGGATAAAAAGTACGTTTTTTCCCCCCCCCCCAAATATTTCGGCAAAAAACTCTTGCCGGATATTTCATGCATTTTTATTGAAAACAAATACATAAGTAATCTTGTTTTTGTCATGTATGATTCCCATTTTTTGGCCAAAAAACTTTTAGTGGACCTTTTAAGCTTTTTTTTGATTAATCCATTCGAGGCAAGCACAGATTCAGGAAGAGTGTCTTGGGAGTGATGACATCCCCTCTCCTGCTTTATGCAAACAATGATAGCCTATAATTGCATTTTGAAGATATCAGTATCAAGAAATTACTGGAGGGACCCACCCAAACCATTTGTGCCTGAATATAACACTTATGCCCCTTCCCCCCTTCCAGTATGTTTGTTCATAATTTAATAATGACTCCCTACCCTACATAAACCAGAAGCTGGACCCCCTGCAATTCAAAGATTAATGTAAAAAGGAGTTTTGCATAAATTAAAAAAGTAGTAAAAAAAGACAAAATCTTATCACAAACATGAGTTAGAACATATATTAACAAGTTAATTAACTATTTTTTTGTTTTCAAAGCTTTACAGGGGCTTAAGAAAATACAATTCAAAGAAAGTTTAAAACAAGTAAAGAGCCTGCTTAAATAACAAAATAAAATAATGGCAAAAATTTGTAATAAGCAAAAATTGCTATAAATATTTCTTCTTCTTACAAAAAAAAGTTAAAAATTCAAGATACTCACTTCTGAAATACCCCAAGTTTCAGAAACAACAGATTCTTCATGAGGCTTTAAGTACATTAAAACAGGAATCACATTAAAAACGCTCAGTTAAACAAAATTTAATAGTTAAAAACCAAACAGCAAAGAATTTTTATACACTAATGAAATTGGTTTTAACAACTTTTAATAAATGAAATGACATTAAGAGTACCTGGTCTGTAGATGTTGACAATGCAGTTAGCAAAGGAGCATCAAAATTAACACTTTCCACTATAAAATATAAAGAAAGTTACAGCAATAAGTCCATTCTATAAAAACTCTTTAAATAAAAGCAATACATACAATTACAATTCTTTTTGAAGATAAATAATTTATTGTGATGCAAACTTAAAAAAATATTCCTATCTTTCAATGGATGAAGAACTTGGAGAAATTTTTAATAATGGAGAAATGACATTTTCTATACTTGTAATGAAAAAATATGAATTATAGCACTTGTCTTCTTCCCCTGTTATGAAAGACAGTAATAATATTGTGTTTTCACTTACAATAAGAGCTTTGGAAGACAAAAAATACACTATATATACAGTGGCTCCCAAAAATGTTCATACACCTTGAAATTTTGTAGTAAAACCAAAATAACGCAAAACTGAATTTGAATATGAAGTCCAATTTTTTTTCACACCATTCTTATGCCATTCTGAATAAAACTCAGTAGTTTTTTTCAAAATATTGCCAGATTTTATTTTTGAAATTTGTTAAAAAATGAAGAGACGGAGAAATAATACGCCACAAAAGTCGTCGTACACTCAATTTTTTTCGAATAAATTCATGATTAAAACTATCATATGTCATTTTTTTATTATTTTTGCATTGTGTTGACCCTTAAAAGTCATTTGGCTTTAATTTTTTGTTTATTTATTCCTTAATATTGTGCTTATTACTTTAAAATGACTGGTATTTGAAAAACACCACAAACACCATTCGAAATTTGAATTGTTTACTCACAGTAGCGGTAAATTGGTTTGAAATGTCTCTAAATTAGGTAATTTATACCATTCTATAGTGAAGTGCTTGATAAAATGCTTTAAAGACAAGAATAGGATCGAAAACACGGTAAGAAAAGGTCAACTGGCAAAGTTAACAATGCGTGATCGGTGGTTTACAGTTAAAAAAATTATGAAAAATACACATTTGAGTGCTGAAAAAATTTCTGCAGAATTAAATGAAACATTTTACGTTTAATTTTCACCTAAAATTGTTCGCCAAGTTCTCTGATTAACTGGATTAAATGGGACCTCTTCCTGCAGAAATTTTCTTGTTCGTGCGAATAACAGTAAGCTTACGCTTTCCGTCGCAAAATCAATGATAAATAAGCTCAAAACGTTTTGGAACAACGTCTTACTTATAGATGAAAATAAATTTAACATTTTGGGTTAAATTGTTGTATAATTGTAAATAAAAGAAAAAATGAGGAATTTAATCTGAAGAACTTAGTTGGATCAGTTAATCAGGACGGTGAAAGTGTTTTAATGTGAGGGTGCATTACAGCATCAGGACTTGGAAATTTGGAATTTTTTGATTAAATAATGAATCATGCTGTTCCTTTAAATATTTTAAAAAGCAATTTTAAACTATTAGCCCAAAATTTGTTTTTTTATCGAGATAACGATAAGAAGCACACGTTTGCGTTTGGTGCCTCAAAAATTGTCCTTAAGCTTAGAAATACCCCCTCAATCTCCAGATTTGAACTTAATGTAACATATTTAGAGATATCTAGGGGCTAGATTACGAAAATACAGCTTTGAAACGAAAATAGAGCTAGAAACAGTAAGACTCAAACTGGGGTTGAACACTTACTCAGAAATTACGCAAAAAAAGAAAGAAAAAACAATGAAATCTATTCCCAGACGTTTAAAAGCTCTTGATGATACTGCATGATGTTCTACTAAATAATAACTTTGTAAAAAATTAGATTATTTACTAATGTTTTGACACTTTTTCAAAGTGTACAAAGACTTTTGTGAGATAAAATTTCCGGCAATTTTTGGTTTTTGATTTTTTAAAAATTATGTTTTAATGTTTTATTAAAAATTTTCATGAAGTATTGTTAAATATAGATCATAGATCTTATAATAAAATACCTATTCCGAAATATTAATTCTAACCAATGGATAATGGCCTATTTCATTGAAAATTGTAGGTGTACGAACACTTTTGGGAGCCACTGTAGATATATATGTACTATATTTTAATATCTCATAGCCTTAAAAAAGGAACAAGTATATTTGTGCTAAAAAGAAAGTAAGAAGAACTTTATATCCTTTTGCTCATATCCTTTCAGAATGAAACTTAAACGAACATATCCATTTTTTTTTTTTTTTTGTAAAATTTCGTGCTTTGGCAACGATTTTTAGCTGTAAAATTTTCCCTAGCAGTTTTAATAGGTTAGTTATTTACTAATGCACATAATATTGTTCCTTATTAGCATTAAAAACCTTTAAAAAATAAACTAAAATAAAATAGAGAGAATACAGATTAAATTTAAAAAAAAAAAACAAGATAGACTTATAATAAACAATCAGACTAGAATTTAAAAGAAAATGAAATAACTTACTGTGAAGTTCTGATCTTGTGCGTTGCTTGTCACGAGCAGGTTTCTTAGAAGCAATCCGCTGAGGAACATCTGGTAGTATCTATTTTGGATATGAAAATCATGAAACACTAGACGTAGCATTAGAGTAGAATGAATTTTCAGAACTAATGCAAAATGAAAACAAAAGTCTGCACTGACAACTGAACTTTCTATTATGCATTGATAAAACAAGCAAAAATTATATAGAAATATCGAAATTAAGAAAAATTGGAAGATGTTTAAAATACTTACTCCATCATCATCAATTTCATCTGTAAAATTAATGTGTGCATGAGGGTTATTCACTTTATCCAAAAGATCTTTAGCCAACTGTTTCGTTAAATTTCTTGCCAAAAAAGGATGCTGAAAAAATAATGTTTTGCTTATTCATAACATTCAATTGAATTAAACAAAACAATCTATCAGCAATAAATTTTGTTTTAAATAGTAATAATTATAAAAAGCATTGAAAATTACAGGATAAATTGCTACATCTAAAAGCACAGAGACATGCCCACTCATATGGGGGAGTGGGGACAAGTGGCTCTTAGAAATTAGAACGTCCATGCATTTAATATTCTTTTCTTTGCAAGAATGGAAAAACATTTTTTCTCCAGCCATTAATAAATAAGTTATTAAAAATTTCAAATTTTAATGACTCTAATCTGTACTGAAATCGGTTTCCATGGGATAAATATCCTGCTAAACCATAGGGAAAATATCTGAGCCAACCCCCCCCCCTTAAATATTACATATGGGTTCTCATGCACAGAGACATATATACATGAAGGAGCGTAAAAAAACTTGTACAAATTTTCAAACTAATCTTAAAATGAAGGAAAAAGTCTCCAGTTTAAGAACACAAAAAAAAAATTGGTTAACTGAATCCCTAAATAAAAAATAAGGCAAATAACTTATCCAGAGCTTTGTTGGCTTTTTGTTGGTGCTGAAGCACTTTTTTATTGTTGACATTTTTGCTGGTCCATTTCTCCCTTGAGCAACAGTCCCCCCCCCTTTTTTTTTGAACAGTGAAATTTAATAATAAACTTCAATTTTTATCATAGGACTGCGCTTATAAGTTGTGTTTAACATCTCAACACTTCCTAGAGCATTTTTCCCAAACAAGGAACAAAGTTTTATTGCAGAACAAAAAATGGGGGGTGGGGGGGGGGAATTCAAACACCCTTGGACAAAAAAAAAAACACTGTAACCAGAGACAACTGTTCTGGGGGAAAAACACTATGTGAAATGTATTTGTGATGAACTGCTCTATGCTTGCCTAGGGAGAAAAATAAGTACTATGACAGCTGCTGAAAATCAGAAAGATTTTAGAACCCTGTGCAAACCCCCCAACGTAGAACCCATTTGAAGTGAAAATGAATATGAGGGTAAATTTGGTCTGGATCCAAAAAATCTTGAAAATTGCTACTCGCATGTAAAAAAGTTGTGCAGCCAAAAGGAATTTGTAAAAAGTTGCTCCGCCACCTTCCAAAATATTGTCCCAAAAAATGGCTATTTTTGGCAGTCCATAAACAAATCACAGCAAATTACTCCAAAACTTTTGATTTAACTAATAACTTTTACAGTGCATGAAAATTATTAAAAACATTCAGATGAAGAATTTTTCATCTCATTTTGCAATTATTAATATAAAAAAATGTAGTCACGCTTATATGACCCTAAGCGATTGTTTTGTCACACATACCTTCTGTTGGGGAAGGCAAGGAAGAATTTTAATGGTATTATGTGTTAGCCCTCTCTTACTGATGATTGTTTGTACTTCCTGAATTTGAAAGTACCCGTTAAACCCTTTAAGTAGGTGGTTTTTTTTCCCGCCCGCGCACTGCATTGGGGAATGCTTATCGCGAAGGTAGTTTATTTTACAACAATTTCCACCAAATAATTACTTATGAATAATTCAAAAAGTCTAGGGAATTATTGTAATTTCTATTCTGAAAATTTGTTCCAGGCCTTCCATCAAATCGAAAATGCGGTGGAGCTTGTGCAGAACTTGAAACTATTTCTGCGCTGAATCCAAAATGTTTGTTTCCTCACCTGACTTGTAACTTGTAACTGATTTGTAACCTGACTATTGTTTCGTCATCAGACCTACTTTCAAAGTCAGAATGATCCAAAATCTCATCTTCAGAATCACTTGAATCATTTGATAACATCAGTCTTTTCTCACAAAAGCGCTTATAAGCATCGCTCTATTTTTATTCTAAGAAATTGTCTGATGCTGCCATCTGGTGGCAGCGTTTGAAATTAATAAGAATATATTAATATGACGAGTTATTTCCATCACACACGTAGAAATGCTGACTTTAAAATTGCATGATGAGTAGGACTCGTCAAACACATCTATAGTGTAAAATTACAATGACAAGGTGAGCTTGTCAAACACCCTTAAAGAGTTATGTGTGATGAACATCCCGCAGTTGTCATGAAATATTTGCTCTTGCCTCAAGTGAAAGCCTTACATATGAATTTATTGAAATGATGATGGTATGAATTCATTCACAAACGTAAACACCTTTAAAGTACTAGAATTCCAGGATTTGTCAGTTGAAATCCCTGGAATTCTTGTGTACACTAGGTAAGTTTCACCCTCAACCAATTCAGAATAAACTACTGCCACATTTACCTGCATTCCAGTTTGATTAAAGAATAATTTCAAACATAATTAAAATTTGAAAATAAAGCACTGAAATTTTGTTACCTGCAATAGTCTCTCAGCAGTTGGCCTTTTCTTAGGATTTTTTGTTAATGTCACTTTGACAAAATGATGAAACATGCCTGACCTTCAAATATAGAAATATTAATCAATAAATGTAAACAAATAAACCAAAACCTCATTTTTAGTTTAGAAATACACAAACCATTTCACTTTATCTGCCAATGTAGGAGGTTTGAATCCTGATTTTGACATTAGAAACAAAGCCCGCATTGGATGAAGGTCAAACATTGGAGGTTGTAGTTCAGCCAGCTCAATGGCAGTAATCCCAACAGCCCAAATATCACATTGTTGGTTATAGCCTCCTTTTCTTTCAACTGCAGCAACTTCAGGTGCCATCCTAAAAAATGTTAAAGTACAATTAATTATAATTTTTTTTTGGAAATTAAATGGTAATAGTAACAAAGAAAATGTTAGCATATCATATAGTGCACATATACTCACACTCACATGTATATTGCTATTCTTAACCCCCCCCCCTCCCCCAATGAGTTCTTCAATACAACTATTATGCAGTCAAATAATCTGTCTACAATTAAACTTATAGTTAGCATCCAGTGTAAAATGAACATAACAGAAACGATGTGGATACGCAAACTTTTGACCCCAGCAGACACAAAGAATATGTGAATGCACAATGAAAAATATGTTTCTCTGCTAAAAGTTTTAATTATGCAACAGTTAACATTCTTTTCTCTCCTTTCGGGACGGGCTATTACGCTTTTAAAAAATTGGCCCCTATATTTTACGTTTGGTGTGAGCTTAACTGTTAAAATAATTAACAACATTTACAAAGATGTATAAGTCATTTTTTTAATTCTTTTTCCTAGATTCCACAGTGCACCAGACATTGTTTCCTGGAGTTTTTGCAGGAACTTCGGAAATTCACTTTAGGTCATGTTCTTAAAAGTTCACATTTTATGCAATTCAATCTTCTAGCATTCATGCCTTTCAGTTGCCTGAGCAAATCTTCATCTTAAGCATTATTTAAAAAATACTTTGATTACTTAATAATGCTGCGGGTAAAATGGGTCAATTCCACTAATTAATTTATTATTATTCCCATTTTTTGTTTAGGATGCTGGGATAATAGCTTCAAATGTGCATTTTTGGAAGAAATAAGTGCTAAGAAAGCATGCGCTTCAGAAGCACTTAGTACGTTCGATACAAAAGTAATAGCATCTTTTAAAAAATCTTACTGATTATATATAATACTTTGATTCTAGCATTTTCCATTTGTTAATCTAACAAGCAATAAAATTCCATCATTTGTTATCTTACATTCAAATCTGTTCTTCTGATATTTGATCAACAAAGTGATTGATACAATAATTTAGAAAATTTTATGAATGATAGCCATTTTATTTGGTACTGTTCATTTGTAGTATTAGAAGGATGTCCATAAATGGTGTCACACTTTTTTTCCAACATTTTTGACTTCCATTCAGTGTCACGCTTCAGCATACCCTTCCCCTTCATTTGTCACATGTCATGCTGTTTATCATACACATATTAAAATAAATAATGTGTGATGTCCCATTTCTTGATACTCTCCTCCCCCCCCCCCCTCCCAGCACAAACTCAAAATTTCATGAACTTCCATCGGCCTTAAAATGTGACATCATTTATGGACAGCCCCTCATGAGAAAAATGTTAACTATTCGTCACAATAAATTACTAAGAAAAGAAAAACAAAAAAAGATACAAGCAATGAAAAAGTTACAATATGGTGTGCCAATAAAAGATTTTCGCTTGCTTATGGTGGCAGTGATCTGTGCTGATACTCCAAAGTCGGCTAAAGAAAAAATTCAAACATAGATTCTAGGTTAATGTTATGAAAAAAACATAATGATTGTTTTAGTTTTTAAAAGTAAATAAAAAACTACAGCTTTACAACACAATTGGAGCATTTCACAGATTATATTCAATGTGTGCTTAAACTAGGACAGCATAATGGGGTACTTGGCACCTTGACAACACAATCTTACATTTATGAGTTATCAATTTCTTTTTATTTATTTTTTTTTTTCAGATCAACCACAAAACCATTTCAATAAGAATAAAAATGAAACTTTCATTTGAAAAAACTTTGAATGATTAAAACACTTCAGTCTTTCAATCAAAAATACATTATTAAAAAGCAATGATAATTAAAATTATAAATTTACCTAATTTTACATCTCCATCATCTGTTAGTAAAATATTTGCCCCTTTGATATCTCTGTGCATCATGCCTAATGAATGTAAATATTCCAAGCCTTTTAAAGTCTCTTTACAAGCATAAGCAATTTGCAGTTCTGCTAATGGTCCGCTGACTGGAAAAAGATTGTTATTAAATACTTTTCAAATAAACACTTAATATTTTAAGAACAATGCATTAAAAAAATAAATAAATAAAATAAAAATAATAAAACAGAATTTAAAACTGGAGTTTTGTCTGAAAACATAAATGCTAAAAATGTCATCAAAGAGTAACACTTTCAAAACATTTCAAGATATATGTTTTGGGATTATAAGGAACCTCTCTTTGCATGTAAAACAAGTGAAAGCATCCAACAAAAGTGCACATTTTTTCAACCTATAAGTTCACTACTTCCACATTCGAAAAATGATTTTTTGTAGCATCAAATTATAAAAGTTGGGCTTTAATATATATACAGTATAACTTTGATTTAAGGATTTTCTCAATTTAATGATATGTTTCACTGGTCCAGATTTGATTGTATTAAATATTTATACTCCTTGATTTAACGATAAACTTTTTCCAGTTGCTTGACAATCTAGGTTATACTGTACTGACCTAATCTGCCAAACGAAACCACAATAGAAGAGCCCAAGTGGAGCATAAAAGAGCCCAAGTCTGATCTGTAACTGTGTTACAGGGTTCGTACTCGATTCCAGAAATAAAATGAAGGAGTTTTGGAGAAGTTTTGAAGGAGTAAAATGAGATTTTGAAGGAGTACCTTCGGGCTGTTCTTAAATGATGTCACATTTTTTTCAACATTATTCGATCGACTTCATCCTTTGTCACAAAGTGTCACATTTCACCTTACTCCTCCCCTTGTCACATGCCAAATTTTTCATAAATATATTGTCATAATAACTGCATGATGTCACTTTTTATCACCTTCTCACTTCCCCTTGTCACAATTTTATAAACCCGTCTTCCCCTCAAGGCATGATATCACTTGTGGATGACCCTTTTTACATTGTCAAAACTGCAATTTACTAAACAATTGTTCTTTTAACACAACCACATCTACTTTTATGTATTTTTAAATACTAAAATAATAATTAGATAAACTGACTTTTGCTGCTGAAAGTGGTGGAAGGAAAAGTAAAAATCATAAAACTACATTTACTTCACTTATGAAATGTCTTAGCCACATAATATTTTTACCTTCAACTTTTATGACTTTCATAATCAATTTGTAAATCACATCTTTATGAAAAAATAAATATACAAAATTACTATTACATTAAAATTTTCCGTATAACATCGCCCTTGTGACAAAATTAAGTAGTTAAGTATTTAAGTAGTAAGTTGTAGTAGTAATTAGGAGTATTTTAAATTACTTTCACAGAGGAAGATTATGTAGTCTTGAACTAAAAAAGGAGTTAAAAGAAAAATGGAGGAGTTTTGAAGGAGCGTACGAACCCTGGTGTATGGTAAATAGAATGAAAATGAGCAAAAAAAAAAAAAAAAAAAACAAATTTCTGAGAAAAAGACCAATTTCTGAAATTTTTGGATAATCTACGCACAAAATAAGTACAGTGAAACTTCGATAAATTAAACTTCAATGATCTGAAAATAAGCCGAATTAAATATTTATTCCCGCATAACTGAAGGGAGAATTAATGTTACATATTTTCGATAAACCAAATTTCTATTAGTGGAAATATTCGACAAGTCAAATATTATTTCCTGACTGTTGTCAACTCTATAAGCGAAAATCTTTTTTTTTTTACTCCCCAAAAAGTATGAACAAAAAGAAAGAAACTCGAGTCATTGTATTGTATCAAAAGGGGTATAGACAAAATGGATCTAAAAAATCTTTGAAATTGATTATTTGCGCATAATTTGGTAAGTTTGTTTTTTATTTTTGCTTTAAATTAATGTTTACTTCATTTCTTTCAGTATAAAAGAAAAACCTGCACATGGGGGAAACCAAGCTCTGATTCAGTGCGGCTTGAAAATGGGATCAAAAAAAATTACAGGGAAGGGTGTGTATGCTCAGGATTATGGAAAATTTCCACTTTTGACGAAAGGGGGGGGGGGGGAGTTACTGGACGGAACAGCTATTTTTGGGATATTCTACAAAGCTGCTGGTCTTTCCAAGAGTAGCTTTTTTCTTTCGTTGTTATAGAAAGCAAATGTTTATGGTGCCGTTTTAATGATTCCTGACCATTTGGGATAGAACTAGCAGGTTAGAAAGAATAGTATTGAAGAATAGGATTGAAGTTTGGTGTGCCTCTAAGTTTATTTTAAAAAATCGAAAAAACATTTCGATTCAACGTGCAAGAAAAGCAGCAGATGTATTGCACGTTTTACAGAATCCTGTCCAAATGTTCCCAACTTAGATGCTTTGAAAGTATTGGTGGGCTATTTAATAAAAGAACATATTTCTGCTAAGAGCAATATTTGAAAACAGGTTATTTATTTATTTATTGGTTAGTAAAAATTGTTATATCCAACATAAAATTATAAATTTGTTTTCAAACAATACAAACTCATGAATTTACATAATTATATTATACATTAATAATGTCAAGCATATGTAGTTGCCTCAGAGCAACAGTAAGACATCTAATCCCAGGAATAACAGTAAGATATCCTATTGTTGCCTTGAAGTGACAATAGTATCTTAGATGCATTATTCTATCTCTTTTTTGCTGATATTATAAATTTAATTAGTCTTTGTATTGGTATTTATTTAATTCTATCGTTTTGTTTTTGTATTTGATAAGCCGAATTTTTGATAGTTCAAATATTTTTTGCATTCCCGGCAACTTCGACTTATCGAAGTTTCACTGTACATATTTGGGAAGAGCAAAAGAGCAGACAAAATGCAATGAAATAACACTATATTCATCAAGATAGTTAAATTTTTCAGCGAGCTACAAGCTTTGAAATATTGGAAGTACTCAAAGTTGAATTTGCTCCAGAATCTGTGCACGGCATTTTCAAAAACAATCGTATGAGCAACACTGGGTCAAATCTACCAAAAACTAGTCCAACTCACTAATTTTCAAATGATATCACAGCAAATCATATCGGTGTTCAAGTTGTGCAGAAATACAAGCCTTTTGTTTGAAACAATAAAATCAACATTAGTCAAAAAAAAAAAGGATTAGTAAATGTGTCATAGCCCTTTAAGTACAATATGGATCTGCAAATTTCTACCTCCATCTCTTTTTTTTTTTTTTTTTTTTTTGAAGGAAACAAAATTTTTATACATAATTATGATTAGATGAATATGTTTTTGTTGTTTGTTTGTCAAAATACAGATGGACCAAAGTGTTTCTTTTACATGCATAATATAAATACAGGATTATTGATGCACATACTGTCACTAAAAAGAAACAACAATAACTATCACTCAAAAGATAACTTACTATGATAAATATCTTGTAAGGATCCACCACCACAATATTCCATGCAAATCCATAATTTGTCTCTTCTACGAAAAGAAAAATAATATTAAAACAATATCAATTAAAAATATATGCAGAAAACTTATAAAAACTAAAACTAAAATAAAACACAGAAAAGCATCCTGCAAAACCTTATTTAAGGTAATTAAAAAAAAATAAAACATAGCAAACTTTTAATGACATACAATATTATTCAGGACAACATATCAAACTTCAAACATTACTCATTGCTTAGTTTTTTAAAACAAATTGGAAACATATTTAAAAAAAATCAATATTCTTAATGCCAATTTTTCTCAAATAATGTTTCAAAACTAAAAATCTTTAAAAGTTTTCACATGTTTGTCAATTTTTTTTTCTTTTTTTTTTGCATGGAATTTTTTTTCTCCTCCTTTAAAAAACAAAAAAGTCAAACATAAATTACAGTAAGAAATAAACAAATAAACACCATGGTGCTAAAAAGTAAAAATAACCAATATAACATTAAAAAAGGCATATAGTATTTTGCAAAGCATTGCAGACATGTGCTTTGACATTACATGATCCATGTTCTAAATAATGACAAATTTTCGAAACAAAACATGTTCTAAAAACTAAAGACATTAAAAGAAGTTACAATAAAAAATTTGAATATCGTTATTTGTAAATTAAATTATAATTGGGACTTTAGAGTCAAACTGCAGTGTAATTGTTGTTATTAAATTTTGCGTTTGTTTATGATAGATATTTGTTGAACCAGAGAACACCTATTTTATAAGTAAAAATCTTCTATAAAAATGTAATAAACTTGAGGTTTTAAAACAAAAAGTGAACAAGATTTTCAATAATTCTCAAGAAAGAAATCCTAGATTAGTAAAGAAAACATACCTCAAATAACTTCCAAAATATGCAACTATATTTGGATGCCTACAAGATTTCATCATCAATATTTCCTGCTGGATTATTGAAAAATCATCCCCTGTTAAATACATAAAGAACAATAATAAATATGTAGCGGTAGCAGGGCTTAGTTTACATAGGAGCTCAGCTCTGGTACTTTTTTTTTTTTTTGCAATAATTTTTTGCAAATTAGGCGTTAAGCATCAGAGCTTATCAATACTGGATTCCAGAGCCCCAAGACATAGGCGGAGGCAACTGCTCCCTCACTTTAAAAAGTAAAGGGGCCTTGCCACCTCACTTTTCAAAGTTTAAATTAATGATCGATTGAAAAATGATGTTTTATAGGGTGGATTGATTTATTTCACAGAAGTAAAAATTTAAAATTTCTAATAAATGAACTTGTCCCCTCTTATTTCATAAAAATGGAACTCTGAATTAGAAGAGAAGGCTTACGGTGGTCATCCGTCCCAAGTTTTCAGGCCATATTCCATTTTTTGGAGGTCACATAATAAATAATGTTAAAAGTCTAATTTTACAAAAAACAAAAAAAAAAAAAAAAAAACAGTTCCAGGGCCCATGCCTCCTAACCGTACACACTTCTTTTGACTCCCCACTGTTTTGGTGCACCAGTCGCCTACGCCACCAGAACATTAATTCTGAAACTGAAGAATATAGCCATTTCTTCCTGCATTATACTTCCTGTTCTCTTTCCAGAAAAAATCACACATTTGATATAACTTGCTACACAAGCTAGCAGCTTCTCTAACACCAAAAATTATACATTCATGAGTTTTATCTCTTAGAACAGACTGGTAGAGTGGCTATGATGCAAAACTACCTTTATTTCTTGTACAGTACTATTACAGTAAAGCGAAATCTCTGAAAGTTTTTCTTTTACATTATGCTCTACTACAGTTTTCAATTTATTTTTAATTTTAAGGTCATTGTTTTATAACTCCTTTATGTTCCACTTACCCAATTAATGGTATTAATTTAATGACATTTTTCTGAATATAGAACACCTCTTACTGATAGCAGTCTACGATAAGATCATACCAAATGTCCCAATGCAGAAAAGTTCACTAGAGCTCCCTGGGCTACAGAGCTAATTTGTATGAGAGTTCAACTCTTGTAATTCGTTCAAAGAAAATATTTTTCACTGCTTTACTATTTCGGTGCTAATAGGGACGCATATGTGACTTTGAAAAATTTTAAAAAATTGTAGGAAAATGAATTTCAATTTCTTTTGTTGTTAAAGATGAAATTATGAAACTGAAATGCAAAGAATTTATTTTCAAGATAGAAACCATGGTTGGTTTTGAAACAGTACCCTTTTTCCTAATTTTATAAACTTGCCTTGAATTAAGCACATAATCGGCTATAAAATTAATTCTTAAACAAGAATATTTTTACCATAATTTAATGTCAAAAAAGATTCACCAAGAAATGCAAGAAACAAACCAAAGTTTTCTAGCCTTGATTTATGATTTTAAAAATTGTTTACAGATTGACTTCTACAGCTATTGGTTGAATAGGTACACTTTCATATTTAAGAGCTGTTAATTTTTTATTTAGAAAAGTTGATTATTATGCTGTTAAACTAATTAAGATTCAGCAGAAACTTTTTAATGAACAATTAGAAGAATTTTTAATAAGATACATACCTGGTTCAAGTTTTATTATTTTAACAGCAGAAAACAATCCATCCTTTACTCTCTTTGCCTATTAAAAAAATAACATATCTTTATTGAAGCAAAAAATATAAATTTCATAACCATACAAAAATTAATTCATACCCAAAATCTTCACCGAACTTCTTTACTAATAATAAAGCTGAAAGTCTGTCCGGAGGATGTCAGTGACGCGCATAGCACCTAGACTGTTCGGCCGCTTTTCATGAAATTTGGCACAAAGGGTGTGCACCTTGAAGCGATTTTTTGAAAATTGGTTGTGGTTCTTTTTTTATTCCAATTTTAAGAACAAAAATATCATAAGGTAGATGAGTAAATTACGAAATTATCATAACGTGGAATCATAACATGGGCACAAGCCAATTGGTGAGATACGAAATTATCATAACGTGGAACCGTAACATGGGTACAAGCCAATTGGCGAGAAAATTCACGATACATTATTTGTAAATATACAGATGAACCAAAAGACCTTTTAATTTTTCTATTACGGGCAAAGCCGTGCGGGTACCACTAGTATTTTATAAAATAGCCAGTATGAAAAGATATATACAGGAATGTGCCAGCTGAAACTCACTTTTAGAGCAATCTCACGTGCAGGAAAATAGTGACTTTGGAGCAGCTTGGCTCAGGAAAATGTGGCCTAGGAGCAGTTTGGCTGACCAAAAAGTTTGTTTTGTAGAAACTTGGAGTACAAAAATAGTGTAATTGGAGCGGCAAAAAGTATGTCTTGATGTAAGGAACTACTACACACACATTATATATATCGGGGATATGCCGACCAAAACTTGCTTTTCGAGCAATCTTGGGAGCAGGAAAATGGTGAGTTTGGAGCAGTAAAGCTGTGAATTTGGAGCAGTAAAATTGCAAATTTGGAGCACCCTGGAGTAGTAAATTTGCAAACTAGGAGCAGCTTGCAGCAGCAAAGATTTAAATATTGCATCAATTTAGAGCAACTACACTCCTGCTTGTGAAAATTGCAGCACCATGAAGGAAGCATCATAGTGGAATGAAATTTAATACAGTTGAGTGGTAATGGTAATATCAAAATATCATATTTTCAAATTAAATTTCGCATATAGGGGATATTTTGATAATTGGGACTATAGCACGGACGTCTCATCTTTGGCGTAAATAGTTTTATTTTGGCAACACTGCTGGTTTATAGTAACTCTATGTGAATAGATGTTTCCAGTCTCTTTGTTTAGATTTGCAAAGAAAAATACCTCTCACGTAGGCGCTGGAGTCAAAAATTGACGCCAGTGAAGAAAGATCGCCAGATTCCCAAATATTGAACTATCCCCCAGATATATATCATGATACTGTCCAACCACAGATTGCATGGAATTTTCAAACGCCCAGATGTGATGAATCATGTGAATAAGGGGGAAAAGTCAAAATTTGATGCGCATATTTCACTCATTTGAATGAGACTGCTTCTGCAAAAGCTAACATCCGTAAAAAATAATAGATTCGTCCATTTCTGACTGTAAAACGGATGTTTGTCTTTCCATACAATCCATGGTCAGACAGTATATATCGACTAATATATATCGGCCCACCCTAAGTACTACATATTTAAAATTCTTGGTCGACCAACAGAATGTCATCAAGTCGTACTTTTTTCACAAGATCTAGATTTATCGATCAAGAAAAAAAAATTAAAATTAAAAATAATAATCACACACAAATTTTTTTAGCATTCATGATCAAAGCCTGTGACATTAAAACTACAAAGTTACCCTCTCAGCAGTTGACTTTTGATTAATTTACAAAAAAATGATGAGACAAATATGAAAGCTACTTTCTAAATGGGATGAAATAGTTTAATAATGTAAGAAATGGAAGATTTAAAAAACAAAATTGGTTTGTTTACATTGAAGTACCAAGTTATTTACTTCGAGTGAGCAAAAAATTACACCATATTTCCTGGAGCAATCAAGTCATCTTTCATTTTGAAACGAAAAAATAACTAAGTATCACAAGCAAAACAGGAAAACATGAAACAAACCTTATAAACATCACCATAAGTCCCACTTCCAACTCTCTGTATCAACTCGTAATCATCTTGGGGATTTCGTCGGGAAATGTTTGAGTTTGGAGCTGAAGCCATAATTTTTTATTAACATTACTTCAATTTTAAATACTTAACGAGGGAAAAACAGCTATTTCTCGTCTCAGGAAACTGAGACTTAGAAACACTCAGCATCTGAATAAGAAAACAAAAATTCCAAAATTTAGGGCAGAACAAGAGGAGAACGTAAAAAAATAAGATAATTGTAACGGTCATGATTATTGAGAAACAGCTGCCAATGTCATAAACATTGTTTACGCATCACTGCCTCCGTGATCCAGATGTTGTACCAGTAAATTTCAGGTTTTAAACTTTGTTCAAAAACCACATACTAAGCAAGTTATCACACAGTCGATAAAATTTTACAAAACTGCATCAAAAGGATTGTTTTTTTCTTTTATTTCAAACAGGATTAAACAAGTTTGATGTATGTGAAATTCCCTTTTCCTTCTTACATCTCTAAAAAGCACCGGCTTAAAATATGAATGAAACTTAAGTAGCCACTGATATAAAGAACATGTTTAAAATTTACCCGTGTCAGATTTTATTTCATTTTCATTCGAAAAAAATCAAGCGATCTTTTCACGCTTTAATATAGGGACTCTAGTTCAATTCGTTGTGTCTTGTTATTTATGTTATTTATTTTAGTATTAAGAAAAGCAGTAGTGGCAACTAAACAAGTAGTTACGTACTCGTGGTTTTGTATTTGATTTGAGCCGTATGGTTTAAATGCTCGGAAGCTTTACGTAAAAATATATATTAAGAAACATAAGTTTTCTTGGTAATTTTTCCTTTTTTTAATGAATATGCATGAATTTATTCAAAACGTGAAAATAGCTCTTTAATTTGGTTGGAAGTATTTTAGTGCCAGCTTCTTTAAAGTCAGTTACGTAAATCAATAATTTAGAAGTCATTCTTTTCCTTTACCTGTTTTGCTGAGAAAAAATTTCAATTTTGGAATTTTCTGCCTTTTGCTCTTTTAAATTTTGTTGAATGTGCATTTAACATTTTTCCTGTGATTAGTTTTGCAGTTTTTCCGGATCGAATTCTTAAGTATCAAAATTACCCTGTGACGTTTACAAAGTGAAGTAAATCGTTTGGTAACTTGATGATTAGTGCAAGTTTTTACTTGGAGTTTAAAAAGTCATCAGTGAGTTATGAAGCTGCTCAAAAAACATTTTATGCTTTTTTACATCCCCTAGCCATAGGCACTTGCTGTTATTAGATTCGGATTCATTTGTAATGTATAAATTTATTGTCTATTGGCTAATACACGAAGAATTCCAGAGAATGTATTATATGGGTATCCTCTTACTTCAGTTGTTACTCCAAATAGCAATTGATTAAATTGTGGGTATTCTCATTAACACTACAATCTGCAGTGCTGGATCTAGGGAGGAGTAAGCCAGGGCCTGGGTGCAAATTTACCTTATTTCTGTTTTTTGTCTCGTTTAAACTAGATATTAAAACGTGAAAAAAGAATGGTCTGGAAGGCAGTTTCAAGATTCGTCCCAGCTTGGAAAATCCGAAGAGTAGACACTAACAACCTGTTACAGGATTTCCATATAATGTGATAGGAAAGTAACATAAAGCTGTATGCTACGTACTTCTGCAGTATTGGACAGCATGATCTTCAGAAATAAATTAATGTGAAGTTATGAAGAGGAAAAAGTAATGAAGTTAAGTGTCATAGTAACACACATACCCCTGCCATATGTGCTGTGACTCTTTGAATTCAATTTTGAAAATCTTTCCTACTTCATACTTTCTCATAAAGGGCAAAACTTGTGATCATCATTGACTCCAAGGTAGATAAATGAAAGAAATTATGTTTTTAAATCATCTGTCAATCGCTGCCTAGAGTGGTTTGTCCAGAGGGGAGGATTTGGGGATACATCCCCCTTCAAAGTTCAGAAATTTTCCCCTTTTTACCATTAAAAAGGAATAAATCTGATCATATATCCCTCCGAAATTCAAAAATTTTCCCTTTCTGACCATTGAGGAGGTATAAATCCTATGAAAAAAATTTCTGGCTATGTCGCTGCCTCAAATAATCTTAAAGTGTAGTTACTGCAAGCATATAGTAATTTGCAAAATGTTTTCATCAAAATCAAGATGCTCATATTATAAGAAATTATTAAAAGTTTATTGCTTAAACATTAGTTTTTCTAGGAGTATAAACATCAACAAAATAAAAAATAACTTTTTAGCACTTAGAGTAAAAAAAGCTGGCCACAATTCTTAAAAAGCAGTTACTGTTGAAGCTCTTTCTACCAGCCCAGGGGCACTTCAAACTAAAGCTTTTGGGTGGAGGGAAATTTAATTTTGACGAAGGAAACTAAAATTTTAGTGAATGATAAAATAGAGTACGCACACATATCATTCTACATTCATAGCTATCTAGACTTCTGAAATGATGACAGTTTACACGGATGGTTCATCCGGCTCGAACTGTGACAGAGAAGGTGCTCGTATTTTCTACATAAATCCTAATGGCAGCAGCTCAAAGCACAAACTCCCAGTGTGAAAGAGTGCCTCAAATTTTACAAGTGAGCTTGTTGCTATTAGAGAAGCTCTTTCCGTCTGCAACTCATCTCAAGCATAGGCGGATTTATGGGGGTGCCAGGGGGTGCGCCGCACCCCCAAAATTTTTGGTTGGGTTTTGAAAAAAATAGTTTAGTATATTTCACTCGGAAACGCAGTTGGAGGGGGGGAGGGATGCATAGCTGCTATACTAGTAAATTTACTTGAATCCAGTGTATCACCACACGTCGCTAGTGCAAGAAAAACGTAACTGTGCTGATATTAAGAATGTAAGTAATTTTATCCATTTGGAAAAAAAACCTAATAAATAATTTCATGCAAATAAAAACACTTCTCCAACAATATATTGTTCAGTGCTGTGTTATTGTATAGAATAATAGCATGTTCTGTAATTGGGTATTTATTCGTATATCAATACCAATTCTTCTATTTTGAAACAACAATGGCTAATAAAGTCCAAAAAAAAAAAACCATGGCTATTGCAAGAAACTTTATCAATAAAATCTACACCGAAAACAACAGAAAACTAACATTTTAAGGTAAATTTTCAAAAATTTTTGAAGGAGGACTCCCGGACATTTTGCTGCAGTGGTGCATCCAGGGGGGAGGGGACACAAGACTGGTGACTCTCCCCACACATGCTGAGTAGATTTTTAAAAAAATATTCTTATTATTGAAGAGAAGAAAAGATCTCATTTTGGGAAAACAGTTATTTTACGAAAAAAAAAAGAATATTGGGAAAAAATTTTAATTTCTTTCAAAAAGAAATACTGACATTTAAATTTTTCAACAGCTTCAGATTATTGGTGGTGAATTTTGTGCCTCCTCCCTCCTCCTCGCAAAATCCTTTTTCTTTCATATCTCCCTCCTCCCTTTTTTTC
Source organism: Uloborus diversus (assembly GCF_026930045.1). Lineage (NCBI taxonomy): Eukaryota > Metazoa > Arthropoda > Arachnida > Araneae > Uloboridae > Uloborus > Uloborus diversus. Next base: position 107,328,378 of record NC_072736.1, on the reverse strand, counting down.
ATTTTTTTTTTCTATTTCGTTTTCATTTTCCCTATTAGTTCTCAAAATTTTTCTTCTCCAAAGCCCTTTCTCCAGCCAAAGTTATTACAGAGTAACTCAAATTTCGTTTCTTGGGCTTCACTTTCGCAAAATTTCCAAGGAAGATCTTCTAATCACCTAAATACATCAAAAATCGTTTAAAATTGCGTTTTTGGAGCTTCAGTTTTGAAAAACTGCAGTGTCCCTAACGTTACCAAATATGGTCATACACTCATGTGTTTAAGAATTTAATTTTGGAAAATATTCGAACTAGTCCCTCCGACTCCCCTTTCTCTAATATCATCAAAAGTGTTAACATTTTGGTATTGAAAACTACTATATTTCGAAATATTTAAGTGTTAGAATCCTTTTTTTTAATACCATGGAGGTATTACAGAAAAACTTCATTTTTAGGATTTCAATTTCGAAAATTTTCTAGGGGAGAGCTCCAGAACACCCTGTCCGGTAACAGTATCAAAAATTGTCCTCCGTAGTATTTTTGGAACTTTTATTATGAAAAGTTAAAGAGGTAGCATGGGGGAGGGGAGAGGGGTACGTATTTCTATTTGCTTTTCAAAAAATCGATTGGAGACAGTCTATGAGTGTTATTCCTAACCCAAACTATAAATATGGACTATAATTACATTTATATGACTAAAATTTCTAAAAATGACCTTGGAGCCATGCGTACCTTTCTTGCCCCCAAAATATCACCAAGAACTGTAAAACTGCGTTTTCAAAACTACTATTTCAAATTTTTTCTGAGGCGTGAATCCCATTCCAAACCAGTAGCTGGATTCACCCCTTGCTTCTAATATCGACTTTCGTTTAAGACTTTTTCTGCAGTTAGAAATGTTAAGAATTGCCCAACCCCTAATCTTCCTAAATATGGTTTACATTGCGTTTTTCAAACTTAAAAGTGTGTCCTGCCCTAAAATTATTTTCTGATTTCGCCACTGCCTTGTTATTCCGGGAATACCCCCTCCCCAGATCCCTGTTATTGTTGCACCCCCAAATATTTCGGCTTAAATCCGCCTATGATTCTCAAGGTTCTCCATCTGATAGCATTGTCATTTTCTCAGGTTGCAAGTCTTCACTACAAGCCGTACAGAAAGGACTTTTAAGTCACGAGATTTACAACATCGTGGAAAAGGGCAAGAAGTGCAGTTCACAGTGGATTCCAGTCCATGTAGACATAGCCGGAAATGAACAGGCTGATTCTCTGGCTAAAGAAGCTGGAACTCTTGATACCACCTCATTGTTAACCACACTTGCTGATGCTAACGCAGTTGCCAAACATAGGTTGTCCATTCGCCCATGAGGAAAGTTCCCTACTGCACAGCTCAACTGCTCCCGAGAGGTCACCATCCCTATTTCAAGTCTTAGGACTGGACACTTAAAAGGCATGAAAATCTTTCCAGATGAGTCCAGAGCTTACGATTCAATGTGTCAACACTTCATCTACACAACTAGACCATCATCATCTCTTCTAGTGTCCAGCTATGGCTTCGGCCCTCTTCAGCATCGATATTAACTGTACCAAAGACCTTGTTTTCTCTGACCATGCTGAAGAAGTGGCCAAAGCATTACTTCGTTCATTTGGCCCCATCTAACCTTCTTGCACTATGGATACCTCAACCATAACAGCATAGCATCTAATGATAAGGGACATTTGCATCGTTAAAAAGTTGTAAAATTTTGTAAAGAATATTGTCTCCAAATGTGTTGAATAAGGAAATTTTTGGAAAGGTTATGGTGAACGCCCATCCAAGCATTGTTGTACTATCTAGTGGTAACTAAGAATCTCCCCAGTTTTCTCTTAATTTTCCGAAAGTTTTTGCATTCATAATACTGCCGTGCTAAACACAAAATCGTATCTGTACTTTTTGTCAAAATTGAGTTACGGTCAACATGTGATTCTTTGTCACATATTTTACCTAAATGCAATGTTTTGTGGTCATTCCTCTACAAGAAATTTTTTTTTAATTCTGAAAATTTTTCATATGAATCAAGTACAAGGAGGCCCAAAACTCTAAATATCTAAATTTGAACTCGCCCGCAGGAACGACTTTTGCACTTAGCATGACAGTATACTTCCAACATAACTTTTAGTTTTTTAAATATAATTTCTACATCATCTTTTATAAGTGTGATGTTGTTCATATATTGTATATTTGATTATTTTTTTTAATTGTCCATCAACTTTTTGCTGTTGAAAATAATTAGTGCAATGACTTCCTTGACTTTTATCCAATATAATAAAGTATTGCGTTTTAAACAATGAAATATAAAATTTAGTTGTAAATCACTGTTATTTGCATTATTAATAATAAATTTTATTTTAGATTACTCTAATGTACCTGCGAAAAGTTTTAAAATGGAGTTTCATAGCTGGAATTGCTGGTGTCACTGTTTCATCATTACATAGAAATGAATGGGAGGTATCAACTATAGGTGCTCTTCGCTTTGGGCGTGCTGCTATTACAGTAAGAAAATATTTTGAAATGCTTGTATTTTTTCTTTTTTGTTATAAAATATATTTGATTCAGTTATATTTCCACATTTGACTGTCTTTGATCTTCTTAAAAGTTTTATGTTATTTGGTAATGAGCTGTTTTCCTTAATTAAATTTGAATCTACATCAGTGTGACATGATTTAAGAGCTATTTTTCCCCTTTATTTTTAGTACATTATAGTTTGGTAGGAAATTTCCAATTACTACTTGTTGTCTAGTAGACATGAATTGTGCACTATTGTTTCTAGTTTAGTTCTAGTTTATTTTTCTGGTTGTTCAAAAAGTTTCTTATCTAATACAAATACAAAAGTGACGACCAGCAACAGACTCTGGGCCCAGCTAGACTGGCCCTAGTCAATTTATAATCCCCAGTGAAGATCAATGACCCTCTTAAAATTATCTACTCCCTTGCTCATTACCACCTCTTCCGGTAAGTTGTTCTAAGGTTCCACTACCCTGCTAAAATAATAATTTTTCCTAATACCCATGTTAGCCTGAGATTTAAATAGCTTAAAACAATGACCCCTTGTCCTGTTTTCATTGCTAAACTTCAGCCCCGTAACATCTTTCATTTTAATAAATTTAAACAACTGAATCATGTCCCCTCGGTCTCTTCTTTGCTGAAGACTGCATTTTTAGCCTTCTAAGCCTGGAATCATAGTCTAAATGAGAGAGTCCGTTTATTAGCCTTGTAGCCCAACTTTGAACCCTTTCCAATATATTAATATCTTTTTAAAGATAAGGAGACCAAAAGATCTCTTTAAGTCTTTTTAGTAATCTTAGGTAAGATCTCTTAGACAGTTTAGAATTGGACAGTTGGAAAGGTTTAACTCCTATTGTCGCCCAAATCCAGTTTGGACAATGACTATGTGCAGTTTTTTTAATGCCCAAACTTACGTCAGGCATGAGAAAAATTAATGTTTCTACTTTGTGATGCCCAAGCCAAGGACGGATGCAAGGGATCTGTTCTTGCATCCTTAAGGAGGGGGAGATCGCCCCCTCCATAAGCCGAGAAACAAAAACTTTCTTCGTGCACATTTTCGATATTAAAGTTTCAAAAACGCAATTTTACAAATAGTCAAGGCTGTCATAAGAAAAGGTGCCCTTTCCCAGACTTATTCCAGAACTGAAGTCTTGAAAACGCGATCGTAGCCCATCTCTAATTTCTCTGAGGATTGGGATCGGAACTTTCTACGGAATTTTTCTGAAATTGAAGTTTTAAAATCTCAATTCTAGACAATCTTAGATGGTACAGTAAAACTTCTTTGGAGCGACCACTCTCTGTTCTTGAAAAAAGTGGTTGTTAATGGAGGTTGGTCGCTCTTAGAAGTCCTTTTCCAAAATGCAAATATAGCACCATAGTTGTTATTGACCTTCTTCCTGCAGTATATTAATCAAGAATATTATGATAAAAAAGTATTTATAAAAACTTTTTTTTTAATTTTAAATGTAAAATATACTTTGTACATGACTTTTCTATTTATAAAACTAATAGCTTTAAAATATGCAAAGAGATTTGTTAGCTTCCTATTCTTTGTTTTGTCTAAAACAACTTTGGTTTCTAGTTTAGTTTTCAGCTGCAAAAATAAATTACTAATATGTCATTATTGGTACAAGATAACAGTATCTATTTCTGTTAGAGTTTATTGTGCTTACAGCTTTGGCCATACAGTATCACTCAACTCCACATTTTCATCATATTCATTTTCCTCATCGGATTCTGTGTGCCTGAAAGACAAAAACATTTTTTTTACCGCTAATTTCCTTCAATTTCCTTTCTGATTTTCCTTTCTCGTGTAAGTTCATGGCATCTAAGTGTTTCTTGAGCATGAGATAACTCCCTTTTTCGAAATTTTGATTGCAATGTAATTAGTGAAACCAGTTTTTGAGCTACTCAAAGGCACGAAAAATAGATTTTGTCCACGCTGATGAACTAGAAATGCTCCATTCTAACCCCCTCTCCCGTCAGCAACCAAGAAATTCCAAGAAATAACCTTTTAACGAAGTTCTATTCTTATCAACATCCCTCAATGAAAGGCACACGCTTTACTTGCCTTGAGATTTGCATGTGCCACCTTCTTCTCTCCGAAAAACAACGCCCTCCTTTTTGTGACATTTTTGAGGTTCAAAGCAGAGAGCAAGAAAGGAACATGTTTGGACCCACAGGAGAATAGATTTAAATCCCTTATTCTGGTTTCTTAGTTTCTTTCCACATTTGTCAACATGAGAAAACTGGTCTGTATATGAACTCCATGTTCTATTGTTTTTCTTTTGTTTTTCTTTTTGACTTTTCTCTAACAAAAATTCCTATATTTTTTAATGCTGAGGTTTACAATTTGCCAGTCGTTGTGAGAGGTTTCAATGGTTTTTACCTTAGGTATTTTAGCATTAATAATTAATTTAGCAATTATGGGGAAAAATCGGTACCTCAGAAAAGTGGTCAATAATGAAGGTGATCTCTCATAGAAGTTTCACTGTATAAAGGATAGGTTCAAAGGCTCACCCTGAATATTTTTCGAAAGAAACAAAATCGTAGGACACCTTTGATTACATAAGGATAAGCAATAAGATTCATCAGCGCACTCCTTCAAAAGTTTTTAGAAATTGAGGTTCTAAAGAGTAGAGTAAAAAACAATCGCAACCTCCTTTGAACATTTTCTGGATCCGCCCTTGGCCCGAGCTTAGTCTGTTTCGACTTTGGGATACATACTTAATTCACTATTTTCCTAATACATGGTTTTAGTGGTCTTGTTTTTTCGCCCATTACATACAACTTCAATGCAACTTCAAAAAATGCGATATGGGCTTGTGTATAGTAGTATGCTTTGAGATGTACTATACTGGAAAAGATTTGTTAACTTTATGTATTGAAAATCATATTTTTGTGTTTTTGTTATTTATTATGCTAGTTATATTGTATTTAGCTTTGAAACTTAGTTTAAATTGCACAAATTGAATAAGATGTACAGTAGAGAACCAATTATTCGGGAAGTTCGGGACTATCGCTATCCCGGATATCTGAATTTCATGGCTTTCTGGATTGCTAAAAAGCTCTATTGGCCAATTGCTCATAAAACTTAAATTATTGTAATGAATAGTAATACATATTAAAATAATAAGAAAACAGTTCAGAAATGCCTATAAATTTTGAAATATTAAAAACTACTAGTGGGAGAGAAATTTAAACATGTTTTAATGAAAAGGAAGGAAAGAAAATGAAGGGAAAGTCAAGAAACAAGTTTTTGAACGTAAATGTGCAGTTTTTCTACTATAGTGTATAAAAAAATTGTTTTCATGAATGCGTTTTATTTTATTTTTAAAATTTTTTAAAGATTTTGTGTTTGCGATTATGGTAGTTATTGGTAACTATTGCTTTTGCATTCCATTAATATCAATAGAAATTTGATTTATCAGTTCTTGCAGCCTTATTACAGTCTTGTGTTAATCAATCTCTTGATCCCATGATCGACTATCCGGAAAACTCGCGAATCTGGTTTTCGGCGCTTCCCGCACATTTTGCAACGTCACTTGCAATCTAAACGGCTTTATTGAAAGGCAATTCAAGTATATATTGCATTAGAATGCGACAATATTATTTCTTTAGTGTTCAGTTGGAATAAAACACAAAAATTTTATACTTACGAGTGTACTTTTTTATTCAAGATAATATTTCAGAAAGTTTGCCCTGCGTAAAGGATAACCCTTTGAAGTTCGTTTTTTGTAAACATTTTCCCAAGTTATATGTGAGTAACATAATATTTATTAAGAAACCTTTTATATTCTTTTAGGTATTTCAAAAATATGCTTAATGTTTCAAAAATTGCCAAGTGTGCTTATTTTTTTTAAATGGCAGAAAAATCGGCAAAAAGGTGCCGGTTTTCTTGTTTCCCGGTTGTTTTGGTTCCCGGTTAAAAGGTTCTGCACTGTATGTGCAATCCATTACTTTTTATGTGTATGTAAAAATTATTAGTTTAGTAAAAGATTTGTAAAATTTATTTATTCAAAACCATACTGTAGTGTTTTTTTTATTATTATTTTTATTATTTCATTTTAGCATAAAAATTTTGTTTTGCTTACTATAATTGAACTACTATAATTCTAATACTGTAATTGAATTTACTATAATTGAATAAGATATATGTGTAATACATTACTTTAAAATGTGAATGTAAAAATAATAATATAAAGTATAGAATTAAACAGTCAAAATTTTCCCGTTTTTGGTCCATTTTTCTGAATTGTATGTCACAGTTAAGGCGTTAATATGAAATTTTGAATTTTCTCCCCACTACTTCAAATTATCATTTACAGCAAATGCTCTAGAAATAATCATAACATAAACACCTCTGTTAGTTTGGGAAATTACTACATTTTACAAAGTATTATGTACTATATGTTTTAAAAAATAAATGAACTGCTATGAAGCATTAATTTTTACTATGGTATATGTAACAATTTTGTAATTACAGTGGATTCTCATTTTATGCTGGTTTATTTGTTTGTTTTTTTTTCTTGGATTTGATTGTACACAGTTTATGATTCGACACCTTTATTTTATTTTACGCAGATGAGTTTTGATTTCACATGGATGGAGACATTTTTTGCAATTGGCTCCAGATTAGAGATGAGACGGGCTCAGCCTGGGCCTGACAGCCCGAGCCCAGGCCGGAAGTGGGCTCGGGCTCTAGAACCGAAAATAGGTTTCGGGCTCGGATTCAAACAAAGATATTCAATTGTTGATCGCCAAACAAATACAAAACTAGAGACGTACCGAGTACTCGGTAACTACTCGGTACTCGGCCTACTCGGCCAATATGCCGAGTACTCGGTACTCGGCCAAATTTTGATCAGATACTCGGCCAATACCGAGTAGTTGCAAAAAATTGAATGTATTAAAATTTACAAAAAAGCTCAAGCATATATAATTTTCTTCAACCATTTACAATTCAAATTTAAATTTTGAGAATAATGAAGTTTGAAATACTTCAATGGAGTAAATTTTGGCTCGAATGTCTCAAAAGTTAATAAAACTTTTTTGTTAAAAATTGTGCAAATATGGAATTTTTGGCACAAACTAAAATTAGTTATAAGATATATAAAAATACCTTAGCTTTAAAAATAAAAGGAAATAAAACAACGTTAGAAGCACAGTGCAGGATCACTGCAGACACGTGTTTTGGCGTTACGAGGAATTTCTTTTTCAATGAACAAAATGTGAGCTCGTTGATTTAAAGGCAACCAGCAAAAGTCGAATTTTTTGTTGTATGCCTTTACATTCTTTAGTTCACATGTTATGCACTGAAAAGACGATCCCTGTAACACAGAAAAACGTGTCTGCAGTGTTCCTGCACATTTGTTTTTTTGCTTTTAAAAATTATTTATGTTTAGCGAACTAGACCTATAATGAATAAATTTGTATAATTTGTTTTAATTCCAACTTGATAAGTCATACTTTTTATTTATTCATTTTTAGTTTAAAAAATATTATTTTTGCAAAATTTTGTAGTTAAATTTCAGCAGGAATTTAGTCTAAATACTATTATATGGACAAGGAGGTCTATACTACTATTTCAATAAGTTCAAAATTCATCGGTGTGTGTCGGTGGTCCTTCTTTCAACATAATTAGTACTAGGAAACTCGGCCGAGTAGTGAAAGGCCGAGTTACTCGGTAACTCGGTACTCGGCCGAGTAGTAAAAGGCCGAGTACTCGGTACTCGGCTACTCGGCCAAAGTGCTACTCGGTACGTCTCTATACAAAACAAATAAAAACTTTCCAACTGTGAGAAAATGAAAGGAACATTTAAATCAGTTCAATCAATGTGAAAATTAAACCAAAAAAAAAAAAAACTTAGAAAAAATAAATTAACGCTTGTTTATAATGTTTTTTTGCGATTACTATTGCAATATGTCATACAGTAATGCATTTGAAGTGGAGCATTTTGAGAAAATTTAGAAATTTCTGTTAATGAAGAACATTTGACCTAACATTTTTTATTAACAGTCAGACTGTAGAAGGCTCGGTTTTTGATACAAGAAAGTTTCCTTCAGGCTCGGATTTTGATCCGAGACAATATCATCCAGGCCCAGGCGGGCTCGGTTACAAGTTTTCGAGCTCGGGTGGGACCGGGCTCTCAAAAATGAGCCTGAACTCATCTCTACTCCAGAGCTCTATTGAGAAGTAAATTTATTGAACTCGCACATTTCAGAGCTCACTTGAAGAAGAGCTGTTGGAAGTGACAAAGGAAAACAAAACTAATGAGACTACCAACACGGATGACACACAGCCAAAAGCTTTCACATTTTAAAATTTTGAGCTGTTCCATGTTCTGTCATGAAATCGATTTGAGCGATAATGATTGCGTAATTATATCCCACAGAAAACTATAGTAAAAAATAATTGATTGCCAAAAGACTATCATAACCATCTTTTTTATACAGATGCTTTTCACGTTTTCTTCATGCACGTTGTGTATTTGTTTCGAAATAAGAACACATTAAGCTTATTATACATTTATCTGTCATTAGAATGAAGTATTTTTGAAATCTATGAAACATATCCCTTATTTTAACAACATTACTATTAATTCTTAATTTGCATGATTTTGTTTTGGCCGCATTTCCGTGGAACATAACCTCCATATAAAACAAGGATCTACTATATATTTATGTAAATTAGTTATTTGTTCAGTTGTTAATCAATTGATTTTGTTTATGATATTTAGGTTGGAAAAATTGCTGTCGACTACAAACTGACTTTAAAAGGGTTAGATGTTGACACTGAGAATTATGAAAAGCTTAAATCAGAAGTAAGTTTTAACTTAGATATGGTGGAATATTAATAATAGAAGTAAATTGCCCAAATGACAGTCCTGTCATAACCCCCTTTTAATTAAAACTTTTTAACACAAGGGTCCTCCCACATTTTCATTTTATTATATTATGCTCGTGTCTGTAAGCCCACTCACCTGTCTGTAAGCTCACTTTATTCCAGGACAACGCCACTGCCTAGGAATAACCACTGCATTCATAATCAATAAAAGTTTTAAATAACCGTATGATTGGTTTCATAATCTTTCAATTGATTATGGCTGTCAGTATTTCTAATAAATGGTTGAGTTTGAGCATATACCATATGCAGGGCCGGACTGGACTCCTCAAAGGGGCGCAAACCTTAGAACTTCAGAGGGGCGCATGATATGTCTGCACTTATTTACCAATTGTATATTATATATAACAAGGGGGGTGCGAGGGAGAAAAGGTTTTCATGATGTGTCATTGCTCATTACTAATTACAAAACTTCTTGTATACGTTTTCACACGAGAGGTGCATTTAAACTTTTATTTGGGCGTTTTGCGGGGTATTTTCGGTGGGAGGGGAGTCGTCGTCCTTGTGTGTGTGTGTGCGTGGGATTATAATATTTTGCCTGCTATCTTTTTTTTTTTTGATTGATCTGAAGAGAGGGAACGGTATTAGGAGAGTACTGCAGGGTTTTCCTTTAAGTGAGATATGTATACTCTAAAATTTAGGGTTTTCTCCTAACAAGGGCGCAAGAAGAATTTTCTTTAGAAGGAACACATGAAAATAAAAAGAAAGATAAAAAGATTCAGATCTAATAGGGAAGGGGAAGGAAGGAAAGGGTGGGGTCCGGGGGTGCTCCCCGGAAAAATTTTGACACTTGTAGTTTTAAAAACGCAATTTTAGACTTTCTTTGCTGATGTTAGGGGGAAAAAAAGTACATTGGTCTCAGCGGATATTCTAGAGATTGAAGCCTTAAAAGAACGATAATAGGCCAGATTTACTGAATTTGGGTAAGGAATGGAGCTTCAAGGACTGGCCCCAATCGATTTAAAAAAAAAAAAATCGAAATTAATTATTCCTCTCCCTTCAAATTTTCGAAATTAAAATTAAAAAAAAACTCATTTGTCGACAAACTTTGAAGATTTTACGGAAAGGAGGTTCTGGAGCTTTTCCCTGGAAAAGGTAAGGAGTTAAGTGTAATTTAAAGAACCTATTTTTTTATGCATTGATTCCCAAAGTGTGTTCTGTGGAACACTAGGGTTCCGCCACAAATTAGTTATTGCAAAACATATTTTCTACAGTAAACTAATAAAAAATTTAAAAAAAAAAATAACATCAAGGATTTAGAGTGCCATGACAGATTGTAGTTGTAGTCGTCATTGTGTTTCGCATCGCCATGCCAGCATGACAAAGAAAATTCCATCTGATTTGAAGCAAATTCTTCCTTTAGCTTTAACAGTATTTTTAACAAGTTTCATGCCCTCCAGTTAAGACTATTCAGCTATATTTATATTATTCATATTAGAGACATGAGTAGTTAACACAAATAACTACTTTCCCAGACAGAAATATGTTTGCTTTCCGCAGGAAAAGTTTTTATGAGATTGAATGAACTTCCTGATGAACGGAAGCTTTTTTAACTGGAATAAAAAACATCAGTATCTGTAAGCTTTCAATATTTTCTACTCGGAGCAATAGGGATAACAAATATGTACCGAATTTCATCCGATTCTATGCTTTACGCTTTGAGTTGGAGTGCCCACAATAAATCAGTCAAATACATGTAGACGGAGACACACGGACAGATTCGAAAAATACTTAAAGTAGGTTAACACAAATGAAAACTGGCTAATATGTCAAAATATGAAAATTTTCTCAAAACAGAGTTTTTTCTATATAAGTAATTATGATAGCGAATGATTATTACAAATACAAATACAAAAGTGACGACCAGCAACAGGTTCTGGGCCCAGCTAGACTGTTCCTCGTCAATTTACAATCCCCAGTGAAGATCAATGGCCCTCTTTAAACTATCTACTCCTGTGCTCATTACCACCTCTTCCGGTATGCTGTTCCAAGGTTCCACTACCCTGCTATAATAATAGTTTTTCCTAATATCCGTGTTAGCCTGAGATTTAAATAGCTTCATTTAAATATAGAAGCAATTTTCACCTGTCATACCTTGATGGGTGATTGTTTAGTTACTATAAAAGACTGCATTACTTACTACATTATGTTTGGGAATTTAAAAAAATAAAATTACTTTTCATTTGATTTTCAGATTGTTAGCATTTTTTCTTGGGCGTTCCTTGAAGTGTAAGTGAAGTACTGAGGGTTCCGTAGGTACGTAGCTGAAAAAGTTTGGGAACCGCTGTATTAGAGGAAGGTGGTTCGGGAACCTTTGCTCGTATATAACATATGTCTTAAAAACACGATTGTAATACAGTGGACTCCGGTTAATTGAATCAGTGGTTAATTGAATCAACTGCTTTAAAGAATCAAATTGTCAAAAACAGAATAAAATCCAGCTTTGTTGAATAATTATCCACTTTATGGAATCAAAACTGTTTAGAGCAAACGTGATTCATATAAGCGGCGGCCACTGTACTAGAGTAAGTAATTTTTCGAAATTAAAGCTCCAAAAACGCAATTTTTAGCGATTTTCGAACTTGCTGGGTATTTGGAGCCTCCCCTGGAAGTTGAGAAATTTAAGATTCGGACATGAAATTTCAGATGCTACATAATGCTTTTGGTGTGAAAGAGGGGGGAAGGGGGGGTCCGGAGGAGTAGCATTTTGAAGACTTACTTATTTTCAGACGAAATAGGAAAAAAAGAAAGGAATAGGGATTGGGGGGGATAATTAACTGAATAAGCTGTAACTATTGAATATTTTTCATTCAAAGATTTCTTCAAAAGAAATTAAGATTTTCTCCTTACTGTATTATTATTATTTTTTTTACATTAAAATCGCTTTGTTTTTCCAATACATGTTCTTTGCTTCTCTTCAATAATAAAGAATAGTTCTGAAAAACATTCAACTCAGCGTTGTGGGGGAGGGACACCCTTCAGGTTGCGCCACTGACCTCCAACCAAAATTTCTTTAATAATTGCATAGAAATTTTGCAAATGGAACCTGTAAAGCTTTTATGACATTTCTACTTTAACTGATTACATTTCATTGACTTTCTTGCTCTTTTTGAACGAATTAAAATATTATTGTTTACCGATACTTGATAATATTAAATATTTCATTATAATAATAGGAAAATATGATTCTTTTGGATTTAAAATTATATTTAAAAATTGTGATTACCGTATCATAGTGTACAAGGTCAAGAAATTGCTCTTGTGGTCAACATTATTACCACATCCGGAGCTAAAGTAAAATAACTAAACATTTAAATAAAAACGTAATATAATGTTATCGGAAAATAACGGAAAATCTATAAATAATTGTGAATAAATTTTACGAAGTGAGAAAATGAACTGAAGTCAATAATAGCGATTGTGGAATCAGATAAGAGAAGATATGAATTAACAATATATGTGCATAATGATGCCTCTTAAAAAGGAAACATTTTCCTCAAAAAAGTAAAAGGTAATAAATATAAAGTTTAAAGGATTAATTTAATAAATATTCTCACAGTGATAAAAGTAGTCTCATTTCTTGAATACCTTCCCACAGTTCATCAATAACTTTTTCATTGTAAATTGCAAGAAGTTTCTGTTGTCTCAAAATGTATTTTTAATAAGTCTTTCCAAAATTCAACATGGCAAAAACGGACCCTTCAAGAAACTATTCGCCTACAACAATGTATAAAAAAAATCCTTGAAGACCTGAAAAATTAGGGAAGAGGCAGGCCCGGATTTACGTAACCGCACGCCGCAGTGCGGGGGGCAGGGCACACCACAGGGGGCCTCCTTTACCCTAAAATCAGCCTGACTTCGGGCTTTTCGCCTCTGACTCGCCACAAACTTGGAAAAGAGACATTTTTGTCGCGATAACATGAAATAACTGAAGGGGGTATCTAAAAGTGCAACAGAGCACTTAGAAACTGACTAATAATTACAAGTACGGGAGGCTTGTCTTAATTCTATAATATCTTATTTGAAAATGTTTTTTCAATGTCTGAAAATATCTGTTTAAGTTTAAGTGATTTTGAAATTAATGATCACAAAAACGGGCCCCTCAAAAACTATTCTTTTAAAGACCTGAAAAAAAGAAGGAAAGAGGGGGGGAGTCACAATTTGGCTGCAGGGCGCTTTAAAATGACAGAAGGGCGCAATTGGGCGTTCAAAAATTAAAGATTACAGGTACGAGGTGTTTGTCTACATAAGGGAAAAAAATCTATAGGACTTGTTAGAAGGCAAAAGGGCGTAACAAGATGTTACCTTCTGCCAAATAAAGATGAGCCACCTCCAGATGCTCGTTAATTGTGTGAATGCAATCGGAGGTACGATAGCAAGAAAACTGATGATTAAAATTGCAATGGGAAATATTGCGGTCCTAATACACTGTTACAGAAACAAAACGATCTGTACAATTTTTATTTAGGAAAAAAAATTAGGCAAACCTTATATTACTATTAAAAATGATAATGTAATATATACAACTGATAATTACTTAAAGGAATCACCCAAGATAAAAACTGAACTTTCTTTCATCCATGTCTACCCGCTCTCCTCCCTCCATCCAAATCACCAATGTAAAATTTCCCTGCCAGAATTTCACAGGTGATTCTGGGTGGTATTGAGTAAGCTATCAGCGGTTCCGGGTTCCGGGAATTTATTAAGGGCGCTTTCCCACTTACCTTCAGCTGTCTTTTCAAGACACCTTAGTCCAAAGCAGTGGGGGACCAGGGATTTTGACCGTCAAATAACCTTTAAAGTCGCCCAGTGACAATGATTGAAAAGAAAGAAACAAGTTTTGAAAAGGAAGGCAAGATAATTCGAGGCTCCTCAGTGATTAGCTAAAAGGCTTTTATTGCCGTGAAACTTTTGCCTGAAGAATTTCAAGGTGCCAGGAATAGAGAGTAGAAAAATCGACAGTTAAAGGGGAAAAAATATTTTTTAAGAAGAAAAAATAATAAATAAATAATAATTTTTTTTTTTTTTTTTTGAGCAATCACGATTGCTTATTGTTCTTATTTGACTGTTTTGATGTCCTATCTTTTTATTTTCCCACCGCCACCCTCCGCACCCTGTCACCGTCGACGGGCTCCCCACGGTGCTGTTCCTATAGCGAAAGCCGTCTCCAGGTTGCATCTATGTCCTACACACACGTGCATACATACACAACTACACACATACACGCACGCACACACAAACACATACACACACATACACACAACTACCCACACATTCATGCCTGCACACTGACACAAACACATATGCCTACACACACATACACATACCCCCCCCCCACACACACATACACACATTCATATAATACACAACTACCCACACACTTATGCCAGCACACAGACAAACACTCATGCCTACACACATACACATACCCCTACACACAAACACACATACCCCCACACACAAACACACACGCCTACATACACACACTTGTGATTGCGAAAAACATAATTTGAATTCAAGATGTCAAAATTCAAATTAATTTTTTTTTTTTTTTTGCAAAAAACCTTTTTGAACCAAAAAAAAAAACAAAAAATCTGGCATAGGAGCGCACCGGCGGGCCAGTCCGGGCCTGACCATATGTACTCGTGTATAAGTCAACCCCCCTACTTGTAGAAGAAAAATCGGGGAAAATTGAAAACCTGCGTATAAGTCGAGTCCCCACTTTTGGAAAAAAACGGAAGCATTTTGCTGCTAAATTTAAACTTAAGTGTTATAGAAAAGAGGAAAATGAAATGTAATGAACATTTTTATCTTTAAAAATATCCGATTTTTATTCTTTTGCAGCATAAGGGTTCACTTTTGCAATCGCAATTTTTGTAAAGGATTCAATTTTGCTGTTATGATTTTTTTAATAGTTGCTTTTTATTTTGATTTTATATCAATAAAATAAATTTCTTAACTATATGCAAGTATGTACGGTATGTATTTTTGGTGGTGTCATAACAGCAGTAGAAGAATCAACAGTAATAATACTAAAAGAGAGCTAATGTTTTTCAATTAATAAGGAAAAATAAAATACTTAGATCGTAGTCAGTTTTACACTTCTTCGAATTGTTTTTTGATCAAGTTTTTGTCTTTGAATAATTTCATTTAAAATGTACTTAGTTATTCAACATTGTGATTTAAGGTTGGATATTAAATGCTATAAATGTGTTTTTTCGAAGTTCTCTTTGTTAGAGCAGGTTAAAATGATACCCATGGACATTGTTGATTAGTTACTAAATTTAACTTTTCAATCTTTCAATTCAAGTCTTCAATTTGAAAATTGTATTCAACTTCTTTAAATACTCAAATTACTGGTAATTCTTCACTAATTATTGCACCATGCATGTCTGCTCGATTAATTGTAATATTTATATGTTTATTTCTTTGATTTATTTCTAGTTCATTGTTAAAAGTGTATATCATAGTTAATGTTTTCTTACTAAAATTTATTTGATTTTATACAGGTACATTTTAGGTCAGCTAAAAAGCTCCTGGACTTGTGCTGCAAGAATGGAGGTGCTTTTATAAAAGTTGGCCAGCATATTGGAGCTTTAAACTACTTATTACCATATGAATATGTATCAACACTTAAAATTCTGCATAATAAAGCACCTAAAGCTGACATAGATGATGTTCTACATGTCATACGAGAAGATTTGGGAGATGAGGTTCGTTAATAATAAAGTCCTTTTTTCAAAGTTACAAAAGTTCTACAACTTTATAACTGGGAACTTCTAACTTTAAGGTTATTTTTCAAACTTAAAACAGATGGTGAAATGATAGCTTTGTTCCTTTTTCTCCTTATTTATGTTTATTAACCTTTAAGAACACAGACAGTTTGAAGTAACATAAGAATACGGGTGGTGTACATACGCCAGCATTTTTTAAAGCTTAACTATCAATTTTTAAAGATTTTCGTATTTAATACAATGTCTATTAATATTATAAAACGAGCAAAGATGTAATTGAATGAACAGATGAACAAATTAAAATGAATACAATCTCAATGTAGTAAAGAATGATAATTTTTAATTTGCAAATTTCACGAATATAAAATATAAAAAAATGTTTTTAAAAATGTGTACATATAAATGATATTTTAGTCATTGAGACAACTTGTTGGCATTTGTTGAACAGTTATTGCAGTTCACAATTGTATTTTGTTACTTTTTATACGCTTTTTGCATACAAAACTGGAACATTCACGTGTGGTTTCTATGAAAAATAATCGAAAAGAACAAGACAAAATGGCAGCTTTTTACTTTAGATACCAGTACGTCACTTAAAGGACCTTTGAAAAAGGGTTAATAATGGTCAGGTGTTTGTCAAGTGACGATTCTGAAATTCCTAGCTGCTTTCTTGCTGAGTGGCGTACTCAGTATGCCATCCATGTTTTTAAAGGTTAAGTTCCTTTATTTTGGTTGTCCCTTTGCAGTGGCGCAGCCAGAAAAATTTTCTGGGAGGGGTTTTCAAAATCGAAAATTCTTGCTTTCTTTCCCATTCATTTACAATGTGTAATTATTCTGTATCAAAGAATTTCTACAGATTAGTAATTATTCATTCAAAGTAACTGCTTAAAAACAATTAATAATTCGTATTAATATCACTATGATACAAAGAAAGTGGGAAAAAACACAGAATATTTATTATTAGTTTTACTTTAATCTTATATTCATTTTTTGTGTTTTTCGCAAGAGCATTTAAAACCTCCTCCTCAAATTCATTCATGTCTTTATGAATGTCAAATGCTAGCTAATAACGGATTTGATCTTTCAATGAGAATTGATTAAGAGCCTCAGAAAATCCGGTGCGGCTGGCTTCCTCTCTCTAGATGTCCCTGAAAAGGATTTGCAGTGATGGAAGAACTGAATGACCATGATACCCTGTGGAGCTTTATTGACACCATTTTAGCTATCTTATACCAGTGGGGATGTGGGGTGCTCATCATGAAATACAACTTTTATATTTAAGAATTGAAAAGTAATTTCTGACTGCTTCCCGATCATTAAAAGCAGTAAGATATTTTCTTGAAACCTATTCCGCTTGGAAAAGCTGAAATACTCTGCTTTTTCTCCTTGATTTTAATGGAGGAAATGAATGTGCTTGTGTTCTGGGAGGGGTTTTAACCCGATAACCCCTTCCGTGGCCACCGTGGCTGCACCACTGTCCCTTTGGTTTGGTACTAAAAGACGCTATTCATGTTGCAAAGTTATTTATTATTGAAATGATAAACCAACCTACAAACTTTCATGAAAAGGATGTCTTTCTTCTCTCACAACTTTATTTGTTATTGGGTGAGCATTTTTGCACTGATCATCGTAGCCTAAAAATATCTATATGCTGTATTTTCTTGATAATTTGTGCTTTATTTGTGTTAATTTTCACTTCAATCATATTTTAGCACAAAGGTTATTTGATCATTTTTCATTTAGGGTTGTTTACTGTTTCTGAAAATCATAAATATTGTTAATTTAATGATTACATATTTTCCCGCTAACCTATAACCCATTTACAACATCCATATTTCATAAAATTTTCTTTGCCTGAAGCCTGAGTATAATATGCATACAGTAAATTATTTAATTTGTTTGAGTGATTTAGTTAGCTTGTACTGGTTTATTGACGTGACATAATTTCAAGTCAAAAATTAATGCATATTTTATGGGTTTTCCAGGCTGCTAAAGTATTTAAAAGTTTTGAGCCAGATCCAATAGGTGCTGCATCTTTAGCTCAGGTACATTTAGCAACCTTGCAAGATGATACTAAAGTTGCTGTTAAAGTTCAACACAGGCATGTGCAGGCACATGCGCGAGTTGATATGGCTACTATGGAGGTAGGTTAACATCTAAACACATACGTATTTCAGTCAATTTTCAGACAAACTCATAATCCTAAATATGATTTCTGAGCATTGCCTCCATAATACTAAATGCTTATCGCATTTGCCTCAAAAAAACGGAATTTCCGTTCAGAGAGGCTTTGCAGTAGCAATTAATCCAAATAATGATCCAATTTCTAAATTGAAATTTAGAAATAATCCACAAGTTAATTTATTAATTTAAACTAATTTCTCCACTACTAATTTCTAATACCTCTAATAGATGGTAGTGATATCTAAACAAGTTTAAGTTTGCTTTTGAACGATGTTAAAAACTAGAAAGCAATTGGCATTTAGTGTTACAGGGGCACTGATATGATTTATGAAATTAAAAGTGAAAATAGTAGGGACATAGATGAAAACTTTTGATATACTTTTTGAATTCAGATCTAAACACTTTTCACATGTTAAGAAAATGACTCCAAAAGATCTGACAGCCAATACATTGAAAAGGGGAATTTGTTTGGTTTTCACAGCTTCAAACTGCCTAGCTTTGCCTATGTAGTGCCTAGCTTTGCAATGGAATAATCTATAGGCGTTTACACATTAATCTTTAAGATAATTTTAAGATTTCTACATGTGATTCTGTCTTAATTAAGAAGCATATATTATAAACATATTTATTTATTTATTTATTTTTAGCTTCTAGTCAACATTGTAGCATGGCTATTTCCTGAGTTCACATTCATGTGGCTTGCAGAAGAAACTAAAAGAAACTTGCCTATAGAGCTAGATTTTATTCATGAAGGCCAAAATGCAGAACGAGTTGGTAGAATGTTTTCATCTCTCTCTTGGTTGAAAGTAAGTAAATATGCTCTTTCCACTCCAAATGTATCAGTAATTTTTTCATCTAAAAAGTAGATGTGTAATAATTTAGACTACATACAGTTTTACACTTAGATAAGTTTCAGCCATAAACTTTGATCATGAAATGAAATGAAAGCAATAAAAATATTTTATGTGTAAAACTATGTCATTAATTACACTGTACAACAAATTTGAACTTTTTTTTCTGCCCTTTACATGACGTCGGGTCAATTGATGTAAACATTTTATTTGTAAATGTTGCAATTCTAATAACAGAAATAGTAGAGAGCATTGGGGCACAATGGTCTGCTTTTTAACTTTTAATTTTTTAGCTGATTGAAAAATTAAATGAGCAGTTTGATTTTCTACCTTGAGTTTCATCAAATATTTTTTATCTTCCCAGATTTTTTTGAAAATCTGCTATTTATTTTTTTAGATTATTTGTTTATCGGAACCTTGTAAAGTGGAACAACATACCCCGTGCCACAAGTATGTTGGTGGACATTAAGCAAACAACTTTTGTTAAGGTTTTAATGATATATATTATCCAATATTGTACAGTAACTTATTTTCTTTTTTGTTTAGAATGAAAAATGTTAAGTTTTAAGATCAATATAACATATCATATAAAACTATATGCTTTTAACTCTTCTAAAAGTTTTTGTTTTTGTGGTCATCTAAAAGTGGTTCAACGTGCTCCGGGGTCTTGGTCTGAGAAAATGCTTTCATTTTTTCTTATGACAAAAAATGAAGAAACAACATATAACCCTGAGCTAAAAGAATTGACTTTAATAGAGGATTGCAATTTATAGCTCTAGCCTTGATGAAAACCATTTAAAAAAATGTTGCAGACTTCTGAAAGTTACTCAGCACTACTGAAATGACATTTTCTGAAATAAAATTTATCCAATGTTTCTGTACCATAAAATTTCATTATGGCATTTGTCGGAATATAAATGCTATTTGTTAGTCAGAAATTTAAACAAAAAGTGTTAATAGTTAAAACCATTGAAACTGATCCAAGGAGCCCTAATTCCCCTTATTGTGTACCTCATGGTTGATAACATCCATCTTTGGTCGAATCTACTTCAAAACTGATTGAAAATAAGAGAAGCCAAGGCTGCTAAAATCGAACATTGGCTCGACTAGTTTTCTTCGTGAAGCAATGACTTTTGTTAACAAATTTGCAAGTGGTACATATTTAAAATTATTGATTTTCATTAGTTTGCTGAGTGCCAATAATAGTAAGGTGGACCACAATTAGAATTGCAACATTTATAAAGGAAATCTTTACCTCCCTGTAAAATTTAAGAATATTATAGCAATGTGAAGATGTTCAAATAGTAATAAAATTACAGGAATGTGTTTTGAGCGTGCAACAAGCATGGATCCAGAAGGAGAGGGGGGGGAGGTAAGACAACTTTCAAGTGACCAAAGATAGCATAAATTGGGTTTTCAGGACTTTTTACTCTACAAATTTGCCTCATCCCCCTCCCCACTTATGCCCAAATCACTAATCACCTCCCAAAAATGACCCCCTCCAAAAACGAAAGCTAGATCCGTTCTTGACTTGCAACTCTTCTTTTCAATGTGAAGAAATAAAGTTATAAGTGAAAAAACATCCGATAAAACTGATGACTTTTGCCCTACATTATAAGTATATTTAACTGTCATTAAATGTGCAGTTAAAAGATTTCAAATGAAAATATAGGTGGATATTTTGACTTACATGAAGGTTTAAAAAAATGAACATTTTGTTTCAAAAGAGGTTCAAAAAAATAAATAAACATCTGCATTCTTCAAAATATAAATGAAGCACGTAGAAGCAAAGAGGTGTAAGCACAAAAGTTTTAAATTTGGCAATGACTAGTACAAATGGTAGGAGAAACTCCCATCTGTTTTGGTACAAGAGATGGTGCTAATATTTCCGGCAAGGGGTGCTGCTATACAGCTTGATTTCAGAAAACTTTTCAGAGCATGCTCAGGCTTCAAACTTTGCACGGGATATACTTATAGCTTAAAAACGTTCACTTACATCCCTTTGCTTCTCACTGCCTCAAATGTAAAAACAAGCAGGATCAGTAATTTTAACAACTAAAAACCACAAGTTAATCATGCAAGAATAGGCAAGTATTGATTACAGAAGTTAATGTGGGTGGCATTTAAAAAAAAAAAAAACAAAAACTGAATAACCTTCAGATAATGTGCAAAACCATTTCTTGTCTATCTTATATCTTTAAACGAGCAATTCTTGTGGGTATATATATTTATATTTCGTATCTCGGAAACGGCTCTAACGATTTGGATGATATTTTGGATTTAATTGTAGTTTTGCATTCCAAGTTCATCTACATCAGTGTTTTTTCTGTAAAAATGCGATTTTTTACAAAAAACAGTTTTTTAATATAAAGACTAATTAAGTTAAGCCTTGAAAAAAACTGAATTGACACATCAGGCAGACGATTTGCAACCATAACAATGAAAATCCGTCTCTTCTCGCTTTAAAATTTTAAACCTGCTTAGGGTTGCCAGGTTTGGTTGATATTAGCCACTTTGGCTAATTTCAATCACACTTGGCTAAAAACAAATTCAAAAGCATTATGTAAGTCGATGCAAGGCTTTTTTTTTTCAGCAAAACTATTGCTTGACCGTCTTATTTTACTGTATTTACTTATTTTCTTTTTTG
Source organism: Uloborus diversus (assembly GCF_026930045.1). Classification (NCBI taxonomy): domain Eukaryota; kingdom Metazoa; phylum Arthropoda; class Arachnida; order Araneae; family Uloboridae; genus Uloborus; species Uloborus diversus. The sequence continues at coordinate 107,306,542 of NC_072736.1, read as the reverse complement.
CTCTTTAAATAGTTTTATATGTATGTTGTGAGGCTGTTTATATTTTGTTGTTATAATTTGTTGGAGTGGTTTGTGGATCATCGGTTTTTATGTATAGCATGCTGTATGTAGCATTTTCTGACATAAAGAGACCAACTACACTAAAAGTACTTATTCCAAATGAAAATCTCAATTGGGATAAAATTGTTAATCGCAACTCTTTTGATAAATGACAGGTAAATTGTATAGTGGAAACAAAAATGTAACAGATAGTTTAAAGCAAAATGTTGATTTAATTGCATTCAGAATCTTCTTTATTCGGTACTTTGATGTTATAAGAAGGTCGTGGCGCATTTTCAATCCAATTTTTCATATTTATTGTCGCCATGTTTGTTCTTAGAAACTACTTTTTTGTCAATACCGTGCATTAAATATTTATACGCAACCAGCTCAGAGATTCTCTTGGTGGATGTCTGTGGGAGAGAGGAGGCCTATATTCAGTAGTAGGCTTCTTATAGCTGAAATGATTATAATGCTGATGAAGTGTTTACATGTATATCACTCGTTTCTCAGAAGCATATCCAACGAACGACTGGTGATAGCCTTAATATTTCGTTAACGTAATGCTTTTTAAGTATATTTGAAAAAGTATCAAACCTTAGAAAAAAAACAAGCTGGCAAAAAAATTCTTTTAAAGCCGAGCGAGTCTCGGTCGTCCGGGTACTCATTAAGTAATACAAGTAACAAACACTTTAATGCATCACAAGCAATCCATTTTTTAATTTATTGATTTACTTTTTACAGATTCCTCGTATATATTGGAATTTATCTACGACTCGAGTGCTTACTATGGAGTATTGTGAAGGTGGGCAGGTTGATGATGAAGAATACATAAGCAACCATAACATATCTGCAGCAGAGGTTTCCAGAAAGCTGGGTGAATTGTACAGTCAAATGATTTTTGTCAATGGTTATGTTCATTGCGATCCACATCCTGGAAACATTCTGATACAAAAAGATGATAACAGTCAGGAAGCAAAAATTGTGTTACTTGATCACGGGCTTTATACAGTAAGTACAATCTGCTTCCTATGGACTGGGGTGCTCCACTGTTGCACAAATTGAATTTTAGTGGTTTCTGTACATACCATATTTTTCTATGTATATTCCGCAGGTCCTAAAATCAGCCTGAAGAAGAAGAAAAATCTTCGCCATATCCGCAAATAATACGGTGTAAAAAAACGAAGTTGTTTTGAGATAACATACAATTTTTCAGAAACTAAATTAAAAATGTGAAGAAGTAATACGTTTTATGCTGTAGCCAAAATTAATCAAAAAAATAATTTCTTCTTGAAAAAGTGTTTATAGTATATTAATTATTTAAAGACAAAGGAGCAAACAGTTGAATCTTGTGCAAATCAAGGCTTCTTTTTTAACTGTGTGTTTTTTTACTTTACACAACCTGAATTCTCAAAAGGGGAAAATTCAAGCTATGTAAAATAAAAAAACCCTACGGTCAGCAAAACGATCTCTATTGGTGAATCCTGCTGCAAATTGAGGTTCAATGCATTGGAGTTGAGAAAAAAAAAACATAGATATTCCTCGCCAGGGTATGATCCACACTCCCTGAATTTTACTTTTTAACAGATAATACATGAGAAAATATGGTAATGTTAATCCATTATGAAATTTTAAAGAATAAGATCATGGCGGCAGTTTTCAATATCTTTGATGAAATTTTAATTGGCATTTCTATACTCTTCATTCCAGAGCTTTTTTCCAGCAAACAAAGTGCAGGCATAGTGGTTATAGTCGAAAGTCAGCAAAATATGTACAAGACACATAAAATTGAAAAGAAGTGCTTGAGCCGAGTTTCCATATGCTCATATGCAAATTAAGTCCTTATGTGCAAAATGTTTCAATCTGCAACTGTTTGAAGGTTTGATTTGAAAATAAATAAATAAATGAATAAAATAACTTTTTGGAAGATTTCAAGATTTCTAAAAATTGAGTTTATCTTTTTTGTGGAACTCATTTTAAAAAATGAAATTGTTATGTGCTGAAAATAGATTTAGTATTTTTTCATATTACTGCTGACTATCTTCATGCTATTATTCAGTATTATTATCGGATTTATTTATTTAACTTATTTTCATTCTTCAGGATTTAACTGATCAGTTCAGAATGGATTACTGCAATATGTGGTTATCATTAATCAAAGCTGATGTTAAAGGTGTTGAGTATTGGGGACGTAAACTTGGTGTTGGAGAGCTGTATGGTTTGTTGGCTTGTATGATCACAGCCCGATCATGGACAGCTGTAACAAAAGGCATTGAAAAAGTGAAACCAACATCTGAAGAAGTAAGTTTCCATCAAAATGTTCTAGAAGTTTTGATTATTTTCTAGCCATAATCTTGTTAGAAATGTAGGAGTTGATATTTAGCACACATTATGGCAGGTCTGAAAATTGAAATTTTTAGTTAGAAACCATTGGCTGGTTGACATATAAAGTCAGTCACGTGCTGTTCGCCCTAGCAAAACAAACAATGCTTGGGCACTCTGAAATAGAAATTTTAAAAAATAATAATTTGTTATTTTTATGCTCATTCAGGACATGAAATATGAATATTATTTTCTGTTCCTCAAAATAAGCAAAATTTGCGAGCAGCTCAACCAAGATCCCCCTTGCACATTTCACCCATCTGACAAACAGCAACTCACAAGAATTCAGCAAGATTAATCCAAGTAGAAACGTGAATGAAGAGTTGTTGCCATGACAACTCACGTCACCCTAGCTTTTGTCCAGAAAGAGGAGACTGCCGAAGAAGCGTGTTTTACTTCGCCAATCCAAGCAGGCTTGGATTGTTTGGGCAGACCGCATGTCACTGCTTCTAGTTGCCACTTTTTTGTTTTTATTATTAGTACTCATGACTTTTTATAGCAGTGTTCTCATAGTCCTGGAAAATCCTTGACAACTCCTTGAGTTTTATTTTGCTGTACTAGAGGCCTCTTGATTTTCCAATAAATCCTTCAAAAATCTTTGAAATTTTCTGATGGGTCCTTGAAAAGTGCTTGAAAATTAGTGAAAAATTAATCCCTTTTCATTCTTGCCAACTTTTTCAGATTGCACGTAAATTTGGGCATTTTGACTCGTCAGTTCTATTTTTTCTACATCTCCAAAGCCGATTGCATCCATTTGTGCAAAATTCGCCGGTTTTTCTTCTATATGTGGTTCTGCTATTTCAACATCGCTAATTTTCTGTTTACTGTTATTTTTAATTATTTTTATTTTTCATGTTCTGTAGTAGGGGACTTGCAAGCTCATCATCTTGCCACACCCACTCGAAATTTTGATTTAGTGTTTAACTTAAGTTTATTATGATTTTGTAAAACTAAGGAAAACAGCAGTTTATAGAGAATTGTGTTATGTAGGTCAGCATTATAAAGGTATTCTACTATAGATTTAAAAAATGAATGATAGATAATGTAAAAATGATCCTTGACTTGTTAGGAATTTTCATTGTGGTCAGTTAGAAATTTTATTTAGCCATCAAAGTAGACTGTTTATTTCTTGGAGCCGAGTGGCAAATTATTATTTTTAAATCTGCCTTATCGAAAAAAAATTTAGTTTCATTTCAAACATGTATACAAAAGATAAAAGTATATATATTATCAGTTATTAGCAGTTGCAAAATGATAACGGAAAGGCATCATTCACTAATTGCTCCTGATGCAATGCTTTGAGTTTGCTTAAGTATAATTGGATAATTTGTATCTTCTATTTGGTCGTGACTAATTTATACAGTATTCTTATATTTTATAAACTTCATTTTGATGATTGAGATTTTTGTTGCAAGATAAGGTTTGAATATTTGTTGGCAGTTTTATTCATTTTCATAAATTCATTTCAGAATTTTTTCATCATCAGAATTTTATAATTTAGAATTTTGCAATTAATTTGCAATTTCTTTTATCTGATTGTTATAAAACGTTAAAAAATTTTTAATGAAGTTAAAATTGTTTTTTAGTGATTTTTTCCCTCATAAAACCATTGATTTATTCATTTTTATTTTTAATAGAAAAAAGAGATTCGTAGTAATGCTGCAAATTATTTACCTGAAATTACTACAGTTTTAAGCAAAGTACCTAGAGAAATGCTACTTATTTTCAAAACAAACGATCTCTTGAGAGGTATTGAAGGATCTTTAGGTAAGCTATGCATATATTTATGGTGTGTATGTGTGGTTGCGTGTATGTGTGTTTGCGTGTATATGCGTGTATGTACGTTTATTTTTGTATTTATAGCAGTAATTTCCTTCACTAAAAAAAGTTTTTTTTTTTTAATATGCATTTTTTTAGCCATTGTTGCACTACCTTAAAAGAGTTTTTTTATATGTAATATATGCTGAAACAATTGCAAAATAAGAACTTAAAAAGAATTTCTGATATTTTAAGCATAGGTAAGAAATACATTGTTTGGAGCACATTAATAAAGTTTTTTGGGGCAGCTGCTATTAAATTATCTTTAACCTTAAAACAGTTTATGTTGTTCCCCAAAATATTTGATCTGCATGGGCGCCTATATAGGGGAGCAAGTGAAGGCTGAGCCCCCCCCCCCCCCCTAGAAATTAGAACTTCCTTGCTTTTAGTACTTTTTTCTTTGCAAAAACATGAAAACATTTCTTCTCCAGCCATTAATCAATAAGTTATTAAAAATGTCAAATTTTAATAACTCTAATCTGTACTGAAATCAGTTTCCATGAGGAAAATATCTGAGCCTTCCCTTAAGATTTTGCATATGGGCGCCCATGTTGGTCTGATATTGTAGAAATAAGGCTAATTTAATGTAAATCTTTTTTAAAACAGCATTTTAAAATATTTTTTAGAGTAAAGCTGACTAAGAATAATCTATTTCTGACCTTTTTTGAAACAATAAAGGTCCATCAACCCTGCCATCTAGATTATGAAAATGTTGTTCTCACTCCGGTAGCAGAATTTTTTTCAGAAATCTTTGATGCGAATCAAAAGTTAAAAAATAGTATGCAAGAAAAACCAACATTAAATTAATTGTAAAACTTAAATCAGTACTAAGAAATGCTTAAAAATAAGAAGCTAATGCAAGTACATGCTACCTGTGGGTTATATCTCAGAAAATATGATACAAATCTTTAACAGCTGCAATTAAAAGAAATTTTTCTTTAAGAATTTTAGGTTTTTTCTCCCCTAATTAAAAAATAATCGGCAAACATTCTCAAGAATCTGGGATGTGCGTCACGCTGTTTCTGCTACCGAGGTTCTCCCAAATATTTTATCCCCATCTACAGCAATTAACAAGATGTCAAACTAGTATTGGTTGAGAGATACTAGTCTGACATCTTGTTAATTGCTGAAATTCTTAGCAACAGAAATACTTGATTATTACATCATTAATGAATTATTTCAGGTGTGAAAGGTGCCGCTGGATCATTTATTGCCATGTCAAAATGCTGCATCAAAGCTCTTTATGAAGAAAAGTTGAAAAATTGTAAATCCTTCCTAGGTGTTTTAAAAGTTACATTTGCTAGAACTTTAGCTTATACTAGGATTTTTGTTTACCAATATTATTTGTGGTTTAATAATTTGAGCTTTGTTCAGAAGTTTGCTTAGCTTTAGGAAAAAATATCGAGCTTCATATCTATTTATTTCATTTTCCCATTTTGCAATGTGGTGCTTATTTCGTATTGCCAATGATCATACCTTTCTATGTGCGTGGTTTGAAATGTTGCAAGCATGTAACAAAGCAGTTAAATGTGCATTTAATGTTGGAATCATATTTAAGATTTTTAAAACCCGTAAAGTTGTGTTAAATAGAAATTTTTAGAAGATATTTATGATGATATTTTTTCAATTTGATAAGATCACATAACTTGCTCTATTTTTTTGTAAATAATGTTTCAAGGGAAGTTTGTACTAAATATTTTTATCATTAGTACAGACAGTAGAAAATCAATTATCCAAAACTTTTAACTATATCCTCATTTAATTAAAATTTCAGTTTCTTTGAATCTTGTTATAAATTCATGATCACTGAAGGCAGTCATTCCCGCTGCAGGCTTTAAATAATCCTTGCATTTCATTCATTCTGTTTTTTTTTTTTTTTTTCTTTTTTTTTTTTCAAACCTACCAATACATTTTTGGAATGCTAAATAATTCTAATTTTCAAATGCTTTTGAATCCAAAAGAGATTGAATCTGAAAATGAAATTTGTTTTATATAGTAATTAATTTTTATGTATTCATGACTATGTATACGTTATTAAGTAATGATAACTAAAAAAAGTGTGAATTATTCATGCATCACTAATCTAATGTGCCTAATTAGTGGTTTTTAGTTGATATTAAACTCATTATCTAAGATATTTATGAATAAATAAATCAAGTTTTATTTTTCAATAAATGCTTGGCCTTATAAGTAAAAAAAATAATTCATAAGCATAATTTATGATCATACTAGCTGCGTGCCCGGCGTTGCACGGGCTACCTAAAAAATGTAAGAGCAGTCCAGTTGATGCTTTTGTAGTACACTGACACTAGTTTCTAACGCGTTAAGGAATAAATAAATGCGCGTAAAGCAAGGTTTGCAAAACACCAGTAAAACATATTTTTGCCAAAACACCTCATCAACGTTAATAATCGTTATCAATGATACAAGTTATGAGTACATTTTCAGTCAGCACAAAAGGGGAAAATATATGCATTATCAACTATAATCTTTACTCACGTTAAACTGAATTACATCTGATAGACTATATCGGAAATATTTATGCACAATAACAATCCGCTTTTTACATTAAATAGTCTACTACCCGGCGTTGCCCTGTTGTTTATTAATGCAACATACCACTCAGATAAATATTTGGATGGATTCTATCCACATGGTCGTACAAGAATTACATCAATCCGTTTTCCAGGTACAAACCCTCAAAGAACTCAAATAACTTGTAAATCACTCATTTACTTTACGACGTGCACGGTCCTCCTCGAAAATGAAAGTTATGTCATGTGACGCGTATTTAACAATCAGGCTTGAACAAAAAAAAAAAAAAAACAGCAAAATTTTGCTGCAGATTACGGCAAAATAATCGAAAAGTAAACAACTTAAACACCCTGATTACAGGAAAAGCCTTAAAACAAAAGCCTAATTTTATTTCTTTATATTCGAGAAAAAAAACTGCAACAGATCTTTCATCTCAATAATTTTCTTCACGCTATACAATTTAATAAAAGCGTTGATGCGGAAAGTTGAGATGAAGCACTGAATAATAATTTGAATGGAGGAAAGCCTTCGAAAAATAGGGATTTGATTTTGTAATCTAACAGTCATAATTAATAATTTTTAATTGATATCTCCGCTAATTATTATCGGAGGATTATGTTAAATAGCCAAACATGAAGACGGGAAGATGACGAATCCATCGATACCTGGTTCGATGGTCAGTTCACTGTCGTTCGGGAGAAGAAGCTTGGACATAGATAGATAGATAGATAGATAGATACTCAGATTTTATATGTATAAGATGATGAAAATTAGATTCACAGAATTAGATTAAAATTTTGAGGTTTAAGTTTAAAAAAAAATACTATCTTGTATCATTGAAGTTAACAGTCTATTTCATTACCAAAATCAAAACCTGAAAACCCATAATTCTTAAATGACTGATTTAATTACTGAAAAATATAACTGGATCATTTCTTCATTTTATTAAAGTATGTTTTGTACATTAGACATCAAATTCAAAATGGGCATTCTGTACAGTAACTGGTTCATGGATATGGAATGGAAATGTTGCATGATGTTTTTTAATGGGTGCTATTTATTAGCTTTTTGCCTGCTAAAAATAATTTGTTACATACTTAAATTTCTGTAAATATTTATAATGCATGTTGGGTGTAAGAAATATATACTTAATTTATTCATTATTGTCAGAAAAAAAGTGTTTGTTTTGGCATTCATTTTCTTATTAATGTTGCTAAATCAAATGTATTTTGTGTTACAGAACTACTGTTTTTGTAACTTTGAGTATAAGCTGATGGATGTTCTGATAAACATGTGTGAATCTTTCACTTTGACAAATAACTCATTTTCAATTATTTGTTTCAATATACTTTAGTTAGAAATGATATATTTTTCTTTTGAAAATCAAAGTGTTCTGTTCCCATGTATTTTGATACATTAGCAAAGAGCTTTGAACATGGTTTTAAGTTATTTTACTTGAAAATATTATGATGCTTTGTAAGAGAGATTTTTTACTTTGCCATTAAACAATTAAATTGAAAAGATTATGATGCATTTCAAGAGAGATTTTTCCACCCACTTAAGAACAAGACTGTGGTGTGTGCCATGACTGGGGCAGTCTCTTGTAGGCACCCTTTGCGTAAAGATATCGGCTCTAGTTCAGCATAGTATCAAGATATGGACATGCGCTTCAGTGATTTAACTCAATATCTATGCATAAAATAACCAATCTTTTTTGACTGTGTGTTTATGTGTTATATTTCTGTACCTCAGAGCCAGACAGACTAACGTAAGTCTGAAATCGGCAATTTTCTGTTTATTGCTTCATTGTAAGTAGAATCTTATTCTGCATCAATACAGGACTGGACAGACTAACGTAAGTCTGAAATCGGCAATTTTCTGTTTATTGCTGCATTGTAAGTAGAATCTTATTCTGCATCAATACAGGACTGGAAGCTGGCTAACATAACATCACTCTTCAAGAAAGGGTCTAAAGGTAATGCAGGGAATCATAGATCCATAAGTCTTACTTCAGTTGTTTGGGAAATTCTTTTAAACTTTAATCAAAATAATGAATTTCTCAGAAACTAATAGTCTGTTGACTAGTTTGTAGTATGGTTTCAGGAAAGGTACATTGCTTTCTACTAATTTATTGCATTTCTATGACAAGGTTTCTTTGTTTTTTACATAACAAAAAGTATGTAGATGTTGTTTATATTGATTTTCAAAAAACTTTCGATAGGATACCACATGTTGCTCTTCTCAACAAACTAGCTGATAGGAGGGATTTACATTGTGTTGGGAATTGGCTGACTGAAAGGAAACAGAGTAGTTGTAACGGGAAATCATTCTAAATGGAGTGATGTTTTTAGTGGGGTTCTGCAGGGTTCAGTTTTGGGGGCCTCTTTTGTTTATTATTTTTATAAATGATATGCATGAAAATATTTCTTGAAACATAGATGGTTTTGCTCATGATGTCAAAGTTATGGGGATTGTAGAAAGTGAATAATAAGTGAAACAGCTACAAGAGGATATTACTAAGTGGGCAGATAAGTTGAATATGGTAATTAACGTTGAGAAATGCCAAGTGCTACATTTAGGTCATGGAAATAAGCATACAAGTTATTATTTACAGGGTTATGTCATAAGTCGGGCAGAAAATGGGTTTGATCTGGGTGCCTCAATAAATCAGGACTTCAAGTTTAGTCAGCAGTGCAGCATTGCGAGTAACAAAGCCAACAAATGCTTGGGTTATAAATCGATCTATTTCAAACAAATCTAATAAGGTTCTTCAGCCTGGAGCAAAAGAGGGTCGGAGGGCACGTGATTCAGTTGTTTAAATTTATCGAAATGAAACTTGTTAATGGGTTAAATCTTTGCACGGAAAGCAGGATGAGTGGTCACTGTTTTAAGCTATTCAAATCTCAGACTAATCTGGAAATTTGGAAAAGGAATTATTTTAGTAGGGTTGTGGACATTTGGAACCAGAGGTGTGCACAGAGGGAGAGAAGGGACATTTATTGACCCGGGCTTGAACCTGAGGAAGGCCCAATATTTTTAAAACTAGGGGTGAAATATAAGGGTTAACAATATGGAGGGGGGCCGGGGAAAGTCATTTGTGACTGGCCCCAAAATTTCTATGCATTTCCCTGCTTGGAACAACTTTTTGGAATAGGCTGTAATGAACAAACTGGTAGATAGCTTTAAGCTGGCCATTGATTTGAGGATTAATAAATTGACTAGGACCTCTTGCTGGACTCAGAGCCTTTTGCTGGTCATCACATTTGTATAACATCATCATTCTATAAAAAAAAAATCCTTTCTATTTACTTACCACTGTTACAAGAGTGAGAGTCCGAACCTTTGTATGCAGCTCGTAAAAGTTTTTACACTCTCCTGCATACTGAATAATGTGACTTGTTGACCCAATTTTGAGGTACAGATTTGTTCTGATACATTGGAATGTGTAATTGCTTTATTTTTATCATGAAGAAACAAAACTGTTTAACTTTTCTAAAATATGCTCAAATTTTATTTCTAATTTTAAAATCACTAAAACTCTATTCATATGTTAGTAAAATATATATTTTTTAAAAGTTGTTTGGTTGGATGTCTTGCATGAGAATCTGTTTTTATTCATTACAAAAGGGTTCTTTAGTAAATTAGAAACAGGTGTCTGCAGTATTTGTGTTATTATAACATTGCGTTATTTATTTATTTATTATTTTTTTCTATCTTAGAAAGTAAATAATTCATTTTGATGACATTATTATTCGTGTAACCAATGAGAACTATCTACTTGTTTGTTACAATGAAAGATTGAACAAGTAATAAGGGTCAGTTTTGTTACCAATACCTTGATTAAAACCTAGTATCCAGTGAATTGAAGAATTACAAAATCTTTGAAAAGAAAAGTATATTTCTTGTACACTTATTTATTTGTTATATGAGGTAGTGAGAAGCAAAAGGATGCAAGTGGCAAAATTAAGAATTTGGGGATAACCAGTACAAATGGTAGATGAATCCCTCCTGTGTCTTGGGGCAAGAGATGGTACTAGTAGCCCTGATGGGTACCCACTTGCTCAGATTTATCTGAGCAATTAAAACCGATAAACCAAGAAATTGGTAGGTGCGGGTGGTCTCTGAGGGTGTCAGGTGTCAAGCCCTGGTGGGTGCTGTTATACAATATGATTTAGAAAAGTGTTTCAATGAAAAGACGTAATCTTTCTTTATATGCATTTTACTCAAAACTTGAAAATGTCCACTTACATCCCTTTGCTTCTCACTTTCTCATATTTGATCTGATGCATGGGAACGCATTATTGTAATCGTATTGTAATAGTATTTTTATTATTTAAAGTCAAAAATGTATTAGTCTACCTTTTGTTGGTATATGTTCAAATTTTATATCTATTTTTATAATTAGTTAAGCTCTATTTATATCATTATTAAAAGTTATATTTTTAAAATGTTGTTTTATCTTTTTCAAAGCTCACACTATATTGTTGTATAATGAATTTGACAGCTCTTTTACTGAAAAATGCGGCATATTTTTGAGTATTTTCTCTGATACGGTATCGTTTTCAAAATTTAGGTTTTTGAAGATGTTCATAAAACAAATTTCAAACTACTTCTTGTTTTTCAGAACTGCAGCTTAAATTCTGCATAGCATCCCCCAAAAATTTTATCACTGTTAAAAATCCCATTATATTTCTTTTTGAACTTTACGGGCTATAAAAAAAATGTCTGGTATTATGAAGACATATTTGTGTGCGTGTTTAGATTTGTTTGTTTACAAGCATAAATCAAAAAATAATAGCTCTCAACGAATAAACCTTGTCATGCTTGCTGATCATGTACCTGAATTTATTTCTCCGGTTGTTATTTTCAAACTTTTCTATTAGAGACGTACAGAGTAGCACTTTGGCCGAGTACTAGGCCTTTCACTACTCTGCCGAGTACCGAGTTCCAATTATGTTTTAAGAAAAACCACTGACACAGACGTGACGAATTTTGAACTCCTTTGAATAGTAATATGGACCTCCACGTCCAAATAATCTATTTTAAAACAAAATTCCTGCTGAAATTTAACTATGCATTATTTAAAAGATTTTATTTCTGTCAATAGTTTTACTAATAAGTTATTTTTTAAATCAAAGATAAACAAATACATAAAAACATGAAAGGCAGGATTAATCAAGTTGGAATTAAAACAAATTATATCTATCTATACCTCTAGTTGACAAACGTAAATAATTTTTAAAAACAAATGGAACAATGCTAAAAGCACAAATGTGCACGAGTACTGCAGACACATGTTTCTGCATTACAAGGAACATCTTTTTCAGTGCTTAAAATGTGAGCTAATGAGTGTAAAAAATCCGATTTTTGTCAGATGTCTTTAAATCCACGAGCTCACATTTTGTGCATTGAAAAAAGCATTCCTTGTATTGCAGAAACATGTGTCTGCAGTGCTCCGGCACATTTGTGCTTTTAGCGTTGTTTTATTTTTTAAAAGGGATTTTTATGCTTCTTATAAATAATTTTGTTAGTTGCAAAAATCCATTTAATAATATAAAAATTTCATATTTTTTGTACTTACCTTTTTGCCCCATTTTTAATAAGTTTCATTAACTTTGGGGCATTAAAATATAAGATTTACTTTATCGAAACATAACAAACGTCATTACTCTCAAAAGTTGAATTTGACTTGTAAATCTGAATTGTAAACGATTGCAGTATATTATATGCTTGCATTTTTTTATAAATAGTAAAATCTGCTTCGAACTATATTCAATTTTTTACAACAGCTCGGCATTGGCCGTGTACCTGATCAAAATTTGGCCAAGTACCGAGTACTCTGCAAATTAGCCGAGTACCGAGTAGTTACCGAGTACTCAGTATCTCTCTATTTTCTATTATGTACATGATGGTCACCATTGCAGTTAAAGCATTTAAAACAGTTTATACGTGAATCACTTGCGCCCAGTTTGGAAGTTTAGCTCCCACCTCCCCCTTGGATGTAATTTCCTTTCCTTAGGGATGTAAATCTTTCCTGTGCTGTTAATGGAGGCAGGATACTAAGTTCATAGTTCACTGATCATTCGAATCTGGTTAGCCTCATGTGTAAAATAAAAAATACTTTGCTTGAGACTCTAGAAGTGGGGTAAACCTAACCTGGAAGTGTCCTAATGCTGTGATTACAATCTTTGTAGCCTTCACAAAGCTGCCAAGTAAGGTTTCCCCTAACTATTTGCAATTCTAGAGCTTGAATGCAGCACCTTGCGGTGGTTTAAAAAATTAGCAAAAAAGGTAAATTCTCTACTTCTTGATTTCTCATCTCTTGTCACATAAGACTAAGATCCACAAGACTTAAAAAATGTATTTTGAGAGAATAGAAATGAAAAACCCCATAAATGCAAAGAAAGATTAATATCATTCAGTAAGTTTAAAACCAGATTATAAATTACTGAATCTCTTTGTTTTATATCTTTCAACAGCCATTAACTTAAAACAAATAGAGTAGTCATCAGTGTGCTTTCATTGAAAACTTGACATTAAAATCTGCAATTTTGGCAAGAGCTGTATTTTGTTAGCTGTTTAGCTGAAAAAAATGAAGAAATGCATCTAAATTGAGGAATTTATTGCTAAAATATTCTAACGCATTCAACCTTAAATCAACACTCAAAACAATGCAAAAAATAAAAAAACTTCAAAATTGAAAATATTTTCATGGCTTGATTTTCTTCAAAAAAAGTTTCTTTATTCATCCGTATGCTTCAAACCCTTTTCCTTCAGAAAGTACGAGTAGGTCAAATTATCTCCGTGATTTCCAGTTTTACTCCGTTCTTCAAGGTACAAAGCCCAAGGCTCTCTTGGTAGACGCAGAAGATTTCGGCTGTATGGAATCAGTTTTATGTTCAAGAGTTTCCGTATAGCTTCTGTGATAGCCTTTGCGGGTAAAAGAAAATAAAGAAAGGATGATAAAAAGCAGATGACTGCTGCCGCAGATTTAAACAGTGATGAATTGTCAACAGTATAAAGTACAAAAACAATAATACTTAAGAAATTTCAAATATGATGCCGAAAATATTAATACGGAATAAAAAAGTTTGTATTCTTCACGGAATTTTTGGCAGTTTTTCCGCTTTTTTGCCGAAGATTCAATGACTGGATCAGCGTCGCGATCTAAAAACCGATCCATCTTTACACCATGCAACTTTCGAAGAGCGATGCTTGTAGTGCAGATACCATCAGCACAGGTGTAAAAGTTTGATTTTCTAAACTTTGCGAGTTTAGTTTTCATGCTGTTTGTTTGTTTGTTTGTTTTTTTCCCTTCCTTCTTGGGATTATAAATTAAAAAAACAAAATATCGTAATTTTTGGACCCGCTTTTGTAGTGTCCTAATTGAAAGCTGTAATTTGTAGAAACTACGATTTATTCGTAGTATTGATCAGCTCTGGGCGTAGGGTCCCTTGTATCCGTCCTTGGTTTTAATTGAATTAAATTTGCACATATGTAACGTAATGTGTTTTAGGTACAGCATAACGCCCAGCAGGGGGGGGGGGGGAGCTGGAAAAAGAAATGAAATCCTAAATTTAAAAGAAAAAAGGAAGCGCTACCGTTAAATCACATTCAAGTACATTATATGTACCAGGTTGTGACGTCAGCAGCATGAGAGAAGAATAGTTTTTTCGACCAATGGGTAAAGATACGATAATGTTGTTCTGCATTTAAAAAATTGTAAAAAAAAAAAAAACTATTGCGACTTTTTTTTCTGAAGAGGGTGAAATGTTTTCACTATTACACTCTTAATTTTCAGAAAGGAATCTTTTATACTTTTCGCGGGATGAGTTTGGAAAAAAATTAAACCTAAGAAAAAACGCAAAATAAAGGGGTTTTTTTAATTCATAAAAAATACAAAAATTGGTCTATCTTCAAAGCTTTTTCGGTCATCACATTTAAAATTAAATTTCCTACACTATAGTACAAAAAAAATTTGTCTGGGGCGATTGGTTCGGGGTCTGTGAGGAAAAAATGACTAAAAAGTGCTAAAAATCACAAAAAACATTAAATAAACATTTTTCTAATTAAAATATCTAAAATCGAAGCCCGAGGTACACACTGTCGGCCAACATTGCACCTGTATACCAAATTTCATCTTTATAGGCCTTACTGTTTCCCCGGGATGCGCGCCACACACAAACATCTTATTTTAATGTATAGATGATTAGGGATTATCGTGCATGGGTGTATCCAGAGGAGGCAAGGGAGGGCAACTGCTCCTCTTCCAAAATCGAAAATGCATTAAATAATAACAGGTTTAGCAAATAAATACCTTTGTGCTTGAAAATTAAATGAGTAACTTACAAACTTTTTAATGCACAAAAATTGCAAATTACTGCAGCGACATGTTTCAGGACTGCAAGGAACCAATTTTTTCAATGCAAAGAAGTGTGAGCTCTTGAATGAAAAATCATTGGAGGAAAGGGATAACTTTGTGCTTTAAAATGTTGGTAATTCATTCATTTAATAACAGGTTTCTTTGTCAGATTTTGTAGCTATTTTAACAATGCAGTATTTTTGTGGTTTTCTCATTAACCTCGAACAATGAACAGCTTCAGATAGTTTATACTGAAAATCCTCTTGCATATAATATGAACGAGCTCGAGCTATTTATATGATGCGACGAGACTGACTGTTCAACATCTTTTTTAGTAGTTTTTAATGTAGCACCTAAATTTTGTGCTTTGTTGCAATGAAATACAGGATATGGGCGGTACTTGAGATTCCTACTGCTTTGTCCCTGTATCATGTTTTGCGTAGTGTATGGACACATGTTCTGACCCATCTTAAATAAGTTTAACATCTTCTCCTTTGTATTTTTCTAAAAAAATTATTTTCTTAGTGGATTGTGTTTGGGGTGCCAACCCCCCTAAGAGCAAGGGGACCCCCTACATTGCAAAGAACCCCATCCCCCAAAAAAAGTGAAAATTCCCTCAAAGCAACCTCTCCCCCTCCTAAAAGTTTCAATAGTGTACTCCTGCGCCATGATCCCCCCCCCCCCCAGGTGATCGGTCACAACCAGGATTGGATTGGGTAACAGATTAGGGAGCATATCCAAGGGGTTTCCATCATGTGTAGCATATATTAAACACTGGTACAATCTCTGCATCTGATATGTAAGTTTACTTATCAGAAAAACTTTGGTGGATGACATTTTCAAACCTTTGAACATCCACCCACGAAAGCAATCGAATCTGTTACCTCTCGAGAAAGATTTTATGAGAATTTCCTCATGTGTTATCTCCCATTCTTGCACAAACTTTTGGTATACTACGCCCTAACATACATACATTTTTATCAGCCAAAAGTCTAACATTCACCTTACATATGATTCGATAGTCTCCGTCTTCCTACTTTTAAGAGCAACAATGCGTTTGATTATTATTGTCTGTGCCGCCTCCTTAAAGGAGCGAATAATAATGATTCTGTTGATTAGTCACAATAGGTGAAAACAGTAAATAAACATTTTTCACACAAATAATTCTTTGGATGCCCTTTCTTAAGGTTAATGCTTGGGTTTATCAATAGATCTATTTCAAACAAATCTAAGAAGATTCTTCTGCCTTTATATAGGAGTTTAGTAAGACCTCATTTGGAGTGTGCTGTTCAGTTTTGGTCGCCTTACCTGAAGAAAGATATTTCTATATTGGAAAGGGTTCAAAGAAGGGTAACTATTAGACTAGTAAGGGGATTTTCAGATTTAGATTATGATACCAACTTAATAGGCTTTAATATGTATGGCCTGGAGCAAAGGAGAGTCAGAGGGGACATGATTCAGTTATTTAATTTATCAAAATGAAAGCTGTTAATAGATTAAATTTTTGCACGGAAAGCAGGACGAGGGGTTATTGTTTTAAGCTATTTAAATCTCAGGCCCCCTAACTTGGAAATCAAGAAAAACTACTACTTCAGTAGGGTCGTAGGCACTTGGAACAGCTTACCGGAAGAGGCGGTAATGAGCAAGGGGGTGGATAGCTTTAAGAGGGCCATTGATCTTCATTGAGGACTAATTAATTGACTGAGGAGAGCCTGTTGCTGGTCGTCACATGCGTATTTGTAAATATAAAAAAAAATGAATAAATAAATAAAATTCATGTGTAACTTAAAGAAAAACTAGAATTAGACAAAATAGTATAAAAATGTGCAATACAGTCATGTTAATCTGTCAAATATTAATATAGATGTGAGCATTTATGAGAGCACGCGGCCGCCATTTTGATGACGTCATAGTAGGAAAATGTACCAGGTGATGGATCTCCACACCCAAGTTCAAAATACTTTCTAGGACATCAACTAAATATTTTTGAAAAAAAAAAAAATTCTCTCTACTCAAACTTTCCTACATAAGTTCTGTCAGATCATGGACTACCTCCCTCATCCCTTAAAGGCCTTGCACGCCCCTAGGGGGCCTGTGCCCCAAACTGAGAACTGAGGTTCAAGTGATAGATGCCTTTTACTTTGGAAAATGATAATTACCCCGAGAAAGCCTGCGAATTTTATGTGGTGAAGGAAATATTTAGGCATAATTTTCTGCTTCAAAACAAGAATGCAACTCATGCGAGTAAGCATGGCAATAGGCTTAAGTTGATATTAAAAATAAATCTATATCACCTTGATATCTTCGAAATCTCTGACTCCCATCCTTGTTAAGCGAGATGCTTCTATTAAAATTAGTTTCCTTCCTGTGATGAAATTCTTCTCAAAACATTCCTGGAAAATGTGAAAAATTAGTTTGATTTCGAAATTATATATATATGTTTTGCAAAAGTTATTTCTTGGGCTTTTAATCTTCTAAAAGGTATCATTAAATATCTACAACATTTATTAATGATGAGCATGCCATTTAAAAAAATTAATGCTTTTCAACGTGTGGAAAAAAGAAGCGTTTATCGTATCAAAACCAGCTCAATCCATTTTTAAGCCCTGACACACAAAGGAAGGGGGTTATAAATTTGACGTATCTGTGTGTCTGTCTGTGGCACTCTAGCGCCTAAACGGATGGACCGATTTTGTAAAACATTTTTTTTTTTTGAACGAAAGGAGAGTTGATCGAGTGTTCTTAGCTAGGTTGCGTCTTTGGATGACATTAATTAACGAAGATATTAATTAAAAACCTCTGAAAGGTCTTTTGTAATTTTTACAATAAAAACATATTTAAAAAATTTTAAATTTAATACCGTAATAAAGAGATTTTTTTTGCGTCTGATAGAATGTGTTTAGTTCTTCCATGTTATATAGAATTCGAATTATACCGTCTTTTTAAAGCAGATTTTAATAACGGCTAAGCCTTTATTCACGTGATTAATCACCACATTCATTGTTGGCCGACAAAGAAATTAAACGCAATCGTTTAAAATTTTTATCTGTTGCCAGTTTCTATTTGTTAGCAAATAAAATACTTGAAATTGATTTTTCTTCTTCTTCTTTACTAATAATAAAGCAGAAAGTCTCTCTGTCCGGAGGATGTCTGGATGTCTGTGACGCGCATAGCGCCTAAACCGTTCGGCCGATTTTCATGAAATTTGCCACAAAGTTAGTATGTAGCATGGGGGTGTGCACCTCGAAGCGATTTTTCGAAAATTTGATGTAGTTGTTTTTTTATTCCAATTTTAAGAAAAAAAACTATCATAAATTACGAAATCATCATAACGTGTAACCGTAACATGGGCACAAGCCAATTGGCGAGATACGAAATTATCATAGCGTGGAACCGTAACGTCGGTACAAGCCAATTGACGAGAAAATTCACCATACATTATTTGTAAATATACAAGCGAACCAAAAGACCTTTTAATTTTTCTATTACGGGCGAAGCCGTGCGGGTGCCACTAGTTACTAATAATAAAGCAGAAAGTCTCTCTATCCGGAGGATGTCTGGATGTCTGTGACGCGCATAGCGCCTAAACCGTTCGGCCGATTTTCATGAAATTTGGCACAAAGTTAGTATGTAGCATGTGGGTGTGCACCTCGAAGCGATTTTTCGAAAATTCGATGTGGTTCTTTTTTTATTCCAATTTTAAGAAAAAAACTATCATAAATTACGAAATTATCATATCGTGGAACCGTAACATGGGCACAAGCCAATTGGCGAGATACGAAATTATCATAACGTGGAACTGTAACGTCGGTACAAGCCAATTGGCGAGAAAATTCACCATACATTATTTGTAAATATAGAAGCGAACCAAAAGACCTTTAATTTTTCTATTACGGGCGAAGCCGTGCGGGTGCCACTAGTAATATTATAAGACTCTTAAAAGGATTTTCAATTTTCCCTCTTGATTCTACAGTTGCGACTCAGTCGTGGTTTTTTTTTTTTTTTTTTTTTTTTTTTTTTTAATTTTAGTTACTTCTTTTAAATTTTACAGGGGAAACAAAATCATTTTACGCTCTGCCTATTTCCGGCTCTCCCGTTTAACAATGCATGCAGGAGTTTGAAATTTACATTGAATAATCCATCCTGTTGTTTTATCTTTTTTTTTAAATGTAAGCTGTTAATTTATTTTTCTTCATAAGCGGTTTTTTTTTTTTTTTTAACTTTTTTAATGATACCTTATTCGTGAAGTTTGTTGAGGATTTAATAAAGTTATGGCGTTCCCACAAAAAAACACTTTACAAAAATAATATTAGGAACGTTAATAGTTTTATGGACCAAATGATATCAAGAGGATTTTTACAGGAGCAGTTGTCCTTATTTGAATAAGGTCTTTAAGAAACATGTCCTTTTTTAGTAAATGTTTTATTATTCTGACGAGAAGTCATAATAGGTATTGCTTTTGTTCTCCTTTAATGGGAATTTTCTGGACTTGGTGTTCTAATTCAAGTAAGGGTCTACAATTCATCATTTAAAAAATATTCCTTTCTCCATTTTTTTCACCAAAAAAAAAACTGGTTACGTAAATACATGAAATAACCGCCAGCTCAGTCAATTCTAGCCGAGGACTGCAGTTTCGTGTTTATTAGCACTCATCAGCCCGGCATAGGAGTGACTGAGCTGGAGGTGGAAAACCTCTTAAGGAAGCCTAGAGTGCCACACAAATTGGTAGCTAATACAGAATCAGCACTGACCAGACGAGTGACCGAAACAATGGTTCGGTTCAACTCGAATATTGAAGGCAAGCTAGACTCAAATATTCTAGGCTTCCTTAAGAGGTTTACCACCTCCAGCTCAGTCACTCCTATGCCGGGCTGATGAGTGCTAATAAGCACGAAACTGCAGTCCTCGGCTGGAGACTGAGCTGGCGGTGTATTTCATGTATGCCTTAGCCCTGGCAATAAAGCGGTAACTTAATGAATATACCTGCCTTGCCTTCAATATTCGAGTCGGCTTGCAACAATGTGTGCATTAAGGAGCACTAGCGTAAATAAATTATCTTCATCACACAAGCTGATAAGCAAAGCTGTGTGTTAAAGGGGGAACCTCCCCCCCCTCTCTTTAGCTGTATTTTTATGCATAAAATGAAAACGAAAGGTTCGTAAAAACTTCGACTTAAAAGAAGCACATTCAAGGTATAGATATAACTTAGTACTGAAAACTAATGATTCTGGGACCAAATGAAAACTTCGAGAAAAAAAATTCGAGTTATAAGGCTTCGAGTTATCGAGAGTCAACTGTATATTAAAAAAAGTAGCGTCAAAGAAATTGTGAAAGGATGTTTGTGGCGAGCCAGCGTCTATGAGAGCCCATCGACCCACAACCTTGAAATTTGGCATCAAATTACTTCGACCCTCGGTAGTTTGCTTGCTGCCTCTCGTGGCGTTTTTTTTTTAATTTCGAATTTTTTGCAATTAATTTTTTAAGCTCAAAAGTTTCACATAAATTGTCTATAATAGGGATGAAAGATTTCCCACATCCATGTCACTCAAGAAAGCTTTTTTCATTAGATTAAGCTTGTTCCAATTTTCTCAATTAATTAGAACAGCATGTATTTTAACAAAAGTCGCTAAACTCAATTCAAGCTTGGAGCTAAAACGCAAAATATTACTATGGACCATTAATTTTGACCATTAATTTTAAAATTACTTTTCAAACGTTGAAAATTTCCGTTTTGCAGTACCCAGTATCCCCTTAGTACTATAGCTCTATCGGCAAAAAGTCGATTGCGCTACTTTTTGCCGTGGCTGACGACCTAAAATTTTATTGCTGGCTATTCTTCGGAAGACCTAAAATTTTGACAAAAATTGAAGAAAAAAATCCTTTATTTTCTGGATGACTCAAACAATTGAGGTTTTAGGACAAAAAGACAGAAAAAGCAATACGAACTGAAATCAAGAGGAAAGAAATTGGGTCTAAGACATACAAACTTGATGGTGACTCAAGAGATGCGATAAAAAGTGTAAGCATTCAAACATATAACTTCCTTTTTCGAAGTAAAATTTATTATCTGTAAACATGTCTTTACTTTGTACAAATGAATAATTTTATCCTATCTATAAGTGTTATAGTTTATCCATTATGCAGTATTCCTGAAAAAGAAAATAAAAATTATTGTTAAGAAGGTCCCCGGTCTCTTGGGACTTCGAGTTATAGAGAGTTGACTGTATATAGAAATAACGTCAAGTTTTTAAGAAAGCTTTAGCAAAACAATATTTACACAAAACAATTTTTGCAATCAAACGTCCGTAATTCGCAAATATTTGGTTCCAAGCATTGCGGAGTAGGTGCGATCGACTGTATCTATGAAGCAGTGCTGTTTTCTCCGCACTGACACTGTGATTGCAAAGAAACGACATTTACAGAATAAATTTGTTTTTGTATTCAGATCTGTCTGTCCAAAGCTTCACTGATTTTAAATGGGAAATCACGTGTAGTGTAAATCCGAAGAAAGGATCAAATAACAGGTACCGCCGAACGATTTTTCTAAAGATTTTCCCCAACATGTGAAAACTTAATAAAAAGAATAAACTATAAATCAATTAGTAGTTTCTCTAACTTTGACCAAACGTGACGACAATAAATAAAATTGAAAATAATCTCCAGGATCAATAAATAATAAAAAATAAGTTTTTAATCTGAAGACCATTTCTGTAAGCTTGGTTCGCTGTAAAAAGTGTGAAATCAAACAAGTATATAATTACTGCATTCCAACACTCAATATTTGAAGTTAATCTTAATATTAAAGTTAATTTAAATAGCAGCTTATAAAATTTGAATTAAAAATTTGAGTGAAGATACTGGAGTTAGTCAATTTTGTACGAATAGCCTTTACTACAGCCATGTAAAAAATTATAAGGACAAGCAAAAAGTCACCAATTCTAAGTGCCACTTGGTTAGAAAGGTATGCAAATATTTTCACGATAAAGATACATGAAATGAAACATTTTCAAACAAACTTTGCTTAAAAGATATTGAAAAATCATTAAAATGCATGAATTGTTAAGGTTTTACTAGTGCAAGAAAGGTAACAGATATAAAACAGTAATTTATAATTTTTTGAAGAATCCAAAAAAAAAAAAAAAATTATGACAAGAGAAAGCGTACGGGCAAGCTTCGCACTCTTACTAAGCGCCAGAAACGAGCAATTGTTCATGGAACTTGCTTAAAGAAACAGAGTTCTATTCAAATTAAAAGATACATGAATGTACCTTGCACTAACCGAACAGTGCGTAATGTTTTGCAAAAGAGTTCCAAAGTTACACATGCTAAACTACGGTCACATTTACCTTTTACAAATTTTCAAAAGAAACTTTGATTGTAATTTGCTAAGAAACCCGTTTCTTTTGGGTCTCGATAGAAATATGTCGTATTTTCTGATGAAAAAAACTTTTATTTGCACGAACCCGATGATTTTCATCATTACTGGTATGATTTTCAAAACGAAACCTTTTTTTTTTTTTTTTCAAACGAAAATTCGGAGACGGTTTTGTGATGGGTGTGGACAGGTTTTGCAGCTAATGGAGCACCACAAATTGTGTCCATTTGATCTCCCTTGAATTCATTATCATATGTTGATATGCTAACTGAAAATTTATTGCCTGAAGAAATCACAGGTAGTGATTATTTGTTTCAACAGGACAATGCAAGTTGCCACGTGTCTTGTGGATCACATTCATGGTTTGAGGCAAATTCAGTGATAATTTTGGACTGGCCGACAAGAAGTTTTTATTTGAACCATTGAGAAGGAATACTAATGGAGGGAGCCATAGCAAATGTCTCAGTGAAATAAGCTTGGGACCCAATGTTTCCCAGGTCAGGTGACTTGTTTGGCTGGGAAGTTGTCGCGTTTTGGCACGCAATCGTTCTTTCGGCATTAAATATTTTTCAGCCGGCGCTTATTATGAAGTCGGGGCTACAAATCAGAGCAACTCTGGCTCCAACTCCTTTACCGCATAATAATTAATAAATAAATAAATAACGGATACAAATACAGGCCTATCATTCAAATTCCCTCTTCCCACTTTTTTCCGGATTTTAAAATATAATGTAATTGCATTTTTCATGTATTTTGATGTTTATTCCCTTAAATGACGGGCATGTACAAATAGTTTAAAGTATTCTGTTATTGACTGAAAATTTATGGATTCATATGTATAGTAATCAATGTTTTGAAATGATTTCATACGCAGGCATACTAGTATTTAAATTGAAGCATAAAAATAGCAAATCTTTATTCTTCCGCATCTGCTGTTCACAGGAGCTTGGCGAGAAGATACTCGCCAACAAAGCAAATGTACACAAAATGCTTAAGAGCCGTTAAAATAATTACTAGTTAAGTAAAAAGTGTTTTTATGGAACTAAAATGTTATTTACACTCAAAATATACAATGTTTTATACCTTTTATGGGTAAAATAAGTACAAAAATTTAAAAATTATAGGCAACTGTACTCGTTGAATGCATATAAATGTTATTTTTTCTTTATTTAGAAATAAAAAAACATTCGTACATGCTAGGGAAAAGTTACTGGACCTCCTGGTGTGGCTTTTTCCTCACAGTTTACAATGCTGGAATGCTGCACTATTACTATAAATCTAATTTTTCCCTTCTACAGTTAAAGGTTGTTATCATGCATGGCTTCAGCTAATGAAAACTTCTTCAGCGGTTACGGTCAACTCGAAATTGCTCCGCAGGTCACATGGTACTGTTGCCGTATCGGGATAGTAGGGTTGCACTCTTTCCATCTATTCCTTCTCAATGATTTAAACCCCATAGAGAATCTGTGGGTCATCTTAACTAGAAAAGTGTCTAAGGATGGGACACAACATGCAAATTAAGACGAACGGACGTCATCCACTGAATGGGCATGTAAAAATATTTCTGAATCAACTTTAATTGAACTTTCTGAGTTGACGACTGGATGATTGATGAGAGTAATTGAAAAAACAATGATTTTGTAGAATATTAATTTTTGAGGGCACATATTTGTTCAATGTCCTTATAATTTTTCCCATGTGTCACGTAATACATTTGTGTTAATTTGTGTTTTAACAATTATATTGTAATTTAATTTCATAATAACAGGTTTCTAATGCTTCCTATTTACAAGTAGTAAATTATGTTTGAATTTGATTGCAGTTGATGATTACTTTCATACATAACACTCCTTTTTCAACGTGTCCTTATAATTTTTTCCATTGCTGATGTATACCGCCTGTATTCCTTCTTTTCTCAATTTTTAGTTCACGTTTTATTGCTTGCTTTAGAATGCACTTAAGCATAAAGTGATTAATATGAACTGCTGAACTGCAACTTTTGAATGTTGTGATAAAGAAATAGCGTAAAGAAATACACATAGAGAGACCCCGTCTGTGCTAAAAAGGATATGAAATCGAAGCTGTAATTATGGGATACAGCGGTGCAATTATAAGCGGGCTTATGATAACATGGTCGCTTCCCGAGAATAGTTTTTACCAATCACGCGAAGTGATCGAATAATGTAGCTGGCGGATTGATTTATTGGTTTGCATTTTAATTCATTTGCGATTTCAGAAACGTGCTTCATAAACTTAATATCTAAGTTTAAATTAACTACCAATTGAAATCCAATAATGGATAATGGAATGTTTTGAATTAAATTGTATCTAAAGATGTTTAGCAAGAAGCTAAGGATTGGAATGCAGCGGTGCAATTTCCGACTTCAATTTCTTAGTATAGCGGAGCCTCTCTATGTAATTTCTTTACTTATTTATTTTATTTTGTACTTTTTAGTGCGAACGAAGCTTATTCGCAACTCCAGAGCTCGAATACGCTACCTTGTGATGATTAACAATAATATCGAAAAAAGTAAAACATTCCATTCAACGTGATTTCTTTGGGGTAAATTACGGGCTTCAAACAGTTTATGGTATAATGTAATTTCAGAAGAATAGAAAAGAAAGCTTCGCACAAACACGAAGAAAAATTACTGTCATTCACAAAGCGTAAGAGCAAGTTATAAGTTACGGCATTTGCTTGTTTTACTTTTTCATTCGCAGTTAGACAGTGGATGCAGCGCCCCCTATAATTAATTGGAGTTGCGAATAAATAGTCCTTTGATTTAAAA
The DNA here is from genome assembly GCF_026930045.1 of Uloborus diversus. Lineage (NCBI taxonomy): Eukaryota > Metazoa > Arthropoda > Arachnida > Araneae > Uloboridae > Uloborus > Uloborus diversus. Next base: position 107,281,242 of record NC_072736.1, on the reverse strand, counting down.
ACAAAATTTACATTTTAGTTTTTCCGTTTTGAAATGAACTTTGAGATGAAACTTTTTGAAGTTTAAAGCATATTTACCTGTTATCTATCCTTATTAAAAGCAAAAAAAAAAAAAAAAAAACAAGTATGTTGTGGTCATCACAAAACTTTCTTCTATATATTTTTTATGAATTCTGACCCCCTCCCCATGCTTGAGGAGAAAGCAATATTCGCAAAAAAAGAAAAAGAAAAATTACGCACACAAAAAAACTTGAGGACCGTCCCAATTTCCGAACTATCGCAAAAACAAAGCAAAGAGCGAAAATTGAAAGTTATTTTAAACTAGTGGTACCCGCACGGCTTTGCACGTAGTAGAAAAGTTAAAAGGTCTTTTGGTTCGCCTGTATATTTTCAAAATAATGTATGGTGAATTTCTCGCCAATAGGGTTGTTTCCTTTAGTCAAAAGTAGTACTTCTAGTCACTGAAATTGATAGAAAAAGCAAAAAAAAAAAAAAAAAAAATTAGAAAAAAATATATATTAATTTGAATTTTTGGCATCTTGAATTCAAATTATGTTTTTCGCAATCACGAGCGCGTGTGTGTATGAATGCGCGTGCGTGTTTGTGTAGGCGCATGTGTGTGGGTGCGTGTGTGTGTGTATGTATGCATGTGTGTGCGTGTTGTATATGCAGTGCTGTGTGTGTAGGCGTTCGTGTATGTGTGTATGTAGGCATATGTGTTTGTGTATGTGTGCAGGCATGAGTGTGTGTATGTGTGTGTGTAGGAGTGTGTGTTTCTGTCTGTGCGCAGGCATGAGTGTGTATGTGTGTGTGTGTGTAAGCGTGTGTATGTAGGATATGGACGCAACCTGGAGGCGGTTTTCGCAAGAGGAGCAGCATCGTGAGGCCGGTCGACGCGACGGTGGTGCTGGCAGAGGGAGGTGGTGGGAAAATAAAATGATATGAATTCAAAACAGTCGAATGAGAACAATAAGCAATCGTGATTGCTCAAAAATAACATGGACCCAGAAAATACTTTCATTTTCCCTACAGTTATTTTTTAATTAATTTTTTAAAATGCCTGATTTTTGAAACAAGGTGTGGTCTTGATGACGTCACAAATGATGCACTTGGCAGCATCTTTCTACCGCGATTCCACGTTATGATAATCAAGAAGCGAATTAAAATTGCGCTCTACGCTTGCTATCAACGATATCGTTGCCAATACACGTGAGTAAAGATGCGAATCAAATATTTTGCTCTGTGAATGGCAACACACAATGGCATTTCATCATTTGTGATGTCATCGGACAGAAGCATAAACATTGAAAGCGTGCCGATTTAAATAATTTTTTAAAAATATTAAAACTTAAACAATTTATTTAAAAAATGGTCAGATCCTGATCCTATGTTTTTAAGCATGTTCTTTCAGAAAAAAAAACTTTTAAAATTTTGGAAACGACCCAATTATTAAACGAACTTTACTTTCATGCATGGCCCTCACTAGATGGCACTGACGCTTTCGGCCTTGACAATTCATGACTTTTCTGTGTTTCAAAGTTGGCTTATTTTTTGAACGCAAGAGGCGCTGAACGGAACCCTGGCATCCACCAATCAATGGCAACGTAATGGAAAACAGGGATTCTCTGTAGTGCCCGCTTTGGTGCAATAAGTTTCAGCGATTGTCACGGCCTTTAAGCGTAAGCGAAATTTAGTGGGGCCATGTCCCCCCCCCCCATGATAACATTTTATGGAGTCTTCATTTCAGGTCATTTCGTTTTTCCATTATAATGCGCCACAAAATTTACTCTTCAGTTTCGTTCCTTAACTATATGTTAGTGAAAATTTCAGTTCCTGCAGGGTATCTAGTCTACTGTCCAACCACGGATTGCATGGAATTTTCAAACATCCAGGTAATACGAATCTATGAATAAGGGGGAAAAGTAAAAATTTGATGCGCGTGTTCCGCTCATTTGAATGAGACTCTGCTTCTGCAAAAGCTGACATCGCTAAAAAATGAGAGATTTGTCCATTTCCGGCTGTAAAACGGATGTTTGTCTTTCCATACAATCCGTGGTCAGACAGTACTAACTTGGTACAACAAAATTTCATTATATATTTCCAATAGTACCAGAACAGTTTGACCATCGATTACATGGAAAGTCTAATATCCGGTTTATAGGCGGAAATGGACGTATCTATTAGTTTATAGGGGTGTTAATTGGTTTGTGCACTTTTGCATCTCTATTATTTAGCCTTAGTTTTGTAAAAATGAAAATTTGCTCGCAGCAACATTTTTTAAAACTAAAGTAGATTCGATCTCTATCCTCACGGCAAAAGTTAATAGATTTATTTATTCACAACAAAGTTTTGAGCTTACCATTTTGCTTTTACGTTCCTGAACGAAATGAAAAAATTTTATTTTCTTTTTGTTGTTTCCATGGTAACTATCTTTGTTTCCCCTTACTTTATTTCTGAGAGTGCAATAAATGAATAAGGCACTAGTGACATTATAAAACGCGTGTATCAATATGCCATCGCTATTTTCCCATCTTCCCTGCTAGATTGAATCAGATGGAATCGTCTTTACTTGGCAGATTGCCTGATTACATACAATCCGTGGTCAAAACTAGACGTTAAATCCCGGTTATCACAAATTTGCCATTTCAACTGCGCTTGCGCGCACACTTCGCTTTTTGGGCTTTCTGTTTAATGATTTCGTGTTGCTAGTTTATACTTAGGCTGAGCTAGAGTCCCAACAAATTAATGAATGCGATTAGAATACTTTCACAGCGATTTCGTGATATATTATATGAAACCACGGATATGAATAACTGATAATCTTTATAATGTAAAGAGAAAAATGACACTTCAATATTTATTGGTTTTGGAAATATTTATTTAACATAAACGTAAAACACGTTGTGCACTTCAAAAATGATTGGAACATGAGTATAGATATGTCTTTTGCGGATATTTTACGTTAGGCGTATACAGCTTAGTATTATACATTTTCATTTAGGTTAAGGGTTCGGCTTTTATTTAAAAATTTGGCCCTGAAAATGGCCTTTGTTTAATAGAAAATCAGACTTCGAATCCATTAATAATTAAGACGCAAAACTCAATCTTTACCGAGGACATAAAACCATAGACTAATAATAAGAGTAGACCGAGCTATGGCAACCCTTTTGCTGCTCATAAACCAAACCATGTGACTGGTGGATATCCTAGCAACAGCGGGCGTTAATAGTAGCAGACGATCAACGCCCGCGAGAAATAAAATTGTAAACTTGATGCATTACAGAGGATGACTAACAACATAAAGTAACATTTAATAGACAAGACTACAAGATACATTCATAATTTTATAATAAACTATTCTACCAATATATTCAAGTATTGTTGCCGCTGTGGCACAAAAACAATAAAACTAAATTTAGTCAAGGCTTATGTTAAGTGCAATAAACAACACTCCCCCTCACGAACATAAGCTTATAAGTCCAAGTCCTTGGCACAATATTTTAATTCTATGACCATTAAGAGCTTTAGTTAATAGATCTGCCAGCATGTCTTCAGATTTTTTATAAGCTATCTGAATTTCATTTTTGGCAACAATATCTCGGATGAAATGTTCTTTGACAGAAATGTGCTTTGATCTTGAACCTATGATTGGATTTGATGCAAGCTTCTGAGCTGCTTGATTGTCATTGAATATTTGAATGCTAGGATGAGGAATACACATGTCATTTGCAAGTTGCTTTAAATGTAAAGCTTCTTTTGCAGCTTCAGTCAATGCCATGTATTCAGCTTCTGCGGTTGATAAAGCAACCGTTTTCTGTTTTCTTGATTCCCAACTAATTGCAGCTCCAGCGTATATAAAACAATATCCTGTGTAGGAACGGCGATCTAATGTACACGAAGCCCAATCTGCATCAGTAAATCCAGTTATATTTTCGTTAACCGTTTAGTTTTCTTAAATATTAGACCATAGTCTTTAGTGCCTTGGAGATACCTTAAAACCCTTTTAGCAGCATTCCAATGTTGCATGTTGCAACATGTATTAAACTGACTTAAATAACTTACGGCATAAGAAATATCTGGCCTTGTGGCAATAGAAAGATACATGAGTGAACCTATCAAATTTTGGTATGGAATGTTATTCTTTTCTTCAGAGTGCGCTTTTTCTAATTTGATACCAGGATCAATTGGATTTGAAACCGTTTTGCAGTCACTCATATGAAATTTTTCTAGAATTTCTTTGATGTATTTTCGTTGTTTGACTACAATTTTATCATGCGATTGTTCAAATTCCATTCCTAAGCAATATTTTAAGTCTCCTAGATCTCTTATTCTAAAACTTTCCATTAAACTTTTCTTTAGATCGTTTACAGCTTCATTGTTATTTGTCGCAATAATTATATCATCAACATACACAGCTAAAAGAATTCTATCTCCCCCTTTCTTCATTGAGTATAAGCATGGATCAGCTGTGGATGATGAAAATCCAAGTTCCATTAACTTCGCATTAATTGTTTTGAACCATTGTCTTCCAGCTTGTTTAAGTCCATATAATGCCTTCTTTAATAAGCAAACCTTTTCTTTGGAGTTTTTCTTTATGTCACTTAACATTTTTTGAGTTTTTAAGAAAAGTTCACTGATCTCATTTTCAGTTTCTTCCAAAAGTATTTCTTGAAGAAATTTTTCAAGACATTTAGGTTTCTCCATGTAAACTTTTTCTTCCAACTTTCCATTTAAAAATGCTGTTGATACATCTAGTTGTGAAAGTTTTAAATTTTCTTCAGCAGCAATACCCAACAGAAATCTAATTGAACTTAGTTTTGAAACAGGCGCAAAGGTAGCAAAAAAATCTTCATTTGGTCGTTGAGCAAATCCTCTTGCCACTAAGCGAGCTTTCTTCCTTTCTAAAGTTCCGTCAGGATTTAGTTTTTCCTTTAAAATAATTTTTGAATCAATTACATTGAAATTATTTTCTTTCTCAACAATTTCCCATGTTCCATTCAAAATATGAGCTTTGATTTCATTTTTAATTGATTCATTCCAATCTGAAGATGATGACTCAATTGTTTCATCGCAAAGAAAAGAAGTGTCAGAAAGATCATAATCTTCTAACCAGGCAGGCAGTTTTCTATCGCGTTTTGGTCTTCCTCCTTCAGTTTGTTCAACAACTTTATTGTCTCTAGTGTCAAAATTTTCTTCCTTACTGTCGTTTGTTTCATTTTCATTTAAATTGGTTGTTTCTTCATGTGAAACTTCATTTGTTACATCTATACATGAAGTTTCTCTTTCTTCAAATGTATTTATGTCTTCAGATATTTCATCAACTCTTTCTGATATAATATTAGCATTATTTGAGCTCGGTTCTTTAAGAATTGAAAATTTGTCAGTTTCAAAGTTCGGTTTAAAAATAACATTTCTTGATATTTCTACTTTTCCAGTATCTGGAAAATAAACTCTATATCCCTTTATATTTTCTTCATAGCCAACAAAGATTCCTTTCTTACTTTTTGGATCCCATTTTCTTCTATGTTGTTTAGGAATTAAAACAAATACATCTGTTCCAAACACTTGTAATTTGTTCAAATCAGTTTTCCTGTTAAACCATAATTCATTAGGAGTTTTCCCTTTAATAGTACTTGTTCCCGTACGATTAAGAACATACGTTGCAGTATTTATAGCTTCAGCCCAGAATTCTTTCTTCATATCTTTTGCACAAAGCATACTTCTAGCTAATTCTACAACTGTTCTATTCTCTCTTTCTATTTTTCCATTTTGTTGTGGAGTGTATGTACAGGATTTCTGGTGTCTAATTCCTTTTTCTTCTAAAAATGAAGCTATATCTGCATTTAATGCTTCCAACCCTTGATCTGTTCTTAAAATTTTTACTCTATTTCCTGTAACATTTTCAGCAAGTAGTACAAATTTTTTAATCTTATTCTTTACTTCAGATTTATTTTTTAAAAAATAAACTGATCTATAATGACTAAAATCATCTTTAAGTAGTAAAAAATATCTGGATCCCCCAATAGATGGTTCTTCCATTGGACCGCATACGTCAGCATGGATGACTTCAGCCGGGACTTTACCAATGTTTTTACTTCTTGTAAATGGCAAGGTGTGTTGTTTTCCAAAAATACATGATTCGCAGAAAAAGTTTTCTTCATCAAGGAATTTTATTTCATTTTCTTTTAGAATTCTTCTTACTTGATGAATATTTTGATGCGCCATCCTTTCATGCCAAACTTTCAAACTTTCTATTTTTCTACAATATGTTCCCAAAAAGGCAGTTTCTTCCACTTCAAACATTAGTTTATAAAGTTTTCCATCTCTTTTTCCAAAAATCTTGACATCATTTTCTTTCTTTACCTTGCATGTATTTCTATCTAATTCAAATATATATCCCTTGTCAGTAACTGAGCTTATGGAAAACAAATTGCATTTTAAAGCTGGAACATATAACACATTTTTCAAAACTCCATACTCCCATTTTCTACCATTAAAATATTTAATTTTGATGTCACCTTGACCTGCTGCATCAATTATATTACCATCAGCTATTTTAATTTTCACCGCATTTGTTAATTCTGTATAATTTTGGAGCCACGTTTTATTGCAAGTCATATGCTCACTAGCACCCGAATCTGCGTACCATTCTCTGTCTTGAAGTTTTTCTTCAGTGAACAAAGCCATAGTTGTATAAGCAGCACGATTGTACTTTCCCTTTCCTTTATGCATTTCATTTCGATGACAATCTTTTGCTTTATGGTTTGGCTTATGACATATAAAGCATAAATTTTTATCAAAATCTTCTTTTAAGGGACATTGGTTTGCAAAATGTTCTTTCTTGCAAATAGTACAAGTTATATTTTTGTTCTTGTGATTTTTCCTTGTATGCTGGTTCATTTTCTTGCTTGCTAAAGCTGTTTCTGTTTTTCTGGACATATTTTTCATTCTTTCTTCTTCAATCGACAGTCTACTTACCAGTTCATTAATTGATTGGTTTTCAACTGGTACTGACTCCCAAGCACTGATGAAATGCTGATATTCCTGAGGCAAGCCCATAAGGACTTTGGTCATAAACATATGATCGGAGATATTTTCCTTATATTGTTTTAATTTAGTCCTAATTTCTTCAAGTCCAGATATGTACAAAGACAAATCCTTTCCATCATGACTATAATTGAAGAACTTCTTTTGTAGCATATAAATGCTCACTTCTGACTTGTGCTCATAAACTGAACACAGTTTATTCCACATAGCATTTGCATTTTCGCAAGTGATAATATGAGCCATCGGACCTTCTTCTACTCGACTCACAATTATTTCTTGAGCTTTCAAATCTTTCTTTCTATATTCAGCTAATTTTTCTAAATAATCATTCTCATCCTCTGTGTCAACTTCAACTGGAAAATCTCCATTAATAGCTTCAAAAAGCCCTTTACTTTCTAAAATTATTTTCATTTGAAACTTCCATAAATTCCAGTTATTTCCTGTTAGCACTATCGCACTTGTCTTATCCATATTCAACTCTATTTAAACTCAAAATAACTACTTAAAATAAAAATCTATCTTCCAGTTTTAAAGTACTCACTAATTAGAAGCTATTCCTGGTCCCCATAACCTGTAAACTTGATGCATTACAGAGGATGACTAACAACATAAAGTAACATTTAATAGACAAGACTACAAGATACATTCATAATTTTATAATAAACTATTCTACCAATATATTCAAGTATTGTTGCCGCTGTGGCACAAAAACAATAAAACTAAATTTAGTCAAGGCTTATGTTAAGTGCAATAAACAACAAAAATAAATAGAATTGATGGAACACGGAAGAATGATCTTTTATGGAGTCCGATTTGTAAATTTGTTATTCTAAGTTGTAAATATTTTGTTAATATAGTGAGTTTTTCGTTTAGATAGTATTGTGCATTTTCTTTAGTCAATTTCAATAACTCTCTAAGCAATAAAAGATGCAAGCGACCAAGAAGAATCAGCAAACGGTAAGATTTTTACCTACAGTTTCAATTTAAGATACCGATTAGTACATTTTTGCGTTAACGCAAAACGTTTACGCCATTTCGTTCACGCCAACGCTGACAGCTCCAAATGAAATAAAAGTTACCGAAAACTGATCAAAAACTATTACTAATGTCAAAATAATGCATAACTAAAAGAAAAACAGTTCAATCTCTGCACCTGGAAGTTTTTTTTAATGAAAACACATTGTCTTAAAATACATGTCGAGTGCCAAACTATAGATAATGCTGCCATCTAGCAACCATGCTGCCAAAGTCTTCGCCAAGCCCTTCCACTAGTCACATGATACATCTATGAACCAATTTTCTTTATCAGCAAGAATGAGAAAGCTCGGTCTACTCTTATTTTTAGTCTATGCTAAAAACTAAATCAGAGAAAGCTTTGTGATTTCTAATTTTTATCTGTTGCCATCTCATATTTATTAACAAATTTAAAATGCTTGTAATTAATTTTAGCAAGATTTTTGAAATCAGCCAAGTCCGCACGCAAGCGCAGTTGAAATGGCAAATTTGTGATAACCGGGATTTAACGTCGAGTGTGGTCAAACAGTATTATGGCATTAAAAATATTTTTCAGTGTCCTAATCGGAATACATGGTTGATCTTAATTCCTTAGCAAAATCTTAAAGCAGCAATACATGTCACCAATAAAATCTCCGGAAATCTTTCTCGCTGTGGAAATTGATATTCCCATGCTTGCTCTTCATGCTTTAAATTTACATTTTAGTTAAACTTTGTTTGTTTATGACTTGATACATTATTTAGCGTATAATTCAGCATTTTAAAAGCTTAATTTAATCATTTGGCGGATCATTTTTCCTTTTTAAGGGACTTTTAGTCTTATTTATTTATTTTTTTATGTCAGCGACATTGTTTTTGGAATATTAGATGCAGATACGTGCTTTGTTTCGACTATTTTGGCGAAGAATTTTAAAATCGCCAAATGTAAACGTCATGAATACATTTTGACGTGATCGAATAATTTTTTAAATAATAGCCCCCCCCCCTCAACCGGCAAAACCGGAAAATGGTACAATTACGGTAACCGGATCGCAGCGATAAATATTTCATTCTGGCAACCCGCTACCTTACCTTGGCGACGGAGCAATTTCGGCAACCCTACACCAAAGCTTATTTGCTATTCATTTGTGACCAATCAACCATTTCAGAGTTCACTACACAAAATTGTAATTTACTTGTCTACTAAATATTTTTATTTTAATTACGTAGAACAATATTTTTAATATCCTCAAAGGTGATTTTTTCCTGAGAACTGGCAACATATACAGTGGCTCCCAAAAGTCTTCGTACACCTACGACTTTCAACGAAATAGGCCCCAAATCATTGGTTAGAATTAATATTTCGGAATAGGTATTTAATTATAAGATCTATGATCAATTTTTAACAAAACTGCATGAAAAGTTTTTAAAAAATATTAAAACTTAATTTTTTTTAAATCAAATACCGAAAAGTGCCGGAAATTTTATGTCACAAAAGTCTTCGTACACTTTATAAAATGTCTATATATTATTGAATAATCTAACTTTTGATTAAGTTATTATTTAGTAGAATATCATACAGTATTCATAACACCTTTTAAATGTCTGGGAATAGATTTCATTCTTTTTCTTTCGTTTTTTAGCTTAATTTCTGAGTAAGTGTTCTACCACACTTCGAGTATTACTATTTCTAGCTCTATTTTCGTTTTAAAGCCCCATTTTCGTAATCTAGCCTCCAGATATCTCTAAATACGTTACATTAAGTTACAATCTGGAGATTGAGGGGGTATTTTCGAAACTTTAGGGCAATTTTTGAGGCACTAGACGCAAACGTTGAAAACCGTGTGCTTATCGTCGTTATCTTGATAAAAAACAAAGTTGTTCCCAATAACCAAATTTTTGACTAAGAGTTCAAAATTCGTTTTTAATATATTTAAAGGAACAGCATGATTCATTATTTCATCAAAAAATTACAAACTACCAAGTCCTGATACTGATATGCACCCTCACACTAAAACACCTTCACCGTCCTGATTAACTGATCCAACTAAGTTCTTAAGATTAAGTTCCTAATTTTTTCTTCTACTTACAGTTATACAACAATTTAACCAAGAATGTTAAATTAATTTTTATCTGTAAGTAGGACATGTTTCTAAACTGTTTTTAGCTTATTTATCACTGATTTTGGGGCGAAAAGCGTTAGCTTTCTGTTTTTCGCACGACCAAGAAAATTTCAGCGGGAAGAGGTCCCATTTAATCCAGCTAATCACAGAACTTGGCGAACAGTGTTAGTTGTAAATTAAATGTAAAATGTTTCATTTAACCCTGCAGAAACTTTTACAGTTCTCAAATGTGCATTTTTCATAATTTTTTTAACTTTAAATCTCCGATCACATTTTGTCAACTTTGCCAGTTGACCTTTTCTTACCTTGTTTTCGGTGCGATTCCTTTCTTTAAAGCATTTTATCAAGCACCTTACTATACAAACAAATAAATTAACTAATTCAGAGACATTTCAAACCAATTTACCACTACTATGGGAAAAAAATTCAAATTTTGAATGGCGTTTGCGTTTTTTTACGAATACCAGCCATTTTACAGTAGTAAGCAATATATTAAGGAATAAATAAACAAAAAATTAAAGCCAAATGACTTATAAGGGTCAACACAATGCAAAAATATTAATAAAACGGCATATGATAATTTTAATCATGAATTTATTCGAAAATATTTGAGTGTACGATGACTTTTGTGGCGTGTTATTTCCCTGTCTCTTCGTTTTCTGACCTATTTCAAAAAGAAGATCCGTCAATATTTTGAGTAAAACCAATGGGTTATATTTAGAATGACATAGGAATGATGTGAAAAAATATTGGACATTATATTCGAATTCAGTTTTGAGTTATTTTGGTTTTACTAAAAAATTTCAAAGTGTACGAACACTTTTGGGAGCCACTGTATTTCAAAAAGAAGATCCGTCAATATTTTGAGTAAAACCAATGGGTTATATTTAGAATGACATAGGAATGATGTGAAAAAATATTGGACATTATATTCGAATTCAGTTTTGAGTTATTTTGGTTTTACTAAAAAATTTCAAAGTGTACGAACACTTTTGGGAGCCACTGTATTGTTTTTCTTCAATTTTTAGATCTTAGCAACATTTTATAAAATTTTACATGGTGGAATGTTTTTCACTTTTAACTATTTTAAGTTATAGATTTAAAAGCTAGTTATTTATATCTTTGGATACTTTTTTGAAATTTGTTCGCAGTAAGTAATTTCCTTCGTGTTTTATTGTTCCATCTTCAATTTAAAATTCATTACTTATCGTGATAACTTATTCAGTAAGTTTGAATTAAAATTTTAGTTCTAACGTTCTCTGGATGGATCTTTTGATATGATTTAATTTATTTAGTTGATCGTTTTAAGTTTTATTGGAACATTAAATTTACTTAAGGGCTCTTTCTATTTTTTGACGAACTATTTCAGACTAATGTAGTTTTCTATTCAACTTTTAATGTTGTTAAATTTGCTAGAAATATATGTTTCATCTTTATGTTCCTAAGGAAATCCAACATGAAAAGTGTAACATCATTTATATCATGGACCTTTTCGTTTTATGCGCTTGATCTTCCCACACAAATTATGTTAACGTCTTGAAAAAAGTTACCTTTCACTTGTCTATTCTGCAAACTTAATTTCAAAATAAGAAAATTAATAAAGTTCTATAAAAAAATTAGGCTTTTTGATATGTTTCTGCATATTTCGCTATATTTTCATCATTTAAGAATGAAGAAAGAATTTTTGAGCAATCACGATTGCTTATTGTTCTCATTTGACTGTTTTTGTCTTTACGCTGATTTTATTTTCCCACCAGCACCCTCTGCAGCATCACTGTCGACCGGCCGCCTCACGATGCTGCTACTCTTGCGAAAACCGTGTCCAGGTTGCGTCCATATCCTACACACACACACGCATACATACACACACACACCCAACTACACACACACACACACCTACGCATACACACACTACTACACACACACCTACACATACACACACTACTACACACACTCATGCCTGCACACAGACACAAACACACATGCCTACATACACACACACACGAACGCCTACACACACACACACACGAACACCTACACGCACACGCGCGTACACGCACAGCACTGTATACACAACACTCACACACATGCATACATACACTCACACACACACGCACCCACACACATGCATACATACACACACACACACTCACACACATGCGCCTACACAAACACACACGCGCATACATACACACACACGCTCGTGATTGCGAAAAACATAATTTGAATTCAAGATGCCAAAAATTCAAATTAATGTAATTTTTGATTAATATTATAATTATTATTATTATTATTGAGCAATCACGATTGCTTATTGTTCTCATTTGACTGTTTTGATGTCCTATCATTTCATTTTCCCACCGCCACCATCCGCACCGTCACCGTCGACCGGGTCCTCACGATGCTGCTCCTATAGCGAAAGCCGTCTCCAGGTTGCATCCAACATACACGCGCATACATACACAACTACACACACACGCACACACACACACAAACACATACACACAGCTACCCACACATTAATGCCTGCACACAGACACAAACACATAAGCCTACACACACATACACATATCCCCCCCCACACACATATTCATATACACAACTACCCACACACTTATGCCAGCACACAGACACAAACACACATGCCTACACACATATACACATACCCCCACACACAAACACACACGCCTACATACACACACTCGTGATTGCGAAAAACATAATTTGAATTCAAGATGTCAAAATTCAAATTATTTATTTATTTTTTTTTTTGCTTCTTTACGAATATAATTTAGAAAGAGAAAAAGATTAATAAACAGTTCTAGTTACCAAGGCGATAATTTGAGCCATCCGAAGCTCCGTCACTTTTCTTTGGGTGTCTCTCATTGGAAGATTTCCTTTGTTTGCAATGTAGTACTTTGTTTACATTGAGTCGTAGGTGCCAAATTTGGCTGTTTTTGAAAAATACGCCAGCGCGACCCGGTTACCGTAATTCTACCAGAAAAACACTATCTCCTAGTCTTTGGCGTCAAAAAAGTTGCCGATGGTTTAAGAAAAATGTTTGCATTTTGAGATCTCTAATTCTAATTATGTTCTTCGCAATCACGAATTGCAATAGGACCCTACTTGTTGGGTTTCTTGTTTCGACTAATGGCTTTTATCGCAACCATAATTTGAATTCAAGACGTCAAAATTCAAATGAGTGCCGGGGGCTGTATGATTGATATTATGTGCTGGATACTGTTTTCGCGTAAAGAGGATTGTCCAAAGTCGAGAAGGTCGTTTATAAATAATTCGATTCCGAGGCACTTTGACGCCTGCATTATAAGCATAGAAAAATATATAAATCAAAGGACGCTGACATCATTCAACGGTCAAGTGAAAACAATAAGTAATTCGCTTACTCAAAAAAAACGTTGAGTGCGCTGGTAAAGAAATATCATCTCACTTTATATTGAGGAAATCCAATATGTTCCATCCAAGTAGACACGTCTGAAATAGACCATCGCAAAAAAGGAGGGTCTTCGATACTCCAATGTGCCTCATTATCTTCATTCATTCATTACAAGCTCATAGTTCTAATTTTAGTGACATAACTTGGTACAAATTTGCATAAAAAATCCTTTAACTGCGGAATATGAATTTCCATGCTCGAACTGAATGTAGTTCGCAACTCAAATTCAATTGCCGCACGAGAAAAGTCTCAACAAATGAATGGGGAAAGAAGTTGCTCAAGTTCAGCCCATTGTTTGACTTTATTGAGATCAGATGTAAAAAGTGGCAAAAATTGTATTTACTACACCCAAAAAAAAAAAAAAAATTATTAATTTGAACTTTGACATATTGAATTCAAATTATGTTTTTCGCAATCACGAGTGTGCATGTAGGCGTGTGTGTTTGTGTGTGTGAGGGGTATGAGTATGTGTGTGTAGCATGTGTGTGTGTATGGGTAGTTGTGTGTATGTGTGGGGGGTATGTGTCTGTGTGGGTAATTGTGTGTATGTGTTTGTGTGTGTGTATGTATGCGTGTGTGTATGTGTTTGTGTGTCTGTATGTATGCGTATGTGTATGTGTTTGTGTGTGTAGGTGTATGTGTAAGCGTATGTGTGTGTAGGTGTATGTGTGTTTGTAGGCAAATAAGTGACGCAAGTGGAGACGGTTTTCGCTAGAGGAGCAGCATCTTGAGGCGGCCGGCCGACGGTGATGCTGCAGAGGGAGAGGGGGGGGGGGGAAATAAAATCAGCGTAACGCCAAGGACAGTCAAATGAGAACAATAAGCAATCGTGATTGCTCAAAAAATGCCCAGTGCTGGTACAGTTCAACCACGGATTATATGTAATTGGCAACATCCAGTTAAGACGAGTCTATCTGAGTGAGGGAGAAAAATAAAATTTGATGCTCGTGTTCCGCTCATATGAATGAGACTCTGCTTAATTTAGAGGCTAACATACATCTGCAAAAGCTAACATCCCTAAAAAGTTATAAATGTGTCCATTTCTGCCTGTAAACCGGATGTTTGCCTTTCCGTACAATCCGTCAGTATTGCATTAGCCACAGTCTGACAGTAATATATTAGCCACAATTTTAGACTTTGTTTACTTTGGGTTTTGGAAGGCAAGGAGAGGGCATGTTTGGGAAAAATCGAGCCCCCCTCCCTTGAGAAAAATCTTGCGTACGCCACTATTCATCAGAATAGGAATAATGGCACAAAAAACAACCTTTCAAATTTAGTGAAGTATACCCCAATATCGCCAGTAAAACATATTAACCCGGCAAAATCCTAATTAGCATCATCCATTCTTAAAAATAACGTTAGCAAAACCAGTAAGGGTCAGATTTTACTAAGGAGTATACTACACACCCATTAAAATCGTACATGAAACATCAATCGTCTCTCAATTTGTGGGAACGTAATCAAAAGGGAAAGATAGCTTAAGTGCTCTCAGAAATAAATATATTTTTACTTCATACGCTTATAACTTACACTGGCGTGTAAAAATTAAGGACGAGACGGTTTTTTCAATATAACTTTGTACAAAAGCTTTCCAAATCAACACATTTAATACCGTAACATCCCCAATACGTAAGAACATGTGTAATGTAAGCAACACTACTAAAAGAGAAATCAGAGGGATAAAAAGAAGCTTTATTGAAAAAGTAGCATGGAGCGCAATGCGACTGAAGGCCGAAACATCCCTGTGATGGGTGTCCAGCAAGAAACATCCGGTCTTTAGTAAGGAATATGATCTCCCCCGACTGCTAGGCAGGTTTCACAGCGTCTGCCCATGCTGAGAATGAGGGTGTCAATGAGTTGTTGAGGAATTGCTGCCCATTCGTCTTGCAGCGCCAATCGAAGCTCCCGAATCGTTACTGGTGGTAAGATACGAGCTGCCAAGCGTCTGCCTAGAAAATCCCATACATGCCCGATGGGATTGAGATCCGGAGATCGTGCCGGCCAATCCATGCGTTCAATATCCTCACTCTCTAAGAGCTGTTCAGCAGCTACTGTGCGATGACATGGTGCATTGTCGTCCATGAAAAGGAACTGCGGACCCATAGCGCCTCTAAAAAGACGCACATATGGAAGAAGAATCTCGTTACAATAACGGATCCCGTTGACTGAACCTGCATCGAAGATGTGAAGGTCTGTACGACTACCAAGCATGATGCCTCCCCGAACGAGAACACCGCGACCTCCATACCTGTCCCTTTCAATGATGTTCGAGGGATGATTGCGGCTTCCTCGCTCTCTCCAGATGAGTATGCGATGAGAATCGCTACTCAGACTGAATCTGCTCTCATCTGTAAAGAGTACTCGTCCCCATTCATTGTCTCTCCAATTCCGGTGTTCCCGGCCCCACAGAGAACGCCTTCTCCGATGGGCAGGCGTTAGAGGTACACACCGTATAGGGCGTCGTGCAAACAGACCACCACCGTGCAGTCTTCTGGCCACGGTAAAACGCGATATCGGTCGTCCAGTCGCCTGTGTCGTGTGTCTAGCGATTTCTCCCTCTGTCTGCCGCTAGTTTCTTCTGGCCTGTAAGACAATATACCGGTCATCTGCGGGTGTGGTTCCTCGTGGACGACCACTACTGAACCCCCGGATAGCTGTTCCTGTAGTTTGAAATTGCTTCCAAAGTCGTGAAACGATGCTGTGAGCAATTCCTAACTCTGCAGCCGCACTTGTCACACTGCGGCCTTCCTCCAACTTCCCAATGATTCGACCTCGGGTAAAAGCATCCAGATGTCGTCTAACAGATTGATTATTCGCCATTTCTCGCTGAGGCAGCAACTCGGCGTGATTTTAACTGCTATACGGCGTGCAATCTCTTTGCCAGAAATACTGAACTTACACCGACAACATACTTTATACTACTCAGACACTCCCCCATTACGTCTGCCTGCATATCTGCGCATTGCTACCGTACATCATCTTACTTAATCTCCTGATTGGTCTTTCTGTCCGCTCTACCTCTTCGTTCAGCTGATATGCTAATTTTTCGACTTCGTCCTTAATTTTTGCACACCAGTGTATTTTGCAGTCACCTATGGCACTCCGAGGTTAGAAGCCTTATATGGAAATTTTCGAAAGGGATCTTTTTATAGGCTTTACAATTGTAAAAAATCGAAAAGATTGGGCTATTTCTTGGCATAGATGTACATTCAGTTGGACGTAAAACTGAGTTTTTAGTTAATTTCTCCATTAATTAGCGTTCTACGTGGATGAGGCTCTGATATTCGTAATCCTAGTTAAGTTTCGATTTTTTCAATATCTTTTTCGACCCTGAACTCGAGCCCGTTCTCGAGAATTTTGTGTATAAATGCGCAAAATACCCCATCCCAATTCATACCCTTAAAATAGAAACTTCTGAAAATCCTTTCTTTGCACGCGCTTACGTTATGAAATAACCTATGTTCCGAATTTAAGCTTTCTACCCTCAGTAGTTTTGGCTGTGCGTTCAAAACAAGCTACTATACGAGTATATACAGGGTGTCGCAAAACGACCTGATAAACTCTGCACAGCTAGATTCCTCGTTGGGAGTACGTAAAAACTACCAAAAGAAGTGTTCCTGTATGATCCATAGCTTACCGAGAATAATACGAAAAACTAAGTATGACATCACTGCCGGTGAAAGTACATAACACTTTTTTGGACCCATCAACTACAGTATTTTCATAACGTTCCAGATAGAGCTTCTATATATAGATAAGTCGACGCATCAGCTTAAGTTTAGCCATTTTGGATCGAATTTTTCATTGTTGCGGAGCTAGGATTACCACAGCAAAGTTTCTTGTTTCTCCAAATTTGCCGCAAATAATATTTTATTTAATAAACAATTCACGTGTGTGCAGCTAATAATCGCTCGCAGTGAACAATCACCAAACGCGATAATTTGCCAGAAAAGACAACCACTCAAACACGCGCTCCGATCCAAAATGGCTGATCTTAAGCTGATGCGCCGGCTCGTATATATAGGGGGCTTACACATATTTGTTGTTATGCGTAATGTACGTATACTGCTTCTGATGTGTTCAATAAAGTGTTTTTTCTTGCATCGGCAGTGACGTCATACTTTGTTTCTCGTTTTTTTTTTCTCGTAAACTATATATCGTACAGAAACGCTTCTTTTGGCATCCCAGCGAGGAACCTAGCTGTGCAGAGTTTATGCGGCCATTTTGGGACACCCTGTATATATATATATATATCTTCTTCTTCTTCATCAGCACAACAGCCTGGTGCAGGCCAAGGCTTTCTCCGTCTGCTTCCTCCAGGCGGTACGACACGTTGCCAGGTTTCTCCACCTGTTCACTCCCAAAATTTTAAGGTCCTTGTCGTCTCCGTCGATTCCGTCCGGATTTAGCTTCTTGAGATTTCTGAACAAGATATGTTTTCCGGGGTGAGGTTGTTGGCCTCGTGCCCAACCCCCAACCTGGAGGGGACCAGGGTGTTCCTTTTAGTCTGGCACCTACCCTTCGACCTGTCCGGCTTGGGAGACCCTACCAGTAGCAAAGCTATCGCCGGCATAGCTTTCCGGGTCATCGGTGCACGCAAGCTCCACCGCCCCTTCAAGGCAGAAACACCATCGGGGATATATATATATATATATTTATATATATATATATATATATATAATGAGAAAGATTATTTACCTCATAATAAATAACTATCAGTTTTTATTTTGTTCCACCAACCAACAACAGAGCAAGAAAAATAAAAACTAAAAATAATATTAAAATAAGTTGTAAATCATGATAGTCTTCAAAGATAAAATGTGTAAGACCGGTTTGAACTGCGGAAAATTATGTTTATGGAAATTTTGATTAAAGAGCCAGATTTATATGCATACTGAATCTACGCCACAAGACAATTTTTTTTCTTAAAAATTTTTGACTGAAAATATTAAGCAATCATTATGCCATGTGTATACATGTCAGATCGAACACTCAATATTCAATAATAACTTCTTAAACAGCCTTAACGATCTCTCACAGCCAGAGCAGACACTTTGCTCCTGAACAACATTAATTACCTAGTTGTCCACGAATGGGCACGTTTATAGCTTACGCAGATGATGAAAACTGATTATTGACAGATAATTAATATCTGAATCAACAAAGAATGCGAAACGACGAAAAGCTTCAGGCAGTCGAGGAGGAAGCAGGCCAGTTAATTAATCTTCCATTTTTTTAAAGTAACCTTATAATTACCTTTACGAGGCGGAAGTGGTGAAGGGGGGATACATCGATGCTATCAACAACACCATTTATCCAAGGTTGCCCAACTTGCTGAATTTTTAGCCATTTTTCTCACGTTTTGTACATAATAAAGTCTGTCGTCGGTTGAGTCGCATTCTTCTGTCTTGTTGAGCTGTTCAGGCAAGGAACAACTGGTGGATGATAAGCAAGCACCTTTAATTATAGAGTCCTGCTCACGTCGTTGATCAAGGGCTCTAACAAGATACTGGCTTCTTTTTCGTCCTCCTCCTCTTTTCTTTTGCCTGAAATAAGTAGTCTCACTTGTTTGATCCTGAGATAGGGTGAGCGAAATCTGGTGGCTCTAGTCAAGAAACGTCGCGCTTCAGTGGCGATCTGATAGGGTAGGTGGAACCAACAGGTTATATCCATCCGAGTTTATCAAATTGAAGATGTTGCATGAACTATTGTCTTTTCGAGTTAAATGACAGCAGTTATCTTTCTAAACTCAGTAGCCGAGTTAAATGGCTTTCAATGATTTTTTTTTTTTTTTTTCGATGTACGAAGCAGTTTTCCTTTCAGGTTGCAAATTTGATTTCGTCTGCTGGGAAAGTGTCCCGTTTAGAAAGACAGTTAAAAGTACTTTATCAGAAGTATAACAGAAAAGGTGTGTGCATTAATCCATTGAAACTTCAATCCACAAATTCGCTATGTTAACCAAACCCCACTCATATAATTGATAGTGTTACTGCATTGATGTCATAAAATTGAAGAGAAACTTCTAAAATGATGTATAGTTATCCAAAATTAAGAAATAATAATTACAAAAGCCATTTCAATGAGTTATTAGCATTGATTCAAAGTTTTCCTCGGATCTTTCCCAAATTAGGCAGAAAGGTATTATGCTCAGGAATTCACATAGGGGAGGGGGGGTCGCCAAAAATCCGTGAAACGGAATGATTACCTCTATTAATAACAATGAATGAATTTTTGGAATTTTAAAAAATTCATAAAGGCTTACATTTAAATTTTGAGTCCAAAAATTGTTCTTTTCCGCACACTGACAAGAAATTTTGCGCTTTTTTCTTTTATTTAAATCTGATTGTTGAGCATGCGTCACTTGGCTAAAGATGAAAACGGTCGGAAAAGAACTGAAAAATTTCAAAAAAAAAAAAAAAAAAAAAGACGTTTTTTTTTTTTTTTTTGAAAGGATTTATTTTTACTCCGGAAAAATTGAAAAATTATTTTTTCAACTTTTCTGATGCAATCCCCCCCCCCCTTTGTATGTTAAAATATTGTCTAACTTTGATAACGCAAGTTGTTGTATGATAATATAATGTGCATATAGATCAAAAAACATTTAATACTTTGGCAAAACTTTCCTCGTAACTTTATTAAAAATGAATTAATTAACAAAACATAAAAAATAATATTATGAGAAAACCTTTAGTAATCAATAAATTAATTGGTTTCAAACTGGCCGCCTTTTGAAGTAATACAGAGATGCAACTGTTTATTGAAATGTTCATTCAAGGGCCTCAAGTCCTTTAATCAATCCTATTCCCTACAAAGCAATTGGTTTGGAGAGTTCAAACTTATGTGTAGTTTAGGGTAGGCCTTTGACTCTAAAACAGGCCATACAATGTAATAAATGGGATTGAGGTCTAGCGAGTTTAGAGCGTCCACTCTAAAGCTGATAACATGTCAAAAACAATGCGCCTTGCACCACTCTTGTCTTTTTGGCCGTATGAACTGGCAAGGAGTCAAACTGAAATATCCATTCTCCACATTGCTATGCGGAAGTAGGTTCGCAGAAGTACAACAGCTTCTAAAATGTCCTTTCTGGCACACTTTTTGATTCATTTCACGGCCCTCATCCACAAAAACCAAAGATATTTGTCAGTATAGCAGGGCCGATAGTAGCACGTGCACCACACACGGGTGGCGAAGATTAAGCTGACTTTTAAATCTTATTGAAGATTAAAAGTAAGAGCTGTAAGTATGAGTTGGATGAACGGTAAATCAGTGAAAGTTATCTCTTCCAGCGTGGACTTGCGGCCCGTCTCAAACGTTTCTGGCATCTGTGGAGTCATACGAATGCTTGAACTTTTTGGAACTCGTAAAACTTCTATTTGAGCTGTTTTTGCCTTCAATTTCACATTTCGGTTATAAATTCCCCATCTTACAAACAACTTCTCTCGTGGAAACCCAAGAATTTCATTGAACTCACTTTTGGATGACCTGACGATTAACTAAAATGTTCACTGTTCGTTTTTGTACACTTTCCGGATATCGACTATCATCCAAGCCACTTGAAGCAGCATACCGCATCAAATACTGTTTGCAGAGGCACAACAAGCAAACGAACTGTCTCTCTGCTTGGTTAAACAACTTTAAAATAGCAGGTCTTTTGCTTAAAATTGTAAGAAAATCGAAAAACAATACATAAACTAGGAGATATATTGAATGTAGGTTATTTTCTAATAAAGTTAGAGACAAAAACAAATGAGACACTATTCAAAATGAAATTACTTTACTTCAATTCGATAATCCAATCTTTGTCCGAGTTTTTTTTTATTTTTTTTTTATTTATTTATTTTTTTTTTATTGCACCCTGTACACTGCCGTGCTAAGCACAAAAGTTGAATCTGCAGTTGAGCTCAAGCTGAGATATTGTGTTTTGAAGTTTGGTTCATCCATACATTTAATTCAGATGTCTTTTTTTTTTTTTTTTTTCAAAATTTTTTAGCAAAATAGTTCTGATAAAATGACCCTAAAACATTTTATTTATCAAGTACAATAAAATAAGAAATAGAGAAAAACTTGGTTATAATAACTCAGTTTCGTTCAAAAGTGCAGGTATGACTACTTTTACTATTGTGCTTAGCACGGCCCAGTGGCGCACACAGGAATTTTGCAAGGGGAGGGTTCAAGGTCGAAAGCTCATTCTGATATTATACATCAATACGCCGTCAAACAAACATATTGACATGATTTTATCAATTCCCGAGAACCAAAAATAGTAAAAAATAAACAATTGAATAAATAATTAGCATTATATAATGAAATATATTTGCTTAAATGACTAATAAGAGAGCAAAATAATTTACCATTTCATATTTCTCATAATTAAAAAATGGATTCAAGTTCATGAATCTCATTTTAATCTGTAATTACAAAACTATAAACATTATTACAGTGTATTCATTTATAATCACCATTATGCTTCTTATTGGCAGTTCGCTATAGGAAAAATGTACAATATTAAAAAAAAAATCTTTTAACATGAGGATTTTATTTTTTCACTTATAAGAACTGAAATTATTGTTACTTTTGTTTAAAATTATTCTACGTAAAAAATACATAGAATCGTAATCAATCGGGGGAAAAAGCAGGACCTATGGGAGGGGTCCGGACCCCCTGGACCCCTCTCTTGTGTGCGCCACTGGCACGGCCGTATGAAATAAACTGAATGAAACTCTAGTTTGAGTTTTGGTTCAGCTTTAGAAACCATTATGCAGTTTTGGTTTAGGGTTTCTGTTGGGAAGAAAAATAAAAACTAATTTAGTTTTGATTTGGACTTCGACTGGATTGGAAAAAATCAAAACTCAATAGCTTTCATTTTCAGACAGTAAAGTTACATTGTAAGGAAGGGAAATCATACTTATTTTTATTTCAAACAATATCAATTATGTTTGAAAGTCAAAAATTACAGTTATTATTTCAAGTTTCAAAGGCAATCTAAAAAAGAAAATGTAATTGTTATGATTGGACACACCTTGTCTAGTGCTATTAGTTGAACGACGACTTGACTTATTTCTAGTGTTTGACCGAGAAAGCTCTTAGTTATAAAATAAAAAGTTTTTTTTTTCTAATTAAACTTACCTTTATGTGTAATACTGTCAAGCAGAAAAGGAAGAAGTTTGGATTGCATATATTTTTTAATGTTTAGCCCTTTATATGTTCCCAAAAACTCAGAGATATTAAAAAATCTTATTTTTATTCATAAAAAAAATTAATTTTTCCAATTTTTTTCAATTTTTCCCGAAAAAAACCCGGTAAAAAGCCGGTTTTTTCCACCACTTCAAAATTTCCGAAAATTTTACATCTCTACACTTGACGCAACCTTTATTTTCGAGATAGACCCTGCAACATTGGGCAACGCAATTAGTTACTTTAAGAAAAGTAATGCAGCTTCTTAACAGAAAAATAACATTTCTGACAGTTTAAAAATTCCCATTTTCAGCAACTTTAACGTAAAAGTAAAAAAAGGAAGAAGAAAACAAGAAAGAAAGCTTGATGCGTCGAAAAATATCGCTAAAAACAAAAAAAAAAGTCCAAAATAAAAATAATAATTTAATTAATTTCGAAAAAATTAAAATTGGAAAGTGGGGTATTGAGATGGGGAAAATATGTGTAGTTCTTTTCATGTTCGAAAGACCTTGGCAAGGACATCTATACCTTCTATAGACCTTCTCATATTTCACTTTTTTATTTGAACAATTATTCGATCAATTTTGAACATTTGAAAAAAACTTCACAATAGCGCCTATAGGAAAATTTAAGACAAATATAAATCCCAAACTTGTGGGCTTTAAACGAACTAAAAAGGTCTTGACGATAAACATGTATAGAAAATATCTTTTTGATTTGAAATTTTCCATTCAATTTTGAATAGTTCAGGGGAAAATATCGTAACATTAGCGCTACGAGCGAATAATTTCCTAACATTCTACTAAAGTTTGACAAAAATATTAGGGCAGTTCTCAAAAGGTGGGAACAAAAAAGTTAACTTTGAGCAATTTCAAAATTTTTCAAATTTGACATCAATTTTGCTTTTATTCTACAGCATGCGTACCTAGAACACAATATATGAACATGAAAAGACAGCAGGTATTTGTAAAAATTGTTAATTAGCAAATCAAATCAGCAGTCTGTAGGTAACAGATTTTGGACATTGTTGTCCTGTAGGTAACGGATTTTGGACATCATCATAATGTAAGTTTCACCATTTTTGACAATTGTTAATCTGATTTTTAACTTTTCCAATGAAAATTTTATTTATTACTTTTTGAATTTTGGAATTTAATAATAAAGAGGATATTAATGAAGTACTTGAATGGCTATACATACTGCTCTTTACATATAATAAAGTTTTGGAATGATTTTGAAGAAGTTGATGAAAGGTAAAAAAAAACCTTCATGGAAATAACTATACAAACTCGTAGCTTCTTTTATTCAATAACATTTGTATTTCTCTGGATTATTAACTTTCATTTCTGCAGATATTTTCCAAACTTAGAATGTACTTCTACCAGAACCTCACTTTTTGTTCTACTTCTAGGAGACATAATCTCGTGTGAGCATTAAACTTTGCAATAAATCATTTTGCAAATAGGTATTAAAAATCAATAATGACTTCAAAAAACATATACAACACAAATTCCAGAAAAGAACTTAATTAAATTGCTTAAAGCACTTTTTCAAAACATGTTGTTAATTCAAAAGGCTTACTATCTCTCAAATCTCAAGATAGAATGAAAATTACCAACTGATATTTGTTTACAAATCAACTGCAGACGAAAAAATAAAGAATAAAAATATTGCTAGCGCAGGTGATAAAGTCGCCAAAACTGGTGCAGCTGACGATAAACTACATTTGTCAAACTGGAATTCCCCTCTGGTGGCGATTTTAGCGCAAAATGGCTTTCGTTACGAACATAACCAGCCATGTTTCTACTGTAATTTATGTATTGTTCAATGTGTAACGTATTAATTATGCAAAATACCGATGGATTAAAGAAGATAACATTATAATAACCTTTTTTATTGAGGTTAGAAGACAGTGGATCATCAAAAATTATGAATAAACGGGCAGAATTATCGGCGTCAAGATCGTAACGCCATTTGGACATCTCACATGTATGTTTAAGAAAAATCATTTTTCTTCTAAGATACTGCATAAAAGCTTATGAAAACACTTTTAAACAATTAAAAATTGATTCTGAGGATCGATAAATACCTTTAAAACGAAAACATCATATACTTAGTTCTCAAATAATAGCATTGTAAAGATCGTAACTTTTGGACATACATCAAATTTCAAATTTGCGTTTTTTTTTTTAAATCGCTTACAAAGTAAATAACCTATCTTTACTTTTGTTATTTGTGTAAAATATTAACAAAAAGTTATTCAGTGTAAGATTCATGCCTTTAATTTTTTTTTGAAATGTATGGAAATAATTAAAAAAAATTTTTTTTAATGGTACATTTGCTCAGTTAACGTTTTGGTATGTCCAAAATTGTGCCTTTTATCAAAGAAAATATATTTTTAAGGGCATTTGAAGAGCATTTTTTCCATAATTTATGTCAATTCTTGTCTCTATACAGTATTATAGTTTAACTCAAAAATTTTTGAGTTAATTAAAATGAAAGTTATTTGGTGTTGAAGCTTCAAAGTTGAGGTCTGTGTTTGCTCCCACCTTTTGAGAACTGCCCATTAAAGCTCTCCTCGTGAAAACAAGTTGTAACCATATCGTAAGTCGTGAAAACCATATTGTAAATAATATTTTCCGTTTTTTAAAAAACTCCGAAGAAATTTTACTTAAATTTGTGAAAACACCACTTTCTTTTGTAGACAAATGTGTTTTCCTCCGAAAATTAAAATCATATTTCTATTTTTACTTTCCCCCACTTTCTATAAGTTTTACCCACTTAAAAAAGTACTTTTCCTAGGCTTAAAAAGTAAATCGAAACTTGTGAAATTCATTCATTTCATAATTTTATACTTAAAACTATTATCCTCCCTTAGTTCAGCAAACCATGAAAAAAGAAAATAAAAAGACATTTCCTAAAATCATAACAGCAATAAATCGCGTTTATTTGGCTACATTGGTACAACGTATTATCAGGACATTACAAAGTCTTCTGTATAACTAAGCATCAAATTTAGACACGCTATCATATTTATCATGTATGTAATTGAAAGCTCTTGCTCCGCCAAACCACGCCCCTGACAACGTCACGTCTCAGCGATCACACCCTGTTTGTTTGAATTCAGTAAGTTTGGGATGGAAATGAAGAAGGGCCTGACCTAGGCCGCTTTGTGTTCTATACGCCTGAAAGATAGCGACAGTATGATACAGGTTTACTGTCGTGTGAAGGATGCCGGGCGATTCCTTCTATCTGGTTATAAATCCTGATAACCGCCCGTTTGAGAGTTGATTCAAATAAGTTGCCTCATGTGAAAGAGGATTTAACTTCTTTCATGAAAGCCAAAATAGATTGCAAAATTCTGCATTTCTTTTCGATAAATTTCGAAAAGAAAAAGCAAGTTAAAAGAAGGAAAACCTTACTTCGTCTGAAAACCAGGGTTTCGGAGTCGGAGTCGAAGTCGGACTTATTTTGGGGTAAAGAAATCGGAATTGGTCATTTTTCCGCAGTTCTACCAGTGTTTACGGAGTCAGAGTTGGACTGACTTTAGGATAAAAGAGTCGGGAGTCGGAGTCGAAAACTCTAATATTCCCAGAGTCGGAGTCGGTCATTTTTCCTCCGACTCCACAACCCTGTTGAAAACAACATTGAAATCAGAATAGAATGTCAGAAAATCGAGTCACTATGGCACCTTAGTTTCAGAATTTCTGTTTGTCAACGATTCACATAGCCACCTGAAAACTTGCCTAACACTTCTCTCATTTCAAATCTCTGGAAAGAAATCAACAAACATTAAGAGGGGAGGGGAAAGTTTTGACAGCTTCGACAACACAACGTCTTACGTGGTTATTAAGTCACAATGTAGGACATGTGTAGGGCTTTTGCTTGTAAGTAGCCTCACACAATGGTGCCAGTCATGAAATTGCTTTCAGATCTGAAAGCAATTTCAAGCTGCATTGTGATGTTTTCTTCCTCTTTTATCAGACACATGACGGAAAGACGAGTGTCCCCGCCCAGAGTATTGAGAAAGAACCGCCCCAACCATTTACCTAAGCTAATAATAAAGGTCTCCGATTAAGCACAATGACCCTTCATGCAGTCTTTTTAATCAGCCCTATTTAGATGGCAGGACTGGGACGACTTCCCTCGTCAAATTCAAGATTCTTCTTCCTTTTGTTGGAAAATAAATAAATAAAGATGATTCAAGAATTTTTATCCGTATGGTACTCTTGCAGAAAATGAGGACGATATTATTCGTGAACTGATTTTTTCTCTTTAAATTATTGTTTGTGTTTTCTATGATAGAGAGAAAAAATATTCTTACATTTTTTATACTTCTCGAAATTACATATTAACTTTAGGTGTTGTCTTTTCCAAGAATATTTTTCCTTTTGTCGAAAATAAACATGAACAAAAATAATTTAAGAGTTTTTATCCGAATGGTACTCTTGAAGAAAATGAGGACGATATTATTCGTGAATTGATTTTTTTTCTTTAATTTATTGTTTGTGTTTGTTCTATGATAGAGAGAAAAAATATTCTTATGCTTTTATACTTCTTGAAATTACATATTAAGCCCTATTTACATGGCATGACTTTTGTTGTTGGGAAATTTCAAAATTATATATCCTTTTGTCGAAAAATAAATAAAGAAATAAAGATACATTAAGAATTTTTACCCGAGTGGTACTCTTGAAGAAAATGAAGAAGATATTATTCTTGAACTGTTTTGATTTTCTCTCTTTAATTTATTGTTTGTGTTTTTTCTACGATAAAAAGAAAAATATTAGGTTTTGTTTTTTTCTCTTTAATTTTTTGTTTGTTTTTTCTATGATAGAGGAAAAAAAATCTCAAGTTTTTATACTTCTTGAAATGTCATATTAAGTCCTATTTACATAGCATGGCTTTTGTTGTTGGAAAATTCAAAATTATATATCTTTTTGTCGAAAAATAAATAAATATGCATCAAGAATTTTTATACGAGTGGCACTCTTGAAGAAAAATAAAGAAGATATTCTTGAAATGTTTTGATTTTTTCTTTTTAATTTATTCTTTGTGTTTTTTCTACGATAGTGAGAAAAATATTTTTATGGTTTTGCATTTCTTAAAATTACATGTTGAACCCTATTTTCATGTCAGGGCTTTTGTTGTGGGCAAATTCAAAATTATTTTTCCTTTTGTCGGAATAAATAAATAAATAAATAAAGATGATCCAAAATTTTTATTCGAATAGTAGTACTCTTGAAGGGAATGAAGAAGATATTATTCACGATCTGTTTTTATTTTTCCCTTCAATTTATTATTTACTTTTTCTAGAGAGAAAATATTCTTATGTTTTTATAATTTTTAAAATCACACATAAAGTCCTATTTACATGCGAAGTCTTTTGTTATTGGCAAATCCAAGATTATTTTTCTTTTCAATGGAAAACAATTTAATAAATAAATAAGGATGATTCAAGAATTTTAATGCGAGAGGTATTCTTGTAGAAAATGAGCAAGATAATGTTTGACTAAACTGTTTTGGTTGTTTTCCCCTAGTTTATTATTTAGCTTTTTTTTATGATAGAGAGAAAAATATTTTAATTTTTTATATTTCTTGAAATTACCTATTGAGTCCTATTTACATGGCAGGACTCTTGTTCTTGGCAAATTCGAGAATCTTTTTCCTTTTGTTGGATTATAAAAAAATAAGAGGAAAACCTATTCATACTTAGGGCTTTTAAAATGACTATTTTTAGTATCCTAACTCAGAGGCAAGGCAACCTTGAAATTTGGGGGGGGGGGGATAGCCCTTCACTTACTTTCTAAATATTACTTAAACAGTAAGTTATCAATTTTAAAGTTCAAAACTAAATAAGTCCGTCATTGCCATATGGAAATCTAAATAATCTAGTCATCGTGACGTGGAGAAATATTGCTGAAATTTAATGAAAATTGCTGTCGCTTTCTGAAAAAACATTAAAAGTTTAAAACTGATTTTATCAATGTCAGAAAAAAGTTGATGTTTTGCCTAAAATCGTAAAAGCTAATGAGCATTCGTCAAAAGTACGAACATTATCAAAAAAACTGATGTAAAAACTAAAAAAAGAAGAAAAATCCGCAACGCTCTTGCTGAAATCGTGAATACAGATACTGGGGCATTTTTCCTGACGGGATGTGATACCCCATCTTTTTTTTTTTTTTTTGATAAAAAGTAATTTGGAAATCCGTACATAAAAGCGTACGCAGGAAAAACTTTTCTTTAACCGTGTCCCAAAACCATCCAAACTGATATTTGAATTCTTATGAAATTAATTTTATTTCGGTAGTACTGAAACTCGGTACATAATTCTTATTTCATTTCATTTTTGAAGTGTGGATGATTTAAAAATTAATATGAAACAAGAAACAGAAAGAAGTGAAATTGAAATAAAACTACACGTATAAATATTTTTATTCCTTTAGATATATGAAACAATTAATTATTTTTATTTACATAAATATAGTTGTGTGCATATTTTACGTATATAACTTTTAGATAATTCTCTCACTGTCAATTGCTAGCCGATCCAGAACTCCTTGGGCTCATTTCTTCTATTGCTGGAACCTAAACAAAAGCAATTTCAAAAAGGGAGTTTTTGTCTCAAATAGAGCTGTGTATTTCTCATGAAATATAACAGTGAGATTCAAAAAAAAAATATGAAATTCTCTCTCACAAAGTGCTATCATCTTTCAAACAGGGGGAAATGTGGGGTTGGCGAATTTCAGATAGCATCACCGGCAACAAGCGAACGTTGTGGGAAGCCTGTTTGTAGATTAGGATAAAGATTATTCCTGCATTGACAACTGCACAATAGTGCCACAAAGATAGGAAGGAAAAGAAAAACGTATTGAGCCAAAGATCAGTGTACAGATTCTGAAAATTTGATTTTGCACTTGAGTCATCCTCACGAGAATGGAACTTACAACACTTTTAAATTCTTCAAAATTAATTTTAGTAATTACAACCCATTGATCGTTTTTGTATTGATTCTCCATTTAATTGTGTCATTAGTAATTTAAGAAGGACTAAAAAATATTTTGTTTTGGGAAAAGGAAGTATATTGTGCCAGTTTCAAATCATTGGAATTTAAAATAACACTCAAAATCATGCTGAAATGCAGCCACAACATAAAATATCACTATCTTTCACACCAAAATAGCTTTCGCAATACGACTGCCGGGGGGGGGGGACCACCTATAAAAAGTTTTTTATTTAATGCACCAACATTTTTTTTTCATGTTCATATTGTCTATTCCAACCCTTTCGAAAATAAAGTGAACACTTTCTACGTTGAATCTAGTCTGGTAATTATGTTTAGAAACCTATAAGTAGTATAACTTCTGTGTTTAGTTTGCCACTTCGAATTCTACAAACAAAGTGAGTCTTAATCTTTTTTTCGTGATAGTAAATTTTGAATTTTAAATTTCCACCCTGTTACATTTGTAATAATGATTTTGTGTGTGTGTGTTTTTACTTTTCTTTTTCTTATTGTTTTTTTTTTTTTTTTTTTTTGTGTGTGTGTGTGTGTGGTTTTATTATTATTATTGTTATTATTCTTAAAGTTGCAGACAGAATTAGTTTCATAATCATTATCTCATTTCATGCTAGTTCTGGAATCGTAACTTTTCTTTATAATTAGATCGTTTTTTTTTTTTTTTTTTTTTTTTTTTGGGCGTTTAAATTTCTTGTATGCAAACCATTCCATTGATAATTGGTTATGCACAAATAAATGAAAAATCAATCCTAAAGAAAGATTAGTTGGCGGAAATTATTAAAATTGATAAACAAAATTCAGAGGTGTCGGACATGCACTTATATTTTCGTGAGAATGCCCACACAGTAAATGAAAATTTCTCTCATCCCTCTTTATTTTGGGGGATTTTTAGCTTCAGTATTTGAAACCAGAGTTTGCAATTCAGTTGTTTTACATCTGATTTGCTTAACGAGTCTAAGTTTTTAATCAATTTACATAAATAAAAGAAAATTGATTTATTTACAGTGATGAAGAATTTGTGTTTTAAATTAATTTTATGTCAGAATTCAGTTTTTAAAGCATAGGTGTTTAAAAACACTTTGCATTAAAAAGCATCGGGACACTGACACTTGGTTGAAAATAAAATAATTCCCCATACCTTCTCCTTGCTAGTACTAGAATTGGCAATTTGGCATAACACAAAGGGTTCAAGGGGTGGGGTATAACCAGGCTTAATCAGCATGTTGCTTCTAGTCAAATATTGTGTAAATTTTTCCACATTATATGGAATTCGGGTAATTAAGATATAAAACTAAGCTCTGAAGACTATACGGTAGGATGGTTCAAAAATACATGTAAAAAAAAGTTTCTCTTTGATAACGGGACACCCCTCAATATTTTTAAAACCTGTGGATGGTAGTATACTGGAAGAATTTTAGCTCCCTATTTTAACTGAAAGAGGGTGCTCAACCCTCTCCCCCAAACTTCATAAGTATGAGGAAGGGGTTTAAAAAAACACAATGAACTGATTATAATATACACTAGTAATATGCATAAACATTGTAATAAAATAATTATTTTCAAAAAAACAGCTGGGACAGTTACATGTTTCTAAACTTGAGGCATTTTCTATACTACGGCTAATGTTAAATTAAGGAGTTATTAAGCACCCTTTTAAAATTTGAGTAAGAAGCTAAAAGTTTTACAGCATAATACTATTAGTAAGTTAAAAAAAAAAAAAAAAATAAGGGTTGCCTGGACTCTAGCTGAAGAAAAGTTTTTTTTTTTTTTTGAACCATCCTACTGTACGGCTCCCACACTTCATTTGTTCGACATTGAACTCTGGATATAACCCCTAAAATCCCTTCCTCGCTGCACGCCTGATAGCTGTTATACAGCCTCCCTTGGCGAAAATTATAGATAGCCACTATCATCAAGTAAATCCTTCTAGTTACAAAATAATCGTTATCTTTTCCATGCATAATTTTAAAATTCAGATATTTTCTACTCGCCATTAACAAGTGATAACTCCTCCCTCGTGTTACTTACCACTCTCAAAAACGTATCATTTTCCAAACTAATCCTCTGTAATTTTAAGAAGACAATTCGGCAGATGGTTATGCTTTGCGGTTTTGCCACGCGTATGCCGAATCATTAACAGAGATTTACACCCTTGGGTGTCCTTCTGTTATCATCCCCTTTTTAAAAGGGATGAATCCTACGCGGGACATATAGAGTGAGAAAAAGAAGAAAAAAAAAGTTCCATATTCATATTCTTTTTTACTATTAACAGCCTGCACGGAGTGGTGTTTTATTCCAATTCACACCATACGAGTGAGGAATTGTCCCCAGTAAGCAGATGGTGTCGATCGTCGCTAAAAAAGCGCGCTTGAAAATTGATCCGTCTTTTCCGTTTTCGTTCGCTTCCATTTATTACGGAGAAAAAGAGGGGGGGGGGGGATAGCGTGCGAATGATCTCATCTTACCCTCGAAGGATGGCTTTTATCAATTTAAAAGAAAGAGGTGATTTGTTGCAGTATATTCTATTAATCTAATATTTCAATTTCTGGGAGCAGAAATCTAAACGGAATTTGCTGTTCCCTAATGCCTTCGCATTCATTTAGGGTAATTTCGATCCACAATTTCCCTATTTCTAACTGCATCACTCACATTTTAATTGCGCTTTTGCAACTACAGTCGAGATCCGACTTACGCGAGGAATGCGTTCCAAGATACTTCGCATAAGTTGAAATTTCGCGTTGCGGAAAAGGGTATGTGTAAAAACGTTTATAAACATACCCAATTACCTTAGACACTTGTAAATATCACCTTAAACTGTTAAAAAACATTTCTTAACTATACATTACTGTTTCTTACATAAAAAACGGAATTTTTATTTGTATTTAAAAAAAAAGTTTTATTTTACAGAAAATAGTGCTACGATGTACAAAATCAATGATGAATGAGAAAGAAAGACATAAAATAAACCAGTATGGTACGTACAGTATGTAGTAAGAAAAACAAATGCACTATAGTTGTAATGTACAGTAGATCCAGTAATGATATTTTTATCTTAAAAAAGTGAAGATGATGTTGATGATGATTTATGCTGCGTGATCAAACCGTTATTCTTATAAAACCGTTAAACACGCAATACAGTTGCTTCACTCTTTTATAACGTTTCCATCTATGGCAACACCCCTCTTCCTGGTTTCTTAAATTCACAATATAAGAGCAGCATCCCTTTTCATAATTTATGCATTTTGCTTAGATACTATTCGGGGAACTTTTACGGATTTCCTTTTTTTTTTTTTTTTTTTTTGACTTTTAATTGTACATATGGAAGATTCACTCATACCTAATTGTCGCGATATCTTCGACGCATTTAATAATTGTTCAAGCACATAATCTTTACTTTTTTTAATTGTCGGAATTTTTCTTATTTTCTTTCTATCTTCACAAGATGAAACAGCGCTTTTAGGTATCATTTTATTTCATGAACTTTAATATTCAGAATGAAAAAAAAAGGAAAATGAGGAGTAGTTGTTTGTATAAGCGATGTTCAGACTAGTACGGTGAACTGAAAAGTAGAAAATAATTTTTGAATGCTAGTAATTGAGTAAACACTTAATTTTAATGCAATAAAAAAATCGTGGGGTGCTGTCTATTTACATTTTTGCATGGACAACAAATGGAAGAAATTCAAGACAAGGGATAAGAAGCCCCACGCTTTTTTGTATTACATTAAAATTAAGTGTTTGGTCTGTTACTATCATTCAAAGATTATTTTTTACTTTTTAGTTCATTTTGCTACGAAAGCGAGTTTTTTTTTTTTTTTTTAGTTTTTTAAACTATTATTTTCTTTTTCTTTTTCTTTTTTTCTTTTTTTTTTTTTTTTTTTTTTTTGTTCAGTTTAACTTGTTTTACGAAAAAATATTCATTTCAACATAACTCAAAATCTTTTATATTCATGAAATTTTCCCCCAAAAAAGCGGTTAAAGTTCTCGGGCAGCATTCGAAACGCGGTCTCTCCAACTCCAAAAAGAATACTATACCCCTTACAGTGTAATAACCGAGCTCTAAAAACATTCAGCTGCGCTGATAAATTGCCTGTCGACTAATTGTCTAATCCAGCTAATCCATCTCAGTCATCGATGTATGGGAGCGGAAATCATATTTACACTATCTTGAAAATTTGAGGTACTACATTTTAAAAAAAGTATTGTTCATCAATGGCCTGATCAGCAATGAATTGCAAATTGAATTCTCACGTCAATTTTGGCATGAAGTTAGTTAAAAAACAAAAAAACACATGTTCTAACCTTGGAACAATGGAAAATTTTTTGTCTGATGCAGAAAAATCAAAGGTTTTTATAAATATTTTTAAATAATTTTTGCGAGCATTTTTATGTATATTTTAAAATTTTTTCTTCTTTACATTGTTGAAATTAAGGCCAAAATATTGATTAAAATTGGAATAAACTATCAATTAATAGTTAATTGATTAATTTGATCATAGAATATTGCATTGTCATCGGGTCTGAGGTCTCGTGCCAAATTTCAAAAGAATCCGATTACAAGGAGTGGGCGAAATTTGAGTTGCAAGATTCCGTTTCAAGATACATACATACATACAGGTGAAGCTAATAAAAGCGTGTTAAAAAGAAAACTGATTAATTAATTGTATTAGGCAGGGTTTTCTAATGCGGGTGCCACGGCACCCTGAGGTGCCGTAGAAAAAAGGTTCGTGTGCCGCGAAATCTTCATTGTGATTGTATCAATATATTATAATACAATAGGGATAGGCAAGAATGCTGTGAGAAAATTCTAATTCTTCAAAGGGTGCCGTAAATCGGAAAAGCTTTAGAACAGAATCATCATAGAAAGGCTTGTCCAAGAAAGGCTTGCACATATTTTGAAGGTGAATAAGGCAATTTCTTTGTGCAAAATTAAGATTATACACTTGCTTTATAAAAGAAAAAAAGACGATTTTATCAAATATTTAGGGAAAAATAGTCACTTTTTTGCTCGATTGTGCATATCAATTTTCGCACGATTAGTTTTAAGTTTTTCGCTGCCATGCAACCATATTTTCTTCAAAGCTAAGAAATTTTCGGCACATTTATCATCTTTACAAAGTATTTGTTTAGCAAAAATCCAACAACACTCAATAGGCACACCAGGAGCATTAGGACAGAAGGATTGAATTTCGTATCAACCAGTCAAGCTTTTTTGTCTTTTGGAGAAAACCAATCTCTTGCCGATTTTGAGTAATGTAAAGTAGTTAAATCAGACCAGAAGCGTACAGAACCTTTACTTTTCTAGATATGCTAGAAGATGTTCCGATGGCACTCATTAACCATAAACGGTGGAATTTATTGTGTCTTCGTGGCAAATGGTGAGCGTGAGTCTTTTGACGAATTCTCGGCCGGCCAGACAAGAACTTTGCTGCCATATTTTTAAATGGATACTTTTTTTTTTAGAATCTGGAATATTATTCTTAATCTCAGTACCTAAATGTGGTTCATTAATTGTGGAAAAAATCACCTTTGTAATCCCATTGTAAGTTTCTTTGTTATTTTCGAACGAACCATGTTCACGTTTTGATGTCATTTTATTCACAAAGATTTTCTAAGAATAACACATAGATATGTATAACATAGATTAATTATTCGAAACACAAACGTTCCATTGATATACAGAGAATTCAGGGTTTGCTAAAAAAAATTACAACTCAAAAAAAAAAAATTTTTTTTTTTTTTAATGTGCAAAACTTTCTGGAACAAGCCTTATTCATTGAAAATTAAGAAATAATAAATATGAAAGCCATTTAAAATGAATTGTGTTGAAATGGTTCTAAGTTATCCAACCGCATTAGCAGTTCGAACAAAGTTCATCTTACGAAATAAGTTCCGATCTTTCTATTGGTGTGAAAATCAAACACGTGCAAAGATGTCTTACCATCAAATCAAGAAATTTATGCGAAAAATACGCTTAAAATTGAAGTAAAAAGAAAACAAAATCGAGTTTTATAAAAAGTACTTTCTTGTCTACTACAACTACGGCCCAGTACAATGCGAATGATTTAAGTTTTGTTCCCTTCATATATAATCAGAGTTGCCAATTGCTACAAAAAAATTGTAGTTTCTACGAACTACAATGCTACGAAAACACGTCCAAAACTTACGATTTTCATCTTTTTTTTTCTTTTGCCATAAGATTTGCCCGTTTTTACGATCAAATTTTGTGAAGCGGTTTTTCAAAATTGGGATTCTTGTCACGAATTTTATGCCGCGATTTCAATTTTTGCTTCTATTCTGGAACAACTACACTAAAATTTTGCTTTTCATTTCTTGTAAAACCTTAGAACATTCAGTATATGATGAATTTTCAGGTGCTTTTGCGGTAAAAAATGGCATCCCATGCACAATCTATTGCATCTATAAAATTATAAAAGGCTATATTAATCCATTTATAATTTTTGTCTAATACTAATATTAAATTCATACTTATTGTTTCTTTTTCTGCACACTCAAATTCTTAAATTAATACTAAAAGCA
The DNA here is from genome assembly GCF_026930045.1 of Uloborus diversus. Classification (NCBI taxonomy): domain Eukaryota; kingdom Metazoa; phylum Arthropoda; class Arachnida; order Araneae; family Uloboridae; genus Uloborus; species Uloborus diversus. Next base: position 107,244,895 of record NC_072736.1, on the reverse strand, counting down.
ATTTTCAAAAAAATATGCATTGCTCCTCCCTCCGATCCAACTGAAATTTATCAGTTTGGTTTTGAAAAAAAAAGGGGGGGGGGACCCTCAGGGTTTTACGAACATAAATTATTCATTGTCTCTGTCACATTCGTTAATATAAGTGCCGTTTTACTCCCCCCTCCCCCCACGCAAAACTCTGCTACTGATTTAGATTTTCAAACGTTGGCAGCTCTGTATACAGGGTGCTCCCTTTTAACCTGCAAGACCTTAATTTTCGCAACCGCTAGTCCTAGATGTATACTTTCAGTTCCAAAAATGTTCAAAATCAGATGCAGAGTTAAGAAATTGAAAGTTTGAAGTGAAAATAAAAAGAAGTCAAAAAATACAAAATTTAACTTTTTATACGAGCCGCAGGTCCCCTAACATATATTTAGGGAAATAATCTCCATTGAAAAATAATTCCAACACAAAAACTTTGAAATTAGTATGACCAATATTCACCGAGATGTGAAACGCAGCGTTTTGTGACTTACACCACTTTTCACTCACTGTCAATAACACTTTTTGGGGGAAAATATAGCGGTTAACAAGTGTTAAAAATTTTATGTGTGCATAGCGTGTGGTTTTTCAAATGGTTCGAGGTTTAGTTGTGTGTTTTTGCGTATCACGGCATGACATTTGCATTTATTTTTGAATAGCAATGAAAAATATAAATATCTTGTTTATTTACTTGAATGAAATGTCATTCTTCTGAAAGGGCGATAAGTTCCAATTTCATCTTCAGCATGGTCCCTTAAAATTTTGAATTGGAATATCTCCTTGAGTTTTGGTCGCACAAATGTCAAGTTTTTCGTGTCAGTAATAGTTTTTAATGGAGATTATTTCTCTAAATACGAGATAGGGGACCTAGGGCCCGTATAAAAAGTTAAATTTCGTATTATTTGACTCGTTTTCATTTTTGCTTCAAACTTTCAATATCGTAACTCTGCATCTGATTGTGAACATTTTTGCAATTGAAAGTATACATCTAGGACTAACGGTTGCCAAAATAAAGGTCTTTGCAGGTTAAAACGGAACACCCTGTATAATCAGTACTGGAAAAACAGCTTTCGTTGCTGACGCATTGATACATCGTTTACGAAGTAGATCAAAAGTGGAGCTAGAATTTATTGGAAAAGGAAGCAAATTTTAACAACATCATCCTTATAAATTGCAATTAGTACCAATTAATTACCAACTATCTTTATCCAGCGCCAAGACCCGAATCTTAATAAATCAAGCTTTTAATGAAGTGCTTAGTATGCGAGTTGTTAAATGCCTATCTTTTATTTTTTCCGTTCTCTTTACCGAACGTTAAAATGAAATGATGAATGTCAATGACAACAGCTAAGAAACATTTTATTTATTAAAGGAGCTGGTATTTTAATCTGCTTTGTATTTATGAGCTTCCAAAATCATTGAAATAATGTGACTAAATTAATTAAGGGCAGTATTTTTTCATCTGCATGTTTCTTATTTATGAGTTTGCTACAGCCATTTCGCTATAAGGTATGAAGGAGATTTATTTATTTATTTATTTATTTATTGAGCAATCACGAATTGCTTATTATCCTCACTTGACCAATGTTGATGTTGCTCTGGTTGTTTTTGTATTTATTTAGAGAGTGAAATTTTCGTCGTCATAATTACAAATTGTCGGCGGTGTGATTTTATTCATATTTTTTTCAGGGCATAACTCAAGCAGACTTTCCATTTAAAAATGGGAGGGGGGGGGCTGTGTAAAATTACGTTTTTCCAGGAAAAAACTCCGATATAGATGAATTTAAACTGCAAAACTTCATCTCAATACAAAATTTTCAGATTACTAATTCTCATCATTTAAGATGGATAAGAAAAAAAAAAAAAAAAAAAATACACAGCGTTATACGCTGTAAATAATCTTTATGAAAAAGTGTACTGATGGATATCGGCCATAAAATCTTTATCTTTATTACCTTTATTACCTGTGTTACGGAAGTGACGTAGTTGATTTTTAATTGATGCCGAAAACAATGAAAAATAATGCTTATTATGAAGTTAGAAGTTAACAAACAACAAATTAATTTCAAGACTGAACTTAAGCAAGCTGATTTCGAGTATTGTCTAGTTTCTCGTTGTTTGAAATATACACTGGTGTGCAAAAATTAAGGACGAAGTCGAAAAACTAGCATATCAGCTGAACGAAGAGGCAGAGCGGACAGAAAGACCAATGTCTGAGTAGTATAAAGCATGTTGTCGGTGTACGATCAGTATTTCTGGCAAAGAGATTGCACGCCGTATAGCAGTTACAATCACACCGAGTTGCTGCCTAAGCGAGAAATGGCGAATAATCAATCTGTTAGACGACATCTGGATGCTTTTACCCGAGGTCGAATCATTGGGAAGTTGGAGGAAGGCCGCAGTGTGACAAGTGTGGCTGCAGAGTTCGGAATTGTTCACAGCATCGTTTCACGATTTTGGAGACAATTTCAAACTACAGGAACAGCTATGCGGGGGTTCAGTAGTGGTCGTCCACGAGGAACCACACCAGCAGATGACCGGTATATTGTCTTACAGGCCAGAAGAAACTGGCGGCAGACAGCGGGAGAAATCGCTAGACACACGACACAGGCGACTGGACGACCGATATCGCGTTTCACCGTGGCCAGAAGACTGCACGTTGGTGGTCTATTTGCACGACGCCCTATACGGTGTGTACCTCTAACGCCTGTCCATCGGAGAAAGCGTTCTCTGTGGCGCCGGGAACACCAGAATTGGAGAGACGATGAATGGGGACGAGTACTCTTTACAGATGAGAGCAGATTCAGTCTGAGTAGCGATTCTCATCGCATGCTCATCTGGAGAGAGCGGGGAAGCCGCAATCATCACTCGAACATCATTGAAATGGACAGGTATGGAGGTCGCGGTGTTCTCGTTTGGGGAGGCATCATGCTTGGTAGTCGTACAGACCTTCACATCTTCGAGGCAGGTTAAGTCAACAGGACCCGTTATTTTAACGAGATTCTTCTTCCATATGTGCGTCTTTTTAGAGGCGCTATGGGTCCGCAGTTAGTTGTCATGGACAACAATGCACCATGTCATCGCACAGTAGCTGCCGAACAGCTCTTAGAGAGTAAGGATATTGAACGTATGGATTGACCGGCACGATCTCCGGATCTCAATCCCATCGAGCATGTATGGGATTTTCTAGGCAGACGCTTGGCAGCTCGTACCTTACCACCAGTAGCGATTCGGGAGCTTCGATTGGCGCTGCAAGACGAATGGGCAGCAATGCCTCAACAACTCATTGACACCCTCATTCTCAGCATGGGCAGACGCTGTGAAACCTGCCTAGCAGTCGGGGGAGATCATATCAAAGATCCCCTAAGATCCCCTACTAAAGACCGGGTGTTTCTTGCTGGACACCCATCATAGGGATGTTTCGGCCTTCTGTCGCATTACGCTCAATGCTACTTTTCCAATAAAGCTTCTTTTTATCCCTCGGATTTCTCTTTTAGTAAGTATTGCTTACATTACACATGTCCTTACGTATTTTGGATCTTACGGTATTAAATGTGTTGATTTGGAAAGCTTTTGTACAAAGTTTTATTGAAAAAACCGTCTCGTCGTTAATTTTTGCACATCAATGTATTTTCTTCATTTAAAATGCACAATTGTGTTATGAATATGCCTAAGCCAGGTGCAGAAGAATTAAGAGCGTGGAGTGAGAGAAAACGTGCATGTGAAGTGACAGTTCAGAATGTAATGTATAAAAAAGAAAAGATAAAAGTTTCATTTATATCGTGTGGCTTTACAACACACAATATATTTTTTTTAGAAAGTACGAAACAATAAATAACATAATAACAAGTACCTCGTTCCTTGGACGATGAAACCGAGGTGGCCGAAACGCCCTGTGTTTGCTCTCAAAATCTCGAATTCTTTTGTTATATGTTTCAATTTGTTGTTGAAGACGGACATCTTCTTTCTGAAAACAAAAAAAGACAAATTCTTGTAAATGATTTTTTAAACAAACAAGCATGTAAAAATACATTACAGTTTTGTATTTAAAAGCTCTTCAGTTACTGAACCTTTACCAATAAATCAGTTGTAGGCTTGCACGTAACTTAACCATTGGCACGAGTTTCGATTGAACTCAACAAACGTTCAGATTCGAATGCGGATTAAAACGCTCATTTTCAACTTTCCTTCAGCACTATTTCAAACCAGAAAGTCGCCCATCAAGGTATGACGGGTGAAAATTGTTTCTACATTTAAACGAAGCCATTGCCTGATGGTGATATTTTGATGGTTAACCCTAACTCCAGTGGATTAACCCTTAACTCCAGTAGGTAGCGTTCATAGTTGACCGCTTTTACGTTTCTTCATTCCCCTAAAATGACACAGTCTTACCAGTAAAACAGTTAAGTTACCGGATCGAGTTCAGCCTTGTCGCAATAAGGCCTGTCTCTGCATCTTAAACATTACCAAAACACATTATCAAATGATCATGCCGTGGCGCGAGTTTCATTGTAGAAACACACGGTTTACTCGATCATTGGCTATTATTTATATGAGGATTAAACTGAAACTGTAATGCGTTGTATTTTATGCGGATGAAAATGTTGCGTTTTATGCGATGCTCAGGATGACTTTCAAGTTATTGAGCAACGGAAATTGTAGATTAATTTCATTTTGCTGTGGCTTGGCGTTAGTTTATTCATTTTGTGATTGGTACATATCAAATCACATGATTCATTGTTTCATGTGACAAATGGACCTCAGGTAAAGCGCTGTCGTGTCGCTTACCTGAGGACCTTAAGATGCGATAGATACGGTGTAGTGAATATTCTTTTATTCATATCTTAAGACTCTTTTCATAACAAATATGTTTTAATGAATTCATTCAGAATATGTTCCCCCCCCCCCTCTTTAAGATAAATAACTTTATTACGTTACAGTTTTTTAACAGTGTCTCTTATTTTTCAGTACCACTAGTGGTTCATTCATTTTCAAAACGCTATACAGTGAAACCTGTGCATAACGATACTGTCTATAACGATAACCAGTCTATAACAATTTTTTTTTTTTTTTTTTTTTTTTTTTGGCCCCAGCAAATGTCAGCATGAATAATCAAACTGTCTATAACGATAACATGTCTATTACGATTTTTCTTTTTTTTTTTTTTGATCCCAACAGTATTGTTGTAGACAGGTTTTACTGTATTTCCAAAACTATTGCATGAACAACGATGTGTAACACATGAAAATAACCATAAAATCACCAAGATTAGGAATTGTGTTAACCAGGTCATAACACGAATGCAGTATTTTCAATATGGCGACAAAACAGGAAAAACTTTGTGTGTGTGTGTTACAATATGCGTGAAGTTCATCTGTTATTGCAATACTTTGTTGGCACATTAATCACTTTCTTTAAGAACCCCTACTACCAAAATCGTAGAACTCAAAGCTTCCACCTGCCGTTGATGACGTTATACCAGGACGACGCTGGACGATACCAGGACGTACTCACACATAAAAAAAAACATAGCTTATCTTGTTTTGTCGCCATTTTAAAAATACTGCATTTGTATAGCCACCACAATTTCCAATCTTGATGTGTCCATGGTCATTTTCATTCAGGGTGTTTGAAAAATCCTTGACAGATTATAAAAATTCATTGAAAAGCAACAAATTCTCGTATCAATGTGTGATTTGCATTATAATACTTTATAGGTTCTAGAATTTTCTATGACATTGTAAAAAAAAAGAAAAACACTAACAAAGAAAAATATTATAGCTTGCTGTGACGTCACAGAAAGAATTTGTTTTTCTTACTGTGACGATGCAGCAGTTAAAATAAATAACATACGAGGCAGTGAGAAACAAAGGGATGGTTGATTTTTAATGAATTTTTAAAAATCCGCGCGCAAAAGTGCGCGCTTCTGAAACGTCACGAGCCTACGTCACAGGGCGCAAATGGGCAGCCTTCCGCCGAAGATCCATTGTTTTCGCTAGGAACATTTTGAACGCGCTGATATTTTTATTTTTTAGAAATTCAATAATTCTTTTGAACACACTATGGAGGCCGGATTCGTTAAAGCACAATCTGAATAATCTTCCTCAAGTAACACCAATGAGATATTGGAATATTTTCGAGAGGATGAGAGGTTTAATGTTCCAGAAACGCGAGGAGTTAAATGCGAGGAGAAAGCCTTTTACGTTTCGTTTTCGAAGTCGAATGCGTGACCTTCGCTTCTCCCCTATCGAAAGAGGGGATGACGTCACTTCCTATGCCATTTGACGTCACAAGAGTTTGAACTTTAAAAATTAATTTAAAAAAAACTACTTAACGTATCGCAAAATTTTTTTTCACCTATGTTGTTCATACATGTTACTCTATCATATAAAAATAAAATTGAAAAATCGAAAACTTCCCTATTCTGCTGCATAACAGCACATACCAGGGCTATTAGTACTATCTCTTACCTCAAGACAGAGGAGAGGTTCATCTACCATTTGTACTAGTTATCTCCAAATTTTTAATTTTGCCATTTACATCCCTTTGCTTCTCACTGCCTCATATATAATTACTTTTTTCTTGAACGTTGAAACGGCATTTTTTTTTGCTTTTCTATGAATTTTTAAAGTGTGTCAAGGACTTTTCAGACACCCTATACATCAATGTACGTGCAATACTTTTGGATATATGCATACGTCTAGCGTTTCGAAAAGAATTAACCATTTGGAGTAACCTTGTATTACTTACTGCATAGATAAATTTATTATTTTACTAGTGGTACCCGCACGGATTTGCCCGTAGTAGAAAATTAATAGATCATTTGGTTCGCCTCTATATTTACAGATAATGGATGATGAATATCTCGCCAATTTGCTATGTTAATTTGCTCGCCCGTGTTACGGTGATTTGCTCGTCCACGTTATGGTAATTTGCTCATCCACGTTTTATTGATTTACTCGTCCATGTTCTGATAATTTGCTCGATAAAATGTTCTTAAAATTGGAATAGAAACCACAGCGAATTTTCGAAAAATCGCTTCGAGGTGCACGCCCCCATGCTACAAACTAATTTTGTGCCAAATTTAATAAAAATCGGCCGAACGGTCTTAGGCGCTATGCGCGTCACAGACACCCAGACAGTGATCCGGACAGAGATCCAGACATTCAGGTTTATTATTAGTAAAGATTAGTAAAGATGATTGCTTTAGTGAGAATAAAAACCTGAAAAGACAGACTGAAATTTGTGCAAACTGAATAATGCATCAAATTAATGTTGACTTTTATACATTATTAAACACATTAAATCATTTTTTTTCCAGTTGTTTCTGCCGATTTATTGTGGAAAGAAACAGATCAGTAGAATTATGCCTGACTTAATCCTGCATTCGTTTTTAGAAATCACACAATCAAAAACAAAAACTTGAACCAATCATCCTATTCAAATCATTCAGAAACATTGATTCGAAGAGTGTCACAGAATCTAAAATAGTACCTTTTCTGAATTATCACAAATTGTGCAATGGTCTTACTTGTGCGAATTCCTCGTCGAATTCCAAGCAGCCTATTCCATCCAGCCGTTCCAGATCTAAAGAACCACACCACCTTACGCAAACACCGTTCATGATAAAGCTACTTTTTAAAAATACCTAAGAATACAACATAGTTTTAGTAAAAGTTTTAGTACAAATACCACTCTATTAAAACATTTCGATATATTGTTATGCATTGTGACTGCATTATCACACAAAAATATGCCCCCCCCCCCCCGCCATGATGTTTTCATTAAAAATCATCTGCGACGTCCATCGATGATGCCTCATCTGTCAGCCACTGCAGAATGCCTGCATAGAAGACATCAAAAGCCTTCAAAAAATCTTCGAGAATCTTCAGAAATCTTCAAGAAGGCCTATCTTGGTGAAATAGAAACTTTTCGAAATTTATTACCGAATCTCATTCGTTTTTCGCTCAAAAAAAAAAAAAAAAAATTTGAATTTTGACATCTGGAATTCAAATTATGTTTTTCGCAATCACGAGTGTGTGTGTGTATGTAGGCGTTTGTGTTTGTGTCTGTGTGCAGGTATGGGTGTGTGGGTAGTTGTGTGTATGAGTGTTTGTGGTAGGGGGATGTGTATGTGTGTAGGCATATGTGTTTGTGTCTGTGTGCAGGCATGAGTGTGTGGGTAGTTGTGTGTAGGTGTGTGTGTATATGTAGGTGTCTGTTTGTATGAGTGTGTGTGTATGTGTGTAGGTGTATGTATGTGTGTGTGTGTGTGTGTGTATGCGCGTGTATGTAGGATATGAACGCAACCTGGAGACGGTTTTCGCTATAGGAGCATCACCGTCGACCAAGGTATTGGAGGGAAAATAAAATGATAGCACATCAAAACAGTTAAATGAAAGCAATAAGCAATCGTGATTGTTCAAAAAAAAAAACCTAGATTAAATTGTATACGGACAAAAAAAAACGAAAAAGTTAAATTTGAAGAATTCTCAAAATAGGCCCTTTTGGAAATTTGCTATTCAATTTCTGTACAATATCATCAATCACAAGAACAAAAGATTTCATTAAGGTTTAGAACAAGTGAGAAAGGAAAATGTTATTATTCTTTACATGAAATATTTTCTCATAACATAATATCATGAATTAAAAGAACAGAAGTTTCAACAATTAAAACACGCGATGAAAACAATATGCACACAAAACTTTTGTAAAGCTGTACTCTTTTGCAAATTGAAATAATACACAATAATCATTGTTTTTGGTTCGACAAATCAATGGCAGCAGTCGACAAAGAAAAAGAGCGAGGGGGGAGAAAAGATAATGCATTGTTACTTGCTCGCATCAGCTTTCGGTACACAATTAATTTTTGATCACCGCTCCAACCCACGGACAAATACAACAATGAATTTCAAACGTAAAATGATCAACAGTAAAAAATGCTTTTAAAGAAATGGTATATAAATTTAGAAAATAGGTAACAAGAGAGTAACATACTACCGATTTGGATAATTCATAATTTATACTCACTTGATATATGAAATAAAATTGAAGCACACTTTGCTTAGAAAGTTTCAAAGACTTATCCAATTATTTTTAAGGACTAGAACAATTAAAATTATTTAAGGCACTCCTTTTGCTCTTTCCAGTCTCATCACATTTTAATTTTAGTACTTGATTGTATCGTGTTACAGTATTATTCTAACTTTGTAAGAAACAGATATTTTAAGTTTAAAAGAAAAAAAATATACATGTACATATATATATATATATATATATATATATATATATATATATATATATATATATATATATATATATATATATATATATATATATATATATATATATTTCTCTTAAACTTAAAATATATATATAGACATAAACTTAAAATATATCTACTGCATATTGTCAATCTGTTTAGCCCGAATGAATATATATATATATATTCTTTCATTCATTCGGGCTAAACAGATTTACAATATGCAGTAGAAGTAAGATAAAAGCAAGCAATAACAGAAGGATATCCAAAATAGTGTATCGGTAATAAATAAATGGCAAGAAATTAAACATGTCAGTGTCAAAAATGTATCTTTAGTAATATGTTACAGAAACTTGTGAACCATGATTTTTTACACTTTTAATGCAGAATGTAGCAAAGAGCTGACTTTGACATATTTTGGCATTCTTCCCCCCCTCCCTTCTCCCAATAGTTAGAAATTTAAAAATTTAAAGTTTGTAGCCACACTTGTCTATATTTTCAAGGTTTTCAAGTACTTGAAAAGGAAATATATTTTTTCATGCACTTTTTTTTTCTTATGCACTTTTTTTTTAAAGGAACGAATCTTGCAATTTTTCGGGAGTTCGGGGCCCCCAACAAAACGGAGGCCTTAAGATATAGCTTGTTTAGTTTACAGGTGAATCCGGCCCTGATATAGTAACACATGGAGAATAAATATCCCCTTCTCCCGCAATGTTCCGGATTTATGTCCAATCACTTCATCTTTATCAAACATGTACCGTAGTCTTTTTTTTTTTTTTTTTTTTTTGAGCTGTTCGAGCGTTACGGCTGACAAGACGAAAGCTGAAAATCATATGCATTATTTTAAGAACAAAGGAATGGCCGCCGTGCGTCTGCTGCGACAGATTAGCGTATCTAATTGTGCTGCTGTAGGTGTAAATGACTACCTATTATCCTTTCAATTTTAAACTACCTTGTTTCTGAGTCACAATGATCACGGTAACATTTAAAGCAGTCTTCCTCAAACTTTTCAGGCTATCGTTCCTTTGAGGAACTTGAAGTTAAATTCCTCCGCTCATCAACTCTTTTATGATTACAATAAAGCTCTTGTTGCTGTCGCTTTTTCAAGGCTGAACTTAGTTCTTGTTTCGAAATTAAATCCTTCATTATCAATCTTTTTAGAAACAAAATGTCTTTGTAGTCTATTTTTCATGTTTTTTTTTAATGTAATTCTTCAACTATGCAGAAGTATAGATAAATGTATCAATGCATAATTAAATCAACTAAGTTATCAATGCATAATTAAATCAATTTTCTTTTTATCAGCATGTTGGATTGGTTGGTTTAGTTTTAATGGCGCAAGAGCCCTTGAGGGCTATACTACGCCAAGCGTTTTCTGTTTCACATTATTTATATAAAGTCGTGATATTGTAAAAGTAAATGTGTTTTGAGGTAAAAGGTATAAAAATTCAGTAGTTTAAAATAAGTAGTATAAAACATGTAAACATTAAAAGCATTTAAACTACGTATGAATTCAGAAAGAATGGAAAAAACAATAGTTGGACAATTCACCATGATAAACAAGAAAAGGACAGAATCACATTTTCACGACACAAACACTAAATTAAAAAGGAGAAAACAATTTCCTGGAGGAAGGAGTACAAATTGCGATGGGGTACCAACATGTTGGACCTTTCACAAGCCAGTTCGATGAAGAACTCGAAGCCATTCATGTGGCCTTACAACAACTTGATTCTCATCTGCATCCTTTCCAAAAAGCAGTAGTACTTTCAGACTCAACCCGTGCTTTACAGGCTCTGTCTAGTAATTGCCAAGATATTAAGGGTTCTCGTAAGCTGCAAAAAAACTCCTGAGGGGTATTGGGAAAATGGTAGCTTTTCAGTGAGTACCATCCCACTGTGGTCTGCCAGGAAATAAGAAGGCTGACATATTGGTCAAAAAAAAGAAACTTGTTTTCTCCAAAGGTTTTTTGAAGCCTTTGCCCCTCCTCTCTACTACATTGTAGATCAAAAGAATTTACAGAAATGCGTTTTGTCATGTTTCCCGGGCTGCTGAGAGTAAACCCAGGAGAAAACTGTGCGAGACGTCCCACCGCATCTCGAATTCTCCTAAAGCTGCTGCTGTGGCTGTTTTCAGACTTTTAACTGGATACGATCACGATTGTCTCAATGCCTATTTGTACCGTTTTCACCTGACGGATTCTCCGATCTGCATTATGTAACTCAAGACAAGTCATGGACGCTGCTCATCTGAACGGTAGCTCCGCGTTAATTAATTTTAAGTGTGTTGCCGAGAGATATTGGATAGTCCGTATGGTCTAATGACCTAATGGTCAACTGACACAGCATTTGTGAAATAAAATAAAATAATTAAATCAATTATCACGATAAAATTATATTTAAAAAGCTAAAAGTTTTAACGAATAAATGTAGTCATATTTTATACATAGTTGATTAAAAACAAGGCAATTAATTTAACTATTTAATAGATGGTATGATAAACTGTAAAACAGATCTACTGTCAATTTTAAAAAAAAAGGTGTTTAAATGTTAAGAGCGGTGCTGAGAACACATTACATATAAATATAAATCTATAATGTATACAGTGCTGCAGTTGCGGGGGAGGGGGGGTATTTTATTACTGTAAATTTTTTGCAAGTTTTGTGTGGATTGGTTTCGAACAAACTCACCCTTTAAAAAAATTGCTTTTTAAATCACAATTGGCTTAAGGTTTTTAAACTGGTTTCTGTTATCCAGTTTATTCAAAAATCCGTCAAGTATGACATCTATCCCATAAAAAGTTGCTCTAAATATTTTCTTTTTCCAACGACAGCCCTGGATATACATTAACATAGTTGGTACACCCGAGTTTCATATAGCACATTTTCCAAACTTTCAAAATTCCGCTTTTTAGCCTACTTTCCCAGTAAAAATCAGAGAAAGAAGAAAAAAGCATGAAAGAAGGCTTAATACATCTTAAAAATATTCCGAAAAACAAAAAAAAAGTCAAAAATAAATAAAATAGTTAGATAAATATTGAAAAATTAAAAATTGGAAAGTAGGGTATTGAGATGGGGAAAAATGTCTGTCGGTCTGTCTGTCTGTCTGTCTGTCGGTCTGTCTGTCTGTCGGTCTGTCTGTCGGTCTGTCTGTCGGTCTGTCTGTCTGTCCCCCCCTAATAACTTTTGAATGAATAGTCCGATTCGAACAAATTTTTTTTTGTTAGAAAGATCTCGGCGAGGACATCTCATTCCCATAATTCATTTTTTGATTTGAACAATTTTTCGTTCAATTTTGAACAGTTCAAAAAAACTTAACATTAGCGCCTACGGGGAAATTCAAATCAAAAATAAATCTTGAACTTAGAAGCGAAGTGACTTTAAACAAACTTTGTAGGGAAAAACTTTTGATAAAAAACATGTATCGAAAATATCTTTTTGATTTGAACAAGTTTTCGTTCAATTTTGAACAGTTCAAATCTCTTAACATTAGCGCCTAAGGGGAAACTGAAAGTCAATATAGATTCCGAACTTAAAGGCGAATTTACTTCAAACAAACTTTGTTGGAAATAGCTCTTGAGGACCTACTCCCGACTCCGACTCCGAGAATTTAGGGGCACCTGACCCCGACTCTGACTCCTGTTCCCGACAATTAATCGGACTCCGACTCCCCGACTTCGACTCTGACTTCGTAGCTTTGGCAAACATTTATACACGGAGGACAAATGACTGACTCCGATTCTTGGATATTCGACTCCGACTCTTTTATCCCAAAATGAGATTGACTCCGACTCCGACTCCGCTGCTGTGGTTTTAACTGTGAAATAATTATTGTTGATATGATTTGTTTTTATTTTCACGCTAAAGTTTTAATTTAGGTATTTAGTTTTCGGTGAATAAACTCGAAAAATATGCGCAGACGATTTTTTTTTTGACAATGAAAATTATTTCTTTAAGTTGACATTTTATTGTTTTTTTTTTATTATTATTTTGGTAAGTGCATTAATTCGTTTAAAAAATTATTTTCGGCAACAGGGGAAAAAGAAACGATTTTTTTAATAAGATGTATTTATTTTAATGAACTTATTATTATTATTTTTTCGTTTTGAAAGCTGTTAAAAAAAATTTGTAATGGAAAGAAGTGTATTAGCTGCTTTGTTTAAAAGGTGCTGCTATTTTATTTGTTCGTTTTTTTGAAGAAAAGTAAGGAATATTTTATTCCTAGAAATCAGCTTAAAATATTAAAAAAAAATATGTTTGAAAAAATTTGCGATTTTAGCTATTTTTGAGAATATTGATCAGGTACTAGAAAGTAGTATGGGTATACGGGAAAGTAGGCTCGTCTAGTTCTAGACGGAACTTCTTGTTTAATGTTATTAAAAGCCGCTTCTAAAATAGTCTGCAGAACTGCGAAAATCGCATAAGTAGAGCACATGTTTCTGAAGACTAAGCCCAAAGAAATTTTAAGGGTACTAGCAGCAAGAGTTAATAATCAAACCCTTAAAAAAATTAAAATTTGCTTTTGTGACTCTTTGAAGAATAAATAGAAAGTAGAGGAATGTGGGGCGAAGTGAAAAGGTGAGATATTAACTCTGTTTTTAACGCCACCTATCTGATAATATTTTAATCATGTAGTACTTTAAGTAGTCTTTAGTATAATGTAGTCTATTATAATCAGGAAAAAGGTATCTCTGAAGATCAGAGCAATATGAGAATATAAGCAATTTTCAAAAATTGATATTCATTTTGTAATATTTTGCAGTAAGTCAAAAAAAATTTTTGTTACTATAAAGTGATAAAATTAGGGTTATTAACATTTTAAATATTAACTGAAACCCACTAATACTCGATGTAGTATTTATTTATTTAATATTTAAGCTTATTTTTATTTTAAATATTTTGTAAAATTACTCAAGCGCATGCTGGCTTAGTGGATGGGGCAGAGTAAAATAGTTCATTTTCGCTTACTTATTCAATCATTTATTAACTCACTTCCGTACTCATTTATATAAATATTATTATTATTATTATTATTATTATTATTTTTACATTCCTTCATTTAATAATTCAAGTTCCAACTTCTCAGTCCTATTCGCATACTATCCCCGGTGATTGTTATCAATAATAAAATTTGAAGACAACCCTCCCCCCCCCCTTTTTTTCTAATATCAACAGGCATATCGTCTTCCAGATTTTGTGAAATACAATTGTATGTAGACGAAGGAAAACTATACATCTACAAGGAGAAAATTTTCTATCCACTCAGAAACTGGAGGGAGCGGTCGTCGTTGAATAGCGAGAAACTTTTGTGAGTTTTACTTTCGAGATATTGAGAACAGTAATTTTGTTGATTTTTCTGGATTTAGAGTCATTAGTTAGAGCGCCAGGACTAAGGTTTAAATTATTTGGTTAGAGGAAAAAATAAAAATCTTGAACGACAAATTTCTGAACGCGAATTATTAAAATACAAATTTCATCCTTTAAGATGTGCACAAATTTGCTATTGATATAATCATTGCATTTAGAATTTAGTAAAATGTGTAATCCCAACATATTATTCTGTAAAGTTATCAACAGTATCAATGAATGAGAATCTGTTAACTCTTTGTTCCAATAGCTTATTTTGATAACTTTTATCAAAACCTTTGTGTCTCATCTCAAAACCTCTATACCTCGAATTTTTCTTCTGTCTGTCTGTGTCTCGTGAAATTCAAAATAGACAGATAGATTCAACTGTATAACCTAATAATATTTGGGGTCTAATAAGCTAACCTGGCAGTGTACGTATGGGGTGATTAGGCTATTCGTAGCCTTCACAGTTGTTAAACTTTACCCCAACTTTAGACAAAACTGGAAAGGAACCATGATCTATCAAGGGGACCCTGTAATAAATGTGGAGTTCATGCAGAAAAAAAATCAAACTTATTTATTCTTTTAAAACCAAAATTTACTAGTATCTGAAAATGACCCATAACAGAAACGAAAGTGACACAACTCAAAAATTTGAAAAAAAAAAAAATTGTATTAAAATAACGTCGGGTTACATAACTAGTGCGTGATGCCGTATGAACGATATACCCAATAGTGATAAATCATTAAAATTTCCTAATTTAGAGAACACATTTTAAAATTAATTTAGACTATAAACCCCCACCTCCTCCCAACAGCATAAAAGTTTTACACGTATTGAAGTATTGGAATGAATCGGAAAAAAGGAGTATTACTTAAAACCTTATTTTCTCCAATGTTGTTTGTTTTTCTTTTGATGCGTCACTTTTGTTGTCGGGACGCAGGGGTACGATGTGTGCTGCAAATTGACAGCAACACGACCATGAACTTGATTTACTGATCAGAACTCAATTCGCATTAAATGTATGAAAGCAGAGTTATGAGGCAGAGTTGCAACCCACACTTCTCACCTGCAACCACACCCATCACATCTGAAATGTGTGTAGCCTTTCTAGATAGTATTTTTCACTTTTACCTTGTCGCGTCGTATTTTTACCGCGTGGGAAATTGTTGCATATTAAAAACTATGTTATGAAATGAGATAATAACGATCTCATCCTGTAAGAAGATGTGGTTCTGTACTGAACTGTTTGATGAATGTGAGAACGCTATTTAGAAATGAAAAAAAGGAAAAAATAAATAAATAAATAAAAAATTAATTTGAATATTGACACCTTGAATTCAAATTATGTATTTCGTAATCACGAGTGTGTGTGTGTGTGTGTGTGTGTGTGTGTGTGTTTGTGAATGTTTGTGTATGTGTGTTTTTTATGTGTGTGTGTTTGTTTGTGTATGTGTGTTTGTGCATGTGTGTGTTTGTGTATGTGTGTGGGTACGTATGTATGTGTGTGTGTGTGTGTGTAGGATATGGACGCAACCTGGAGACGGTTTTCGCTAGAGGAACATCGACTGGCATCGGGAGGGGCCAGTCGATGGTGGTACTGCAAAGGGAGGCAGGGAGGAAATAAAATCATAGGACATCAAAAAAAAAAAACAGTCAAGTGAGAACAATAAGCAATGTGATTGCTCAAAAAGAACGTGGTCCTTTGGTAATGACAATTACTTTCACCGACAATGTGATTGATTTTTCTCAACTATAGCATCTTATATGCAGTCCAATAGAAGCGTTCCATTTCTCGATAAAAAAAAATAGAAGTCACATTGCATTGCGGTATAGCGCAGTCAGAATTTTCTCCTGAGGGGGGGGGGCACAAGCCAAAATTTCGTCAAGAGAGGGAGGTTGGTCATGAAGTTATTACATGCTAAAATGCTAACGTACTAAGACTAACGATATGCTTAAATTCAGTGCTGTGGTTATAGAAAACGGGAGGGGAAACCATCCCCGTTTAACAGTTGATTTTTATTGTAAAAATAATGCAAATGTGTAAAGTAAATTGGTTTCAAACCACTATTTCTATCGGTGAATCCCACCTAAATCTAAAGGTGAGTTCCCCCAAATTTTTGTTGTCGACTACAGAACTGCATAAAATCAAGAGTTGTAGTTGTCAACCCTCCAAGCCTTCAAATCCCCTCTCTGCACCCTGCCAGTGATATATCTTAAAATTAAAGAAAAAAGAAATAAATTTGTAATACGGGAACAAACCATTTTTTAATGAAAGGAAACAATTATTTTTGCCGCTTGCATTAGTTCAGGAAATAAACAACAGTTCCACAAATAAATGTCTCTATTAAGCAGATAATTTTGCGAGATGAGTCTCTAAACACCTTTTTCCTCTCATTAAAACGTCAACAGCCCCGATCAGAACAGGCGGGGAAAATCGTTAATGGAATCAACTTCCTTTGTGTTGATGCAGGATTTACAAAGTCGAGGAGGGGATCCCCGCAAAGGGCACTGGATACAACTCAGCCTCGGTAGGTGCGAAGTGATTAGCGAGGGCATTCGAGCGAGGACTGAGTAAAGCCCATTAGTTGCAACAACTGCAGAAGATCCGTAAGCGCGCGACCCTCGCTGACGAGTGGTGGAACTAAGAGGAATCCATAGGAATGGAGCCATGTGCTGAGCGAGCAGTCGTATTCTGGGATTCAATGACCGGAAAGGAGATTAAACTGTGATGGTTTTTAGCGAAATGTACCCAAATGTAACTTTTTCAACTGATTTTGCTACATAAAACAAGAATAAATAAATACAGCAATTTCTAGACAAGGCCAAATAATTTTTTGGGACCCCCCTGTATAATTTTAACTGTACAATTTTAGCCATTGAGTGAAACAATTTTGACCGTTTGGGAACCTCTAAAGAGTGGGGTCCTAGCCTAGGCTATGACCTAATCTGCGTATTCAGTAATAGACCCTGGATAGAACCAAGGAGGATAGAAGAACCTTCTATCCTGCTTGATTAGAACACAGTTTATTCGAAAATACAAGGTGGGCCAAAAGTATTGAGCTCATTCCTTGGTTGAAAAAAATAACAAATTGGGATGCGTACATGCTTTATTTTTTATTGGAAAGACAACATAAAACAGTTTTTGCAACACAAGTTTAAACATTATTAAAGTTCCATGTAAGCTCCGTATCTGGCATGCAAAATATCAAGCCGAAATTCATTTCCGCAACAAGTGTTTTGCATCGTTTTAGCGGGTATTTCTGCAATGACTCGTTGTTTCAGCTCATCAATAACTTGAACTAAAGTTACATGAACTGCAAAATGCTCAATGTGAGTCTTCTTTTTTCTTTTTCTTCTTTGTAATGGAACAGCGTTAAATGCACTGCCTTTTGCAGACCAAGTGCGATCCATTCTTTCTTGTAGCACTACTATCGGAGGACGTTATTACCAAGAGCATTTTGAGACCCAGTTTCCCCACCAGATGGAAGCATCTATTCGATGCGAAACTGCACTAGGAATTTAATTTTTCCAAGAGCACTCCAAGCTAAATGAGTACTCGAGGGATCTTTTACATGCCGCAAAATCACACGACATGGTCACTGTCGATTTTCCGCATCTTGAAAATCCACCGGCTGGACCCAAGATCAAACCTGAGCCTTTGAGTGTAAGAGACCAGTGACCACTTCACTCCGTCGCACAGTGTGGCATAATGGGCAAAAATCCACCGAACTCGCGGGTTTTTAGCTAGGATCTTCTATTATGGCTCAAAATGCGGCAAAACTCTTTGACTATTTCGTAGTGGTGCTACAATTTTAAATTTCTTAATCCCTTAAGCCCCGCAGAGCTCAGAATGGATCCAAGTCGCGATTTTGAAAACTAAAAAGTATGACCATATTTTTTCCCTGATATGTGGCTCAATGCATAGTATAAATCGAGGAATTGGATAGTAAAACACAACTTTTTTGATCGCTGCCGGGTATTTAGAAATGCTTTTTCCCACCGTATAAGTGATTAAAAACATGATTTTTCAGGTTTTTTCCGTTGAAAAAATGGGTTTTAACGGTCTTCACGCATCTCTCGCGCAAAAACAAATATATATTTTAATTCTAATCTACAAGTTTTCACTCACTTTCCAAAGTTCAAAAGGTAAAAACCTCCCTAAAACACCGAAAAATTGCTCCAAGTCCAAATTTCAGATCGAGATCCTACCATTGTCCACGGGAATACATCTGTGCAATAGGGGCAAACAGCTTATTTTATATGTATACATTTATGTGTATACATTTTGAGAATAAATCGTCTGCGTTCGAATTAAGACCTTTACATTTAGAATTTCCGAATGCTTTTGATGTTTTTAAAAAAATTTAATGTATTGAAGTAACAGTTGAGCAAAGACGCAATATTAGTATGTTTGTCTGTTTCCGTGGATTAATCGGAATATTTGAATTATGGCAGGTATGTTCACTCTTTTACATAAGTATGCAAAATAGAAAACGTTGTTCTCTGTTACATAAATAAGTATTTAAACAAATTATGTAAATTACATTTTTTAAAAAACAGTTTCTGCGTGTAAAATTAACAAAACAACATAAATTTCAATATAAATTCAATAAAATTTTATAATAAAGTTAAAATAACATGTCTTAACTGTTTTTCATACTTCTAAAGTGAAAGCTAATGGACATATATTTGTAAATATTTGTTTTGTAAATTAAATAGAGTGAAATAAAATCATATAATTTCATTAATCCTTTCATCCCTACCCTAAATTTAGCTGTATTATAACTTATAAATGATGTTGTTAGGAACAAAACTGGGGCTAAAAGGGTTCATCTGAGCATTAATTGTTTAGTTTAAAACACATTAACATTTTAACATGTGTTTTTACATTTTAAGTTAGAATTCCAACAAAAACACTTACGTAAAAGAGTGAATTTACCTATTTCAATTCAAATATTACGATTATTCCGAGGAAACAGACAAACATACTAATTTTGCGTCTACACATTTGCTCAACTGTTTCTTTAATACATTAAATTTTCTTAAAAACATCAAAAGCATTCAGAAATTCTAAATGTGAAGATCTTAATTCGAATGCAAACGATTTATTCTCAAAATGTATACGCATTAATGTATACCTATAAAATAAGCTGTTTGCCGCTATTACACAGATGTATACCCGTGGACTATGGTAGGATCTCGAGCTGAAATTCGGACTTTGAGCAATTTTTCGGTGTTTTAGGGAGGTTTTTACCTTTTGAACTTTGAAAAATGATTGAAAACTTGTAGATTAGAATTAAAATATATATTTGTTCTTGAGCAGGAGATATCTGAAGACCGTTAAAACCCATTTTTTCAACGGAAAAACCTGAAAAATCATGTTTTTAATCACTTATACGGTGGGAAAAAGCATTTCTAAATACCCGGCAGCGATCAAAAAAGTTGTGTTTTACTATCCAATTCCTCGATTTATACTATGCATTGAGCCACATATCAGGGAAAAAATATGGTCATACTTTTTAGTTTTCAAAATCGCCACTTGGGTCCATTCTGAGCTCTGCGGGGCTTAGGGGATTGAGAAATTCAAAATTTTAGCACCACTACGAAATAGTCGAAGAATTTTACCGTATTTTGAGCCATAATAGAAGATTCTAGCTCAAAACCCGCGAGTTCGGTGGATTTTTGCCCACTATGCCACACTGTGCGTCGGCGCTCAATGTGAGGGCGCCATCATAGTTTTCCATATAATCGGATATGCCATCTTATCAATAAATAACCTCCTAACTAAACAGAAAACAGATATCAACTTAAAAATTAAAAAAAAAAAAAAAAAAACTGCCACAGTATGAATGACATAGCGTCCATTAGGCTTAGTCTCATCTTGCAGTAAATACTTCCAATAATTAATACCAAGAACATGTGGGGGGGGGGGGCATGAAAGGCGTCGAATATTTTTACCACGCAGCTTTATTGATAAAGCGAAAGTTTCCCTGCAGTTAATGATTATGAATCGAAAAGGTTATGAATGGTTATGAAGCACACGGGAAGGGCAGCAAGTAGGCTTTCCAATCCCGCGCCGAATTCAGTCCCGCGGGATTTCGGGAGTGTGAGAAGCCAATCCAGCGGGGTTGACTTTATTCTTCTAAAAGTTAGATTTTAATGTCAAAAGGAAAAAATTATGTTTCTTAGGAAGGACTGCATTTGTTCCTTGAAGAAGTAGTTTTTTCGAATCCAATAAACGAATTGTAGGATACTACAAAGTCACATCCCAATTAGTAACTATCGTTTGGTATGCAAAAGTGCCTTCCTAAAAAAGTCCAACGCATCTTAGCAAAGCATCGCAAACGGGAGAGGAGTTTCACGCCAAAAAACATGACGCTTGATGAAAACGCGTTTCAGACAGAAGCGTTCCAACATATTGCATTCAGGCTACTCCAGCGAGTTTTGCAATATGGAATACACTTCTCAATTTTTTCCAAAGCACAATTTTCTGGGTTTCAAATTTTAGTGAATGTTTTCGAAAACATTCATAATTTTTACGCATTTTCTCAATCGCTGAACGTATGTGTAACATTGGATGAGAATACTAATTCGTTCTCAGAGAAATGTGCTCTACTTTTATTGTGTTCTTAATTGGCAAACCCCAGGGGGTGAAAACACCCTCCCAGAGCCATTGGTTTTAACAAAAATGCAAATTCTAATACAGTAATTTGTGCATTAAAAGGGCTGTAATGATTTATAAACAAAACCCTTCAGAAAGTATTTTTGATCAAAAAATTCATTCCAGAAGGTATTTTTGATTAAAAAAACTCCTCTAGAAGATATTATTTTTGACCGCAAAACCCCATCCATGATTCATCCAAAAAAAAAAAAAACCCCTCCAAAAAGATATTTCTGGCTGCGCTAGTGGAGGAAGGCGATTCGAAACTTCAGATGTTGCTTATGAAAACATTCTTTTTATGAGCAACAGATGTTGGAAAAACTTTGCATGGGAAATTTTTGCGGGATTGAAAATCTTGGGGATTTTGCTCTTAATTCCGCGGAATTAATCTCGCAAAACATCATGCGGGATCCCGCGGAATTCGGGATTGGAAACCCTAGCAGCAAGTAGTGGAATTTGGAAGACGAAACATTGTTTTTACGTACAACAACAAACAGTTCAGAGCATATTTCTTATTTAATAACAGTTTAGGGCAGTGATGTTCCCATCAATTTTTCTGAGGGTATACTCCCAGTAATCAGTTATGCACAATATGTGTATGCGATACATACTTGTAATAATATAAACATTTTTGAAGCTTGAGGGTATACGCTATATGTCTCAAGAAAGTTTGAGAGTATACGGCATATATGGAGAACACCACTGGTTTAGGGATGGGGCGCACAAGACCACTTGCCCCGGATGCCATAACCTCTTGCAACGAATTGATTGGTACAGAATTTTGATAAGTTCCTTGCTAAATTTCTGCAAGTCGAAAACAAGGATTCTTTCACTGCAAGTGCAGATAACTAAACGAACAAAGCTGATTACTGATGACTACTGAGCTTCAGAAAATAATTAGTTTACGGTACTGCAAAACAGCAACATTCAGCACATGCGAGTTAACGGAAGAGAAATCTCGGTATTCTATATATAGTCAAATTTTTCCTTAATATCCACACTTCCTCCACATGTTTCTTACAAATGAACCGGATTTATTTTATTTTTTTCCATTGCAAAACAGTTGCGCAATTTGCAGCGCTAAGCCCCCAAGCAAGTGAGAGAGACACTGCTGTTTAGGGCTCGACGATGGCATTTTTTGGCCGATGGGCCGATGCCGATTGTTGGCCGATTGTTCAAAGATGGCCGATGGCCGATGGCCGATTGTTTTCCTCCAAATGGCCGATGGCCGATGGCCGATGCCGTTGACCGATGGCAAAAAAAAGAAAAAGAAAAAAAATCAAACAGAAATAAATTGATGAGATTGTCAGGGATTTAAAGTATCATTGATTCATTTCACTTTACTTCCTTTTTACGAATAAGGAATTGTAAACACAAAAAAAAAAAAAAAAAAATTAGATTTCGACTTACATTTCGATTTTACGATCACCATATTTATACATATACTCTTGTGATGTCTTCATGCGCGTAAACTTGCGTCCCTCAAAAACGTTATGAAATAGTAAGTTGAAAACTCATACGTATGTAGGTAGTATGATCTAAAAGTTCGAGGACAAATTCTATAAAACCTTACCCCGAATAGTTCACATTGCTGAAGCACATCTATCTACAAAATAGTCACCTTTAACGACTATGCACTTCTGCCAACGTTCGTATAGCTTTTAGAAGCACTCCTGGAAGACATTTTTCGTAACCTCCTGTAAGGCCTCTTGCGCTGCTGCTTTTAACTTCATCGTGGGGAAGAAGGCGACTTTCATGTTGAGGATGCACGTTTCGATTGGTCAATACTCTGATATGACAAACAAATAACATAACGTTTCGTCGGACTTAGTTCCGTGTGATTTTTAACTGTTCCCAGCAAAAAAAAAAAAAAAAAATGCGCGCCGCTTTCTTCCGTGAGGAGAAGATAAAGATGCATCATAGAAGGTAGCGAAAAATGTTTCCAGGAGTGATTCCAAAAGTTATATGAACACTGGCAGAAGTACACAGTCATAAGACGACCTTTTGAAGGTGGATGTGCTTCGGTAATGTGAACTATTCTGGGTAAGGTTTTATACAGCTGGTCCTCGAACTTTTGGATCGTACTACGTACAATCTGTATAGGGTGTAGTTGTGCTTCTCCTTTTTTGACTGCTGTGATTAAAAAGAAAGAACAACAGCAAAAAAAAAAAAAAAAAGAGACTGTTTAATAACCAATTGATTTGTCTTTTTTTTATAAATTGAACATATAGCTAAGATTTCAGTAATATTGTAATAATGTATGGATTTAGGTACATTAAACATAATTAAAAAACATTAAATTATGTTGTTTAATCATTCAAAAAAATTAAGAATAAAACTATGAAACAGGAATATTTTTATACTTATTTAAAATTTATGAATAGAAAAGTTTGCATTTTTCAAAAAAACCTATAACAGTGACATAAATTTTGCTGGAAAAAGAAGTAGCCATGAAAAGAGCGAGATTCTTAAAATGCAACTACAATAAAAAAAAAACTCAATATTTACACCAAGTTAATAACTGAATACATATACTACGTGATCTGATGTTTGCACAATATTGAGCAGTTGGACTGTTTAATCTTTTATGAAGCTTAACAAACAAGTTCAAATTAATTTTTTCAATTTAACAATAATTTTCTGAAATTTAAAAAAATTGCATAATAGAAAATCTTTGAAACTTTTAATTAAAAAACTAAAATAACTTATTCATTGATTTTATATAAATACATAAAAATAGTTACAACAGAAAAAAATCGATTGCTATTAATGGTGCAAAAAAGACGGCGCATTACGAAATATAAGTGAAACAAGTATGAGAAATACGCAAAATGACACTCCTTGACCAAAATAAATAATCGCTAAATATTTAAAAAATGCTTGAAACGACGAGGTAGGGTTAGGGGATCACCCTCTGATTTTGGAGTAACTCACACTTCGGCCCCAACCTCGGTCTCATTTTTTTAGTACAGAACCGCTACCCCCAACGCCTCGGAAGAGTTTCTGAATCTACTTCAGCACTTCCGAAGAAAAAATTCAGAAGTCCCTTTGATTTCCGAATTATGTCACCATTGAAAACGTCTTTAATCAATTTCTTACATTAATACTTTAAATTCTTTCTAAACAATAGATAAAGTTTGAAAAAAAAATCTTTAATTTTATGAACGGTGTTAGTTTTAAACAACTCAGAAGTACAACTAGAGTTTAATTTCAGAAATATAGGGAGTGGAAGGAGGGGCACGCAAGTGTTCTCGGAAATTCAAAAAATAGTCGTAAAAAATAGAGTTCATAATAATCATAAACATTCAGCAGAAAAACCCTTTCAAAACTTGCACCCGAGTTTGTTTTGACGTGCAGTGGCGGAATTAAAATATAGCAAATGTTGCAATTGCGCGAGAGGCCCCATAACCATAGGGGCACCGTAGGAATTACAAAAATGCTTATGATAAATGTTTTACAACTTCTGTGATAGAGAAATAGGGCCCCAAAATGTATTTCGACGGGCCCCAAACTTGTAACTCCGTCGAAGCGATACAGAAAAGACTGCATAACTGTGATTCATATAACAAATACCGAAAAATTACAAATTGCCGTCGGTTCAAAGGGACTCTGATAAAATGACACAAAAACTGGTTTCGCCATCTCATATTTGTTTCCATGGTCTCAGATGCTATATTAGTTTTGCATTGAAATAAGTAATAAATAGCCACAAAAAATGAGTAAACAGGCTTTTCAGAACACCCGAGCGAAAACAAAAAGGGAAGTGCACAACTGGAACGTACGCACACCATTCATGCGAAAATTTATCCTTCTACAGCTTACCATTTTTGAGTTATGACTTAGGAGAGATGCATACGTACATCCAGCTGCAAGAAATAACGCAATAATTAACTTGTTTGGTACCTGAATGCAGTATTAAAAACTCTTTTAGGGGTGACTAAAATAGAAATTCATACTGAAATTTAAGTAAACAATTTTATATAATAACAATAACTCCCTTTACTTTGTACTAAAAAATAAAACAGCAAAGGTCCTTTCTTTTTCAAAAACATCGGCCAATTCCATCGGCTTTTCGATGTTTTTTAAGGCCGATGGGCCGACGTTTCCTGCAAGTTAGCATCGGCCGCCGATGCCGATGCCGATGGCTAAATTGATGAACCATCGGCGCTGATGCATCGGACAGGCCGATGCATGGGTCGAGTCCTACTGCTGTTGCAATTATCTTTTGTAAGCTTAAAACATTTTCACGTTGAAAATGGGGTTCTTTGTATCGCCAATACGTATACGCATTCATTTTGTATTGTAACAACGTTAATTTTCTCATATTAGATAACTCCAGTTTAAAATATACTCGTCGGCATTGATGTTCCCATCTATTTTTCTGAAGGTATACTCCCAGTAATCAATTACGCACAATATGTGTATGGGATCATATGCATAATATGTCATTATATGAAAATTTTTGAGGGTATACACTATATGCCTAAAAAATATTTGAGAGTATACGGCGTATGTGGAGTATACCCTATGGAAACACCACTGCGCGTGGGTGTCCTCTGACCCAGTGCCCTGACTGATGCGCTTGGTGTGGCGAAATTTGTAATTGGGGACCACCTAGGGTAGGGTGTCCACAACAAGGATTCGAACAGGTGGGTCCTTTCAAGGAGCTCTTCGTCCCCTCTTTGACTAATGACTCAAATGCGGTAAAGCCTCAAAACGCCCTTAACCCGTGATATTCTTACGCCCAAGAGGCCAGATTATTACGCCAGGTCTGCGTTTCTGTCTAATCTTATTTGCTGACTCTGAATCTTTTGAAAATGAAGGACAAGTAATGATGAAAAAAGATTCTAAAACCTTTTTTAAACTGATGACTTAAACCCAGGAAACCGAGTTTTAAAAGTACCAAACACACAGTTCTATGCTTGCTTAAGTTTAACCTTGAAATCAATTTGTTAACTTTATTAACAGTTAACTCGGGTCCACCGTGGCTCTTATGGTAGAAGCTTCGTTTCTTATGTCAGAAGTCTTAGGTTCGTTTCCCACACCTGCGTCCTGGGAGTAATTTCCTCCTCTTTGTGCTATAAAACTTTCCTGTGTTCGTCCGGAGCAAGGGCACTTTGTTCCAGGACTACTTTGTTCTCTTTAGAAATGAGAGCCCTCATGCAGAAAAGAGAAAAAATGCCCCTGTAAATACCCCCTCCCATAAAAACTCAATGGCAACGATCCACTCCCCCTTTAGGTGGGCACCTCTGGTTTCCCAAATATTGACAATTTCACGCTGATTGTATGGGAATCTCGCAAAATATCACCGATATCACCAAACTGACATAAAATTCGAATTTGGTGACAAAAACTTGACGATGCATCACCAGATGGTTGCCAAACTATGACATCACTTCAGTCTGCATTGAATTTACACTGATGCGATTGAATTTATCAACACTCCTCCAACCCCCCTAAAAAAATCGTGTAAAACATCCCTTTGGGGCCGTCCACATGCAACCAAAAGAGAAGTGCGCAACTAGATCCCACCTACGAAATTTCAACCTTCTACTCAGCACTGTTTTTAGCATCCGAGCTATGCAAGATAAGGCTCCTATATAAGGGGAGCTTATTTATCCGACATTTTGGTTCCAAAATTGTCGGGGTTAAAAAATAGTAGTCGACTCCCGCTACAACGCCATCCAACTTACGCGAAATGGCTATAACGCGATTTTTTCACCAGTAAAGAATTTTAGGCCTAACGTGAATTCCTCACCCGCAACGCGAAATTTTTCGGTGGGGAATCGTGGTGTGCAAGTATTGTCTTTGTAATTGGCTACAATATTTTTTTCGTGAAAAAAGACCTTCATCCCTTTCGCATCACTGAACAGTGAAGCAACTGTTTAAAAATATATTAGTTTAACGGTTTGATTACGCAGCATAAATGATTGTCAACTTCACTTTTTAAGTTACAAATATCATTACTGGATCTACTGTACAGTACAACATAGTGCATTAGCTTTTCTTACTATACACTGTACGCACCGTATATTGGTTAATTGTCTTTCTTTCCCATTGATCATTGATTTTGTGCATTGTAGCAGTATTTAACGTTGAATAAAACGTTTTTAGCCTATACTTTCCCAGTAAAAGTCAGAGAAAGAAGAAAAAAGCATGAAAGAAGGCTTAATGCATTTTAAAAATATCCCGAAAAACAAAAAAAAAAGTCAAAAATAAATAAAATAGTTAGATAAATATTGAAAAATTAAAAATTGGAAAGTAGAGTATTGAGATGGGGAAAAATGTCTGTCGGTCTGTCTGTCGGTCTGTCTATCCCCCCCCCCCCCTAATAACTTTTGAATGAATAGTCCGATTCGAACAAACTTTTTTTTGTTCGAAAGATCTCGGCGAGGACACCTCATTCTCATATTTCACTTTTTGATTTGAACTATTTTTTGTTCAATTTTGAACAGTTCAAAAAAACTTAACATTAGCGCCTACGGGGAAATTCAAGGCAATTTTAACTGTGAGGCGAATTTGCTTCAAACAAACTTTGTAGAAAAAAACTTTTGATGAAAAACTTGTATATAAAATATCTTTTTGATTTGAACAATTTTCCGTTCAATTTTGAACAGTTCAAATTCCTTAACATTAGCGCCTACGGGGAAACTGAAAGTTAACGTAGATTCTGTACTTGAAGGCGGATTTACTTCAAACAAATTTTGTTGGAAATAGCTCTTGACGCCAAACTCCAAACTCCGATTCCGAGAATTTAGGGGCACCTGACTCCGACTCCGACTCCTGCTTTGGCAAACATTTATACACGGAGGACAGATGACTGACTCCGATTCTTGGATATTCGACTCCGACTCCTTTATCCCAAAATGAGATTGACTCCGACTTCGCAATTATGGTTTTAACTATGTTTTTAATTATTGTTGATATGACTTTTTATTTTCACGCTAAAGTTTTAATTTAGGCATTCAGTTTTCGGCGAATAAACTCGAAGTCATTCATGTTTCTACATAAAAATGTGCGCAGACAATTTTTTTTTTTTTTTTTGACAATGAAAATTATTTCTTTAAGTTGACATTTTATTGTTTTTATTTATTTTGGTAATTGCATTAATTCATTTAAAAAAATATTTTTGACAACAGGGAAAAAGAAACGATTTTTTTTTTGATATAATGTATTTATTTTAATAAACTTATTAATTTTAATTATTATTTTTTTGTTTTGAAAGCTGTTAAAGATTTTTTTTAATGGAAAAAAAATTAATAAGCTGCTTTGTTTAAAAGGTACTGCTTTAAAAAAAAAAAAAAAGATGAGTGAGGAATATTTTATTTCTAGAAATCAGCTTAAAATATTAAAAAAATATTTTTGAAACAATTTGCGATTTTAGCTATTTTTGAGAATATTGATCAGGTACTAGAAAGTTGTATGGGTATATGGGAAAGTAGGCTCGTTTAGTTCTAGACAGAACTTCTTGTTTTTTTTTTAATGTTAGAAACATTCACTTCTTTATGTAAGAAAGAGTAATGTTTAGTTTTAGTTACGAAATGGTTTTTAACAGTTGAGGGGGTGTTTACAAGTGTCTAAAATAATTGGATACGTTTATAAAAGTTTTTACACATACCCTTTTCCACAACGCGAAATTTCGGCTTACGCGAAGGATCTTGGAACGCATCCCTCGCGTAAGTAGGGACTCGACTGTTTTTGTACAAAAACCTCATTGCTGGAAATTGGTGTCCAAGCTTTAGATGTGTTACCTGATTGATGTTTGATTATTTTATTCTGTAGATCAAGGTGATTTCATTAATACAAATTAAAAACAAATAAGGTGTGAAAATGAGATTCATTCCAGTAAATATTTCCCGATACATTTTTGTTAAATTTGTGAACTAAGTTATCTTTCTAGATTCACCTTAAGTGACATTTTACTCAACTTATCATCAATTGTTTTACGACCTAGCAACCAGCGAATATTATAACGTATTTATAAATACCAGAAACGAAGTTGGATCCAATTCTGTCTTGGAACCAAAACGTCGGTATAGTCAGCCTGTCCTTTTCAAGGCGCTCTAATGCGAGATACATGCGTGCGTACATATACACACACACTGACGTCACGAGATACTCTGGAATCGTTCAAAATGGATATTTCGGCAGTCCCTGTGTTTGCAGCTATTCGTCGTTCGGAAAAAAACTACTATACACTTATTCGGGGGTGAGTATAACAGGAATTTTGCCTGAAATTTGAGTGAAAACCTTTCGCGATACTTCATTTATCTATTCATTACATTATTTACTATGTAAAAAGGAAGTAAAAACAGTAATAAACGAAGTCAAGGTTTTAAGAAATGCTAAACTGGTTTTTCTCAAATACTACAATACGAGTAAAAAATTACGATGCTTTGCTTAATGGTTTGTTTTAGAGACGTACCGAGTACTCGGCCTTTCACTACTCGGCCGAGTACCGAGTTACCGAGTACTCAGCCTTTCACTACTCGGTCGAGTTACCAAGTACCAATTATGTTTTAAGAAGAACCACCGACACACATGTGATGAATTTTGAACTTATTGGAATAGTAGTATAGACCTCCTTGTCCATATAATATTTTTATAAACTAAAGTCCTGCTGAAATTTAATTACGCATTATATAAACAATTTTACTTGTGTCAAAAATTTAAAAAAAAATATTTTTTAAATTAAAAATAAATAAATAAAAGGTATGATTAATCAAGTTGGAATTAAAACAAATTACAGTGAAATCCCTCTAATGCGGACACTAACAGGACAATTTTTTTTTTTTTGTCCGCAATAGTGAGGTGTTCGCAGGACAGGGATTTAATAATGTTATTTGCATTGGAACTGGGGAATTAAAAATTGTCCGCATAAGAGGGGTGTCCGTTAGGAGGGGTTTCACTATACCAATCAATTATAGTTCTAGTCCGCCAAACATAAATTATTTTTAAAAGCAGTAAAACAAATGTGCAGGAACACTGCAGACACGTGTTTCTGACCCCCGTTACAAGGAACGTCTTTTTCATTGCATAACATGTGAGCTAAAGAATGTAAAGACATACGACAAAAAAATCCGACTTTTGTCTGATGCCTTTAAATCCACGAGCTCCCATTTTGTGCATTGAAAAAGAAATTCCTTGTAATGCCAAAACACGTGTCTGCAGTGTTCCTGCACTGTGCTTTTAACATTGTTTTATTTCCTTTTATTTTTTGAGCAAAGGTATTTTTATATTTTTTATAACTAATTTTTGTTTGTAGCAAAAATCCATTTTTAATCTAAAAATTCCATATTTTCTATACTTACCTTTTTTGCATAATTTTTAATAAATAAGTTTTATTAACTTTGGGGACATTAAAATAAAGATTTATTTCATTGAAGCAGTTCATTTTTTTTTTCAAAATTTAAATTTGACTTATAGATTTTAATTGTAAATGATTTCAGAATATAATACTTGCTCTTTTTTTAATAAATTTTAGTATCTGTCTTGGACAATATTCAATTTTTTCCAACTACTCGGTATTGGTCGAGTATCTGATCAGAATTTGGCCGAGTACCGAGTACTCGGCAAATTGGCCGAGTAGGCCGAGTACCGAGTAGTTACCGAGTACTCGGTACATCTCTAGTTTGTTTAGTAGTCTAAATTAAGAGTGCGTGCTTAAAAGTTTGAGGATTTTACTTCTTAATTGTAAAGGTTAATGATATGTCACTGTTGAATACACCGTTTATGTACAATCCCGCAGCAGATAGGCAACTTTGTGCCAGTACTGTGATGGTAAGAAAGGTAATTAAATTCAGATTTTATATCAGTTGTTACGTATAAGTATTTTTCCTTAGAGCCGCTATATTTACCTATTATACACCTTCTATATAGGGGCCTTATTATTTTCTACTATCCTAATATAAAGAAGGAAGTATTGGATTCGTGCAAATTTTCGAATTTTGACGGATTCAAATGTTTTGAGGTGTGCTGAGTCCATTTCTACCATTTTTGGAAAATGTCTGTCTGTCTGTGTGTGTGTCCGTGTATGTGTGTGTCCGTGTATGTGTGTGTCGGTGTATGTGTGTGTCGGTGTGTGTGTGTCACGTATGTGTGTAACCAGTTTTTTGTGGCCGCTCTACAGCAAAAACTACCGCATGGAATCGAACTAAATTTGGTACTCATATGTGACCTTATGTGACCTTGTGCTATTGGTTTTTGGAGCGAATTCCTCCGAGGTGGGTGGAGCAGTGGGACGTTTCTTGAGTTATGCGAGCTATTCCCCAGAAAGTAACTGGCGGAATCAAACAAAATTTGATCCATATGTTGCCATCAACAGGAACAGGTGCTGATTCAATTTTGGTGTCAATAACTCAAACGGGGGTTGAGCTATAGAACGTTTTTTGTCGTCAATTGTGACTGCTGTATCTCAAGAAATAATAAACGGAATCAAACAAAAATTCATCGACAAGTAGCCCTTAGAGGGTATAAAAGCTGATTCTATTTTGCCATCTACAGCTGAAAAGAGGGCGGCGCAATCGAACGTTCTTTTTTTCCATTGTGAGTGCCGTATCTCAAGCAGTAATGCCTGCTACGTTCTGGGCTAAATTTGGAATAAATGTGAATCCATATGTAAACAAGCGTTGGTTCAATTTTGGCAACCAATCGCTCCATGGGGGGCTGATTTTTTTTTTTTTTTTTTTTTTTTTTTTTGTGAATAAAAATAGCTTTATAATTGCAACAATAAGAAAGATAAATAGTAATATTCTGTCGTCTGCGTATTATTTTAATTGTTGGAAAATGACCAGAAAATCGCGATAATTTAAGCTTTCTAACTGTTGCCATCGCAAAGCTTTTAAAATAATTTTCATTTTTCATTTTCTGCTTTGCTTTTGAGATAAATCAGGAATTGGAATGGTCGTCAAGTTTTGGCGTGTGTAATTTCATTTTTGTTGGGAATATTGCTTCCTCGTCAAGCATGGGGAGGGATTAAAATTATAAGAAAGATATAGAAGAAAGTTTCGTGATGGCCACAACATACTAGTTTATGAAAGTAAACAGCAGCGTTGATATAAATGAATTTTACTTAACGGCATTAAAGCAAAATGTGAAATTTTAAAAAATCCTAACAAAAAAAAAATAATACTAATAATTTATTTATAATTTTTAGAAAAAGTTCCGAATATTTGTTCAATGTTGCCATTCTGAAAAACAATTATTGATAAAACGAGAAGACCCCATACTGTTTTCTCCTTATCTCTAATCCGTGGTGAAAAGTTTTTATTTTCCATCTCTTCCATAAGTTTAAAATGTGGGATTTTGCATTGATCGATTAAAAGACAGTTTTTTTTTTTTTTTTTTTTTGAGCAATCACGATTGCTTATTGCTTTCATTTGACTGTCTTTGGCGTTGTGGTTCCTTTTTCAGCTTGGACCAGGCCTGCAGCACCACCGTCCACCGGCGGCGGCGGCGTAGCTGGTCCTGAGCACTGTCCCCCGAAATCCACTTTTGCTGGGCGGTGGCGTCCATGTCCCACACACACGAACGCCTACACAGACACACACACGAACGCCTACACACACACACGAACACCTACACGCACACGCACGTACACAACACTCACTCACACACATGCATACATACACTTACACACCCACGCACCCACACACATGCGCCTACACAAACACACACGCTCGTGATTGCGAAAAATATAATTTGAATTCAAGATGCCAAAAATTCAAATTAATTTTTTTTTTAATATGGTTGTGGAATATTATTGCAATTTGTAGACCGCTTCGCAATCAAAAAATATAAAAGCTTACCTTGCCTTTGTCTGTGTCAAATTCGCAGCGATCTCTGCAGCTGCTGCTACATGGGCCAAACAACAGTTGAAAATTTGTTCCCGTATTGACAAATGCCTGAAATAAGACAAAACAGAACAATAAAAAAAATTTTGAAAAAAAAAAATAGAACCGACTTCAAAATTGCTCTAAAAAGTGAAAAATAATTTTATTCTTTAAACACCATCGATAATGCTTTTAAACATAATTTTTGAAGTTGGCGCAAAAACAAAACATAAAATCCAGTGTAACCATGCTTAGTTCATATTTTTTTCAGAAAAGCATCCAAAGTTACGAACGAAACATTTATATCGTTATTCAAATATGTTGTCATCAATGCATAATTTATGTGATAGTGAAGAAACTGGGCCTGGTTAAATTTATAGTTGTAGTTGAGTTATGACTGTGAATGATTTTATCTATCGTTTTTGCGCCAACTTCAAAAATTATGTTTAAAAGCATTATCGATGGTGTTTAAAGAATAAAATTATTTTTCACTTTTTAGAGCAATTTTGAAGTCGGTTCTGTTTTTTTTTTTTTTTTTCAAAATTTTTTTATTTCATTCTTTTTAGTGTAAATGTAGATATTTCAGTAAAAGTAAGAAGTTACCTAGTAAGAAGTTCGGCTCTATATCACTGTATTGCTTTAGAAAAGCCTTTATTCAAAATTATCATTACAATAGGGAAGTTGTAACCTATTAAATGTTCATATTTTGACTATTGGATATTGTTAATAGACCCTCAAAACTAAAAAATTCACCATCGCCGTATTTTAAAACACCGTGATTGATTTTTAATGATTTTTTTAAAATCCACGCGCAAAAGTGCGCTCTTCTGAAACGTCACGAGTTTACGTCACAGGGCACTAATGGTCTGCCTTCCGCCGAAGATCCCTAGTTTTCGCTACGTACATTTTGAGAGCGCTGATATTTTTATTTTTTAAAAATTCAATAATCCTTTTGAACACACTATGGAGGCCGAATTCGTTAAAGTACAATCTAAATAATATTCCTTAAGTAACATCAATGATGGTATTCGAATGTTTCCGAGAGGATAAGAGGTTTAATGTTCCAAAAACGCGAGGAGTTAAATGCGAGGAGGTAAGCCTTACGTTTCGTCTTCAAAGCCAACTGGATGTCCTTCGCCTTCTCTCTCGGCGGAAGAGCGCATGGCGTCACTTCCTGTGCCATTTGAAGTCACAAGCGCTTGAACTTTAAAAATTAATTTAAAAAAAACTACTTATCGTATCGCAAAAATTTTTTCACCTATGATGTTCATACATGTTACTCTATCATATAAAAATAAAATTGAAAAATCGAAAACTTCCCTATTACTATTAATGTTATATGGCACCAAATTTTTAAAACAATGAGTTTCATATTGTCGCGTAGATGAAGATAGCGAAGACAATGTGAAAGCCAAATGAAGCGAATACTCGTTAGTCTCAACTCGAGATCTTTATTCAGAACCACGAATGAACGTTACATCTCCTTATATACATCTTGAGACAGTGTTGGAACTTTCCAGACTTGGAAAGCTACAGAAATTAATGGAACATTCGAGAAAATACGGGAAACAGTAGAAACGAAATTTTAGTAAAATTCACTTTGTCCTAGTCGGGATTTGAACCCGGGTCGCTCGTGTGGGAGGCGAGAATTCTACCACTGAGCCACCATTATCCACGGATGAAAAGTGCGAACTTCGCTACAATATCATTTTAATCATTTAATAGGGAAATTGCATAAAATGTACTGTTTTTTGCCCATAACTTTTTTTCTAAAGAACAAATATGGTCAAACAAAGTAATGGGACCTAAGTTGAGCCATCCCCTATCCATTAAAAAAAGAATCATCAAAATCGGTTCACTAGGTGAGACGCTATGAGTGGACAAACAAAACAAAAAAAAAACATACATACGGTATGAACTGATAACCGCCTCCTTTTTGAAGTCGGTTAAAAACTGATTGCTAATGTTTTCAGCATTCTCAAAGAATGTAACGGAACATTTTTGTTTCGCTATAAATGGTAGTTGAGGAGTAATTTATCGAAAAGGAACATATCCACTTTTTAGAAAAATTCATTTTATGAATTTTCTAAATCTTTCAAATGCCTGAAATAAGACGAAACAGAACAATAAAAACTGATTGCTAATGTTTTCAGCATTCTCAAAGAATGTCCATCACTTACTCTGAAGAAGTCCAAACGTGGAAAATCCTATTTTATTTAAGGGTAAAGTGTGGCTTTTTGATCAAAAGTTAACAAATCCGTCCTCTGCGCGTTTTATTTTGAACAAAAAGGGACACATCCTGAAAGTATCAGTAGTGCGAAGACTTTTAGATCCAAAGGAACACATGTCCAAAATCCTCAAATTTTAATCCATTACTTTTAGGTTCGTGTACTTCGATTAGAGACTATGAGAAGGTGAAATATTAGAGTTTTGGTGGAATTGGAATTTTCAACATTCAGGTTTTCGTTAAAAAGGGTACATATCCAAAATTAAGAGGGCGGTATCTCCTTTTTTTTTTTTTTTAAATACAAACATTTCTTACTCTAGGCCATGATTTGTTATGATTTTGTGCACAATTCTGTACCCAGAGCAGTTGATAAAACTATTTTGCTCTTACCCAAATTCTTTTTTCTCACCTCCTGAACATTTTGGAAAATGGATATGTTCCCTTTTGATAAATTAGTCCTCAATAAGCATCCCTAAAAACTTCTAAGTTGGTAACTTTATAATTAGGGTCGTTCGCTGTGATGCGCCTGTTAGAACACGCAGTTAGAATGCAAGTGATCTCAGAATTATCTAAAAAATCGATTGAGAGATTGAAGTTTTTATTCAATCTCCCTGATGAGAATTCTGTTTGAAATATCGTTAACTTCCGAGAATCCGCAGGTTTTGCACGGTAGCCACGGATAAGCAAATTTCGCGGATAGCCCGAAAAATAGGTTAAAAACGATACGTAAGAAGATTGGAATTTGACTAAGATTTTTAGCGTTATACTAAAGTTTATTCGGTACTGATTTCTTGAGTATTGTGACGTTTATTTTCTTTTCTACATTATTAACAATAAAAAAATGTTTTCTGTTAATATTAACGAAGGCAAATGAAAATGAGCGACGAGCGAAAAAAGCTGAATGATTTTAAATAAAGGAAACATGCTAAATTAAAAACCGAAGAACAGAAAAGAGTCTTCAAAAAATAATTAATTAATTAATTTAAATTTTGACATCTAGAATTCAAATTATGTTTTTCGCAATCACGTGTTTTTTTACGTGTGTACAGGCATGTGTGTGTGTGGGTATGCGTGTTAGTGCGTGTGTGTGTGGGTATGTGTGTGAATGTGTGTATGTGTGTGAGTGTGTGTGGGTATGTGTGTGAGTGTGTGAGTGGTGTGTGTTTGTGTCTGTGTGCAGGCGTGTGTGTGTGTAGGTGTGTGTTTGTGTCTGTGTGCAGGCATGAGTGTGTGGGTATGTGTGTGTGTGTGTGTAGGCATGCGTGTGTGTGAGTGTTTGTGTGTAGGTGTGTGTTTGTGTGCAGGCGTTTGTGTGTCTGTGTGTAGGCATGAGTGTGTGGGTATGTGTGTGTATGTGTGTGTGTGTGTGTGTGAGTGTGTACTCATGCGTGTGTGTATGTATGATTGTAGGATATGGACGCAACGTGGTGACGGTTTTCGTTAGAGGAGCAGCATCGTGAGCCGGCCGGCCGGTCGACGGCGGTGCTGGCAGAGGGTAGCGGTGGGAAAATAAAATGATAGCACGCCAAAAACAGTCAAGTGAGAACAATAAGCAATCGTGATTGCTCAAAAAATTTTAACGTGACATATATATTTTTTAAATGGGTAGTTTTTAAAAGTGGAAGCTTTGGACTCTTTGCAAAGTAATCCAGTCACAATTTACTAATGAAATACTATCGGGGTGACCGTCAGCCGAAAATTATAACCGTCCAGCGGGTTTTTCAGCCGTTCCTCCCAGACATCTTTCTCCTGTGCTGTCTGAAAGTCGAATTACGACTCCTTTTGACCCTTTGAAGCACGAGTCGATCGATGCTTTCCTTCTTTTTGACAGGAAACGAAGAAATAAACACAGATGAAGTTATTTTTTACAACTTTAGCTGGGGGCAGGTGATGAATCTGGGACAGGAGGGTTGGGTAAAATAAAAGTTATTTTCCAAAAAAAAAACTATAGAGACAAAATTGTAAACGATTTGATTTCATGATTATTTCGAATTTCAAAACATTAAAATCAAATTGCCATACTTACAAGCATAACGCAACAAAGATGGACATAAGAAATACTTTTTCGGTGTCTCCCCTGTTTCGCCGACACAACCCCCCCCCCCTCTCTGTTTTTCAGTTTCAATCATACACTTTGATATAGTAAAGGGGGGAGGAAATTTTAAATGTCGACGATATTGGTGATAAACCACATTTTCCCACCAAACAAAAGCCTTAGGTTTTGAAAGTTGAAAAAAATAGAAAATAAATTCATCGCTTACTATTTCTGTGTAGCCTTCTTTACAGGCAGCCTTGAATTTCATGCGCCTTTCCTCTAAAGGTCTGTCTCTGTGTCCAGTGTATCGTACCTGAAATTACATGGAAAAATGTTTCACCAACGAAATGTAAACAAAATGCCAGGCACACTGGCACAAAGTTGATTTGATCATACAGAAGTAGTTGTAAATTTATTTCAAAATCGTAGACAGTATAATCATTTTCAGCAGCTATCTCGGTAACGCAACAAAGTTTTGATAAAAATTGTTATTGTTACTTCTCAGGTTTCTCATTTAAGTTTTAAGATTGTAGTAAACTGTAGGGGAAATGTAGGGGGAAATATCAGCATAATATTGCATGCAAGGAGCCATTCATTAATTACCTAAGGCTCCCGATGGGGGGGGGGGGGGATCTCTACATACCCTTACTTTGAGGGAGGGGCCAAACCCATTAATACCTAATATATTTCAAGTCTATATTCGCGCGGTCAAGTTGTTTGGCATTGATCTATTTCCTTTGCGTCTGGAGAGTAAAACATGTATTAGGATGAGCTGTTTTTTATTTGTTTTACAAAGAAGAATAGTGTTGAATATAATGAAAGAATCACACTATGTATGGCATGTTTTATTTTTAATTAACATCGCATTTTGTACAAAAAAAGTCGAAAAAACTTTCAGTCTAGATTCCAACATTTTAGTGAATATTTTTTTACCCAAAAAGGTTTAATTTAATTGTAGCAAATTTAATATCGATTCCAGTGATGTCAAGTCCGTTATTTTATTATTTTGAAAAACGAAATGGAATCTTATGTAAGAATGAGGGGGGAGGGGTTTGAAAAATCTTACGCACCCTTACATGGGACAGGGAGGAGATCAAAAATTAGCGAAATCATCCTTACGAAATTAATAAATGACCCCCAATGTCAAAATGCGGAGAGTTTCGGTTTCGGTGATCTTTGAAAATAAAGAAATTAATTTTGATAATGTTTAAAAGTTGCGTTTGATAGTAATTGTAGATGATGGATAGGGAATTGCAAGATATTTTTGTTCACTGGCTTGCGATTTTTCACATATGGCGAGTGTCTTTCAAAAGTCAGTTGATTTTTTATATACAACACGCTTTGACATGTAAATCACATTGGTACATTCAACAAAAATAATGGCATTTAAATCAAGTGGATTAATAAGAGAGAAAATAAGTGAAATACAAACAGAAGTATAAAACGCACATTCCAGTTTTTTTTTTTTTTCCGAAACAGTAAAAATTCAATTCATTTGATCCATATAAATAAATTAACAAGAGGCATTTTGAAGGTCGTTTTAAACACGTTAAAGGGCATTCACAAAACTATACACTGCATAATGTGTAATTTCAATTTTGATGACATTTCCTTACCTTTTTATTTATTTATTTATTTATTTTTGGTTTCGTTTTCTCTTCATGAGAACGTTTGGAGTTTTTTTTTTTTTTTTTTCATTTTAAGGCTTCTTTTTATATTTTAGAGTTTCAGTTTTATCTACTATGTCTTTCAACTGACCTGATTCACTAGCCCAGCCAGAAATACCTTCTGGAGGGTTTTTTGATCAAAAATACCTATTTTTTTTGATGAAAAATACCTTCTAAAGGGGATTTTTTGATCAAAAATACCTACTGTTTTTTTTTTCATGAGAAATACCTTCTGAAGGGGATTTTTTGATCAACAATACCTTCTGAAGGTTTTTTTTTTTTTTTTTGATCAAAACAACTCTTTTATGTGCATAAACTACTGCATTAGAATTTGCATTTATGTTAAAACCTTTGGCTCTGTGGAGTGTTTTCATCCCCCCCCCCCCTTCGCTTCGCATTGATCTGATTATTCCTTTTTGTGGTTTCTGAAAGATCATCGGATATGTATCACATATTGATCATTGCTGACTTATTAAAAATGTTTCTGTATCGGACGAATTGCTGGGATTTCCAAGGTATTAAAAAACTCTTTGACATTTTTTAAGGGAGTGAAATTTATATTAGTGAAGTGAAATGCAGGAAAAAAAAAAGAGGACTATGCACTAAATAACAATTCGAAACGATTCTGAAAAATAATAGGTAGCTAAATGCGTGCCTTCTACCAGTAACATATCTGGAGAAAAACAATAAAGTTTCCCGTTAAAACTCAGTAACCTTCTTGAAATTAACATGAATCTTTCCGAAGGAATTCAGAAACCTCCCGAATGAAAACTAGTCTTGTCTCTGGAACAGAGGCGGCGATTCGCCCCCCCCCCTTTTATAGTTCAATTACTTATTTATTTTTCCAACTTAAGAACAAAAAAGCAGAAGTGTTAAAGCTTTCAGATCATAATTATTTGTTTTACTTTGTATATCTGTTTAATTAATATTATTTAGCACAAGCAGTAACTTTTTGTTTATATATTCATTGTTTAGATATTAGTAAATCAATTGTTTACCTAAAACAAGCCATATTTGCTTAATGAATTGAACACCGAGTATTTGTGCCTTCTCAAAATACTTTGGGGTAAATAATGTAAATCTAATTCATGTCTAGTGTTTCTTTGGGGAAAGTATTTGTGTACATAATTCATCAAAATCTTTTTAAAAAATGTGAGTAAAGCTGTTAAATTTGCATCAATTATCACTCATATGCTCTAAAAACCAACCTTAGTAAAATGTTGTACTTTTTTTCCTCTTTTTTTTTTTTTTCATTTTTTGCTGTCGCTAAAAATCCTACTTTTTCTTTTTGTCCCCGCTCCCCCCACCT
The DNA here is from genome assembly GCF_026930045.1 of Uloborus diversus. NCBI lineage: Eukaryota > Metazoa > Arthropoda > Arachnida > Araneae > Uloboridae > Uloborus > Uloborus diversus. The sequence continues at coordinate 107,204,531 of NC_072736.1, read as the reverse complement.
TTCAGTCACAATCTCCGCCTTTGCACTGGAATTAATCAGGAACCTTTAGAGAAATCTTAGATACGCTTATGGCAATGGTTTGTCACCTTCCAGACTTACTAGGAAAGCTTTTGAAGCAAACGCGTCCTAAACTTAAACATAAATGCATGAAAATGCCGGACACTATATTTACCCGCAATTCTTGCAAAGCTACAATATCCAGAGACTGAATTTCGCACTTGTTTGGGGCTCAAATGCAAGCAAATACCGAAAATCATATTTACCCGCAATTCTTGCAAAGCTACAATATCCAGAGACTGAATTTCGCACTTGTTTGGGGCTCAAATGCAAGCAAATACCGAAAATCATATTTACCCGCAATTCTTGCAAAGCTACAATATCCAGAGACTGAATTTCGCACTTGTTTGGGGCTCAAATGCGAGCAAATACCGAAAATCATATTTACCCGCAATTCTTGCAAAGCTACAATATCCAGAGACTGAATTTCGCACTTGTTTGGGGCTCAAATGCAAGCAAATACCGAAAATCATATTTACCTGCAATTCTTTGCAAAGCTACAGTATCCAGAGACTGCACTTCACCCTTGTTTGGGACTCATTTAATCTTGAAGAGCCGTAACTGAGCTGAAGGCGAAACATCTGATAAAGTGGGTTATTCAGAATTATTCGAATTTATTGTTTTTCCCTAAGATATGTTTCTGGCAGAAGTTTGAGTCCCACGTATTTGTTTTAAGGAAAATTATTATTTTTTTTTCAATGTGTGTGCATAGCATACCTAGTTATTTTCTCAGAAATTACTCACGGAGAACAGTTATATTTTCGTCAGTTTTATGGAGAATGCATAATTTTACTAAGATAACATCATCCAACAAGATCCTAAATTTTCGGTCGCTTCCAAAACTTTTTGGTACTTTTCATGCTTTCAACATTAGATCCTTCTTCTCTTGCTTGAACAGTTATCTCTGTAAACCTGAGCTCATTTCCTCCTGCAATCACAAAATTCCGTAAACTTTATAACAAATTTAACAAAATTTGTAAGAATTAGACGTAACTGGATCAACTTCTTTTAAATTTTCTGCAACTTTTAGTTTCTCTTCATCTGCCATAATAATAGGCATCTGACTGAGCCCCAGGGCCTGATTAAAGCACAGGCAACTAAGCCTCGGCCTGGTGCCCATCTTTCTAAGGGGCCCCGAATTTTTAAAAAACTCATGCATAGCATTAAAAAATCATGTATTTTTGTGAAAATAATAAAAAATCCCCTTTTAAGTAAATATTAAGCATTATTTTGCATTGACTAAAAGTGATAGAATAGAGAGAGGAGCCTCTAAAGCATTGTGACCTAGGGCCTCACTTTCAGTTCGGGCCTTGCTGAGCCCTGAGGATTTGAGTCTGTAATCGCTATCTTAATCCGTTGCTGAGAATTCATAGTTTTTTCTTGTGTTTTTCCTGCTTAGAGATTTATTTTTAGCCTTATTTTCTTTTCCAAATCTCTCTGACGGATTTTTCCAAGTTTTTATGCTTGAGCAAAGTAGGTCGTAATTTTTAAGTTAGGAGATATGTCGTTATTGTGAAATTTTTAAATAAAAACCTTAACAAAAAGGAGAAGTACAAACTGTCTGTCATGCAAAAGTTTGATAAGTTATAAAAAGCCACATGTTAGCACAAGGAACCGAAAACTAGTAGTGTTGCTCCTTGTGGAGAGCTATCAAACTGCTTTGTACATATTACGGAGTCCTTGAGGATTTTTCTCTATGACGGATTTGGTCAAAATATGTTTAAAAATTGCTTCCTGAAGGTTTACAGAGAACGTTGTATCTTTTTCTCAATTTGGTCCAAAGAAGGACCCTAGGGCCAAAGTAACCCGCTTTTGTGGAAACTTAAAGAAATCTTTTTACACAAACACAAAACGCACAGAGCATATTCGAATAAAAGTAGTTTTGTTTTCTAAAGAAGAAATACTGGAGTGAGATGCCAGAATACATTTAACTTAAAGGTTTCGAATTCAAGAAAACGCAATATCGCGATTCTTCCACTCATTCTTTTTGATGGAGCAAATAATTAACATTTTTTAAAAAATATGTGTAGAAGTATATTTATAGAGGAGTTATTTCGATCCTGGAAGCTATTTTCAAAATAATAGATTCCTTTTTCAACTTATTAAAAATGCAAAATGAAAAAAAAAAAAAAGAATCACATGGTAGATTCTTGCCAAAACCATAATACTAGTGGAAATGGAATGTAGTATCAAAATTTTGTCTCAACTATATCAAATTCACAGAGAAAGTTTCTGAATAAAAACTTATGTTTTTATGAAGCTATGATTTTCTTAATTACATAAAATTCTATAAATAAAGTATGAATTAAGTTACAAAAGCTCAAATAAGGTCTGGATTTATTTAATAGCTTTGAACTCGTGTTATAACCATTGTGACAATGTTCCTATAAACCACTCATTGTACAGCATCTTAGTGAAATTATAGGGGAAGGTTGCCGTAAATGAACCGGTTCCATGACTAGACCGCAAAGATATTTCCCGTACCAGAGTTTGTGCAGACGCGTAATTAGTTTTAGTACCTTCTTTTATCTGAAAACAGTCTACTGCAGAGTCGTCAAGTAGCTAAAATTATTTCATCACATCGCTAATTGGTTAAAAAAGATTTCTACTATTATCTTACTAATTATTGAAATTTTCATTTTATTATAAAATGCTTTAATCATCACCGATCAATTAAACGTGAACATTGATTTAAAAGAGTCCTTTTTAAAGTACAATTCCCTATACTTCATGTTTCATCATGATTCGTCACAGCAGTAACACTTACAAGAACATTCAAAATGACGCAGTTGCTATCATTGGACCGCTAGGTGTTTTCACGAATGGACCATATGACAAATTGGTTCATTCATGGAAAATCTCAAAATATTGTTGTAACTTCAGCTCAATTGCCTTTGAAAATTGCCCAATTGTTTTAAAATAAATATGACAATGAAAAAAATAATCTCAGTAATTCGTGAAAACTCTTATACTTTATTATAAGTTCAAGTCAAACATTTTTATAAAATTGGTTAAAAATTTAAAGCATAAATAATACAGTTCCAAATACTTTTGCTGTTCCAGAAAAATGCGAAAATTAGTAAAATGTGGCCAGTGGACAAGTGAGAGCATGTAACGTGCTACAGTAGCTTACAGAAATGGTGGCACAGACCGCCGACAATATAAATCCCTGAAAGCAACTTTAAACAGTCCCATGGGGAAGATAAAATCCGGTTTGTTGTTACCTTAGTCACTTATTAAAAATTTAGGAGGTAAGCCCTCCGAAATAGTAATATGATTAGTGAATCATATTTTGAAACTAGAGAAGACGTTTTTGGAATTACTTCCGAAAAATTGTGGGAATTGGTCTTTCAAGAGGCTGAGAAAAATAACATGTCCCACAGGGTTAATTAATACAATAAGTCTGTTAGTACTACATTCTCTGGTAGTTTGAGACTTAAGCTTCTAGTTTCAGTAATAAAATGGTCACTAAGTTCTCTGACGTTTTAGAGAGCAAATACGATCTTGCGTCGAATGAAAATTTTCAAAATCGATTTAACAAAATTCTCAGCAGTTCAAAAAAGGTTGAAAATATATTAGCAAAGAACAGTGTAGCACAGGTTGGGAAAATGTCAAGTAATGAACGAGGTGTGATGACAACAGCTGTGTGTTGTGTGAGTGCTGGGTTTTTGTTATGTTCGTCTTATCTAAAAACAAAACATTTAAGAAGATAAATCTATTTTTCTACCACTTATTGTTATTTGTACTGTTTAGTGATCACCCGTTATAAATAATTGTAATTTACGCATTGAATTTTTCATTTGAGAATGTGGTTCATCGATGGGAACTCGATGGTCCATCCATAGCAACCGGTAACCATGAATGGACCACATACTAAAATATTTATTTTTAATTTTCATTCTTTATTGTGTATATTTATCATGAATTTGAATATTTTTATTAAAAGAGAAATATAAAGGGGAAATTGTTCCTGTAATTAACGTGAAATTTGAGTTAGATTTCCTTTCTCAAAAATCGAAAACTGTTATGTGGTTCATTGACGGCAACCTTCCCCTATAGGATTTAGTAACTAATTGGCTTGAAATGTTAGAAATATTTAATGTCCGCATTCAAAGTACATTACTGCACAACATTTATGAACTTCAATGCAGATTCGCTGACTTTAAGGGACCCTAAAAAATAAATAAATAACAATTAAGTCATGAAAACTTTTTTATGAAACAATTGCATGGGACGGGGTGGGTCTACGTTTCTCAATTTCCAGGGCCCCTTCAAAAATTATTTCTGAATCCGCCGCTGTCGAGTTTTTAAGTGTTGATTTCAGGATTGCAGCAAAGGGGGATTTTTAGAGGGTCAGCCCCCCCCTTCCCCGGAATACATGAGTTTAAATCACTATTACCAATCCCAGTACAGAAACTTTATTTTCACGTGCGGACTATGATGACCCCCTCCCCCTCCAGAAAATAAATTCTGACTGCGCTAATGTTCATTATACAACAGTTTTTTTTATTCAAATCATAAAGTAATTAACTTTAAGAAAGATTACTTTATTATTTACCTCACTTTCCCTGCTCAACTTCCTGAAAAGTTCATCGGATTCGAACTTGGCCTTTTGATCCACGACAACTCTCGGCATCTTCAGTAGAAGTCGAGGCACGGATTCATAATCACTCGTTTTCTCTAGGGGCAACATCTCGGAATGCATCCGAGAGGCACCCTACAAATCCCGGCGAGGTCCCCTTTACTCCGGAGGAATAAATGCCACTTTCGGCTCTGATTTCATTGGCCGCACTCGGATCGGACTCGCCTATGTCATTGGTTTCGTGTCACTGAGGTGGAACCGTAGGCGGAGCCAGCAATCCAACGTCATTCTTCAAAGGGGCGTTCCCGCTGACAGCTCTCTTCAAATAAAATGTGATTGATGGACACTGTTGAGGCTTCTTAGCAATTAGGAAGCACTTTAAAAGCACGTAATTGATACGCGTGGTCTGAAGAGAATAAAAAGCAGCCGACTTCTAAGGTGCCTCTGGAGCCGAGATAAAACCACTTACATAGAATTTTCCCTCGAGAAACGCTCACAGATTCGTGCATTCTTATTATAGGGTGGATATGAAATTTGGGGATTTGGATAGTTAATTATACAGTACATGCTACTGCCTTAAACGTTTAATTTAAGTACATGCAAGCGTTTATTCATACACCGGACTACAAGACAAGTAGTTTGTAGAACATGTTTTTTCTTCTGTGCATTCTTAAGCTAATTTTGTTTAACTTATGAAACTATTAATAACAGATCTTACTCGCGATTGATGCTATTTTGAAGAATACTTATAAATTACTAAGAACTAATTGGAAAAACCTATATAGTAATCCAGTCATATTATACAAAAAAAAGGGCTAAAATCGCACAACATGATGTAGTTCTGATTTTTTAATATGTTGTTTGGGTCAGTTAGGGTTGTTGTTAGGTCAGTTTAAGTCTAAGTTTGCAGTTTTCAAAAACCTGCGCTCGCTGCGTAATTCGCGAAAAACTGCGCAATTTTGGGACTTGTTTTAGTTTTTCCTTTATAACTCCTAAACTTTCCAACTTTTGACACTAAATGTGAGCACCAATTTTAAAGCACATTAAATTTTGAACAATTTAAGCTCAAGTATAGGGTTCTGTACGACCAATAATTTAGGAGATATCGTACTTCAAAAAGTGGCCATTTTTGGCGAAAAATGAAAAAATTATGCTTCGATCCCATTCCACACCAAATATGGACATGAATTCGCACTTTAATTGAAAAAGACCTGGATATACCAAACAAATAATCGGAAAGTTCGATTTTTGAAGAAATGAGACAAAACACTTTTCAATACAATATGGAAGATCCTATTCTAAAAAAAAATGGGGGCAAAGAATGATATAATAAGACTAATACTTGTTTATATACGTATATGTGCTGGAAAAACATGCCCCCTTCCCAAGGGGCAACATATTATGGAGAGAATTATGCACAGCATTACAACTGTACGAAAAATGCACACATTTTAAAAATAAGTTAAAAAATGACTTGTTAATTGGAAAAAAAAAACTCTTAAAGGAGAATTTTTATTCATTCTGCCAGTAGTGAATTTACCATGTCACAATTAAGAGAGGCCCCGAAGAAGATTCATAAATGCACATGATAAATAGTTTGCATAGTTCTTGATAGACAAAGGGGCACCCAAAAATGAATTCCGATGGACCTTCAAACCTGTAAACCAACCACTACATTAGACTTCAGGGGGCCTCCAAATTATTGTGGGCCTAGGGCCTCACTTTCAGCTAGTCGGGTCTTGTTCATGGATTTTGACTATAGTCTTTATCGAAAATCTCGTAAACTAGGGTATGATGTGTATCAGATTTATCTCTGCTATGTTTACTCAGAGCTGCAGGGCCGGATTAAGCCAGCGCGGGGCCCGTAGCAAATGTTTCCAAGGGGCCCCCATTTTCGAATGATATAGTAAATAATATAGCACTTCTTCATGGAGACGGGATGTGTAATTATAACATGCATGAATACATAAATGTGGATATAGTTTTAGAGCTTTACGAGAGTTATGATTCCCTTTTATTGCCCCTTGTCTTCCCGTTACAACACATTTTGAACTTTTAATTCCAAAAACGCAATTTTTGAACGATATAAAGGGAGGGGGGTCCGGGGGGCTTACCCCCGGAAAATTTTTGATGTTTCAATTCTAAAAACTCAATTCCAACGACCCCTGATCATATTAGGAAGAGAAGATTCGAATGCCATTATTTAGGGAAACTGAAGTCAAAGAACGCGATTGCTTCCTATCTTAGGTAAGATCAAAGGAAAAAATTTGGGTTCACAGCGACTCTCCACGTATTTTTTTAAAATTGAAGTCTTAAATAAAACTGCAGATTATCCCTAATGCTGTTGTAGAGAGAGGAAAGAGTGGTGTTCAAGGAGATCCCATTGGAAAATTTTTGTATTTATTATCTGTTATTAATCTAAAAACACTATTTTAAGCAAAAATTCTCGAAATTATATACTCTGAAATAGTATTTTTTTACGTTTTTTGGAGATTTTAGGGCGGAGTTAGCGGAAGCCATCCCCTAAAAATTTTAAAGGGGATGGAAAGATGTGAAAACGTGATAGATAGTAGGCCATGGCGGATTACGTTTCGGTATGGGATGGGGTTCAGGCACTCTCCGAGGCAACCCGGAAAATTTTCGAAGTTTAAGTCTTAAAAGTACATTTTAGACCTGTGTTAACAATGTTGGAGGGGGAGAGGTACACTCCCATTGGAGATTTTTCAAAATTCTAGTTCAAAATACGCATTTGTAGACCACCTTATTAGACGACGTTATAGGACGGTATCGGGCTCGGGATTACACCCATGGAAAGTTTTCGAAACTGAAGTCCCAGAAAGCAGTTTTAGCGGGTTTTCGGTTATGTTAAACAATTTTCTTCCTGAATTTTTCTGAGTTTCAAGTTCAAATGAAAAAGTTTTCGGCTATCTTTGGTGATGCAAAAGAAAGGGGTTAGGTAGGTTCGGGGCATGGGTGGCAGCTTTTTAGTTCCCTCCCTCTCAGAGGAAAAAATTAGAAACGATATTTAAAGTCTTTCTTCTACACATAATTATATTACTTCATCAAAAATAACATTCTCTTAACAATTCACTTATTTCGCTCAGCATAAGTGTGAAGTCTCAGAATCTTATTCTTTTCTTCTATCATGATCTCTTAATTTTGCTCATTGTTGTTTACAGTGCCGGATCTACGGGCTCGTCTCACGAGCGGAAAATTTAGAGAGTGATAAATTGACATGAAGTTAAGTAACTAAAAAGAGTTTAATGATGACTAATAATTACCTTTTCAGGACTGCAATTTTGAAAGCTTTAAGAAGAAAGCCACTTTTAAACAATTTCTGGATGGTAACCCTTTCCCCCTCTTGTCTAACATCACCAAAGAGAGCCTTAAGATGTGGTTTTAGGATTTGTGCTTTAAGAATTTCAGCATCCTCCTTCTCCTGCTATCAACAAAAATTGCTTAAAACTGAGTTTTTAGAGCCTAAATTCCGAAAAATTCCGGAGAAAGCCCTTAAACCATCTCCATTTCAAAATTTCAAAACAATTGCAAAGGAGAATACCCACCTACTTCCCTAGCTTCTCAGCATTCGGGGAAAAGGCTCCAAAGCATCACTCTTCAGTCTTCACCTAAAGTTAGAACAAAAGATGACCTGCGTCTTGAAGATTTCAGTTTCTAACATTTTGCGAAGATAACCCGTATCCCCCCCCCCCCCCCCCCGCCCATAACGTCTCCAGTGATAGTCTAAAACCACGGTTTGAAACTTGAAGTCAGAATTGTTTCTGAGGGAGTTCAAACCCTCATCCCTTTCCCTAATCTTCCAACATAGCTTGAAATTTTGTTTTCAGCTTTAGCATGGGTCTATCTCTCAAACCCTTTCCTCCTAAAGATAGGATAGCCTGAAATTGACTTCAGTATTGAGCACAATTTCGGGAAAGAACCCCTTCCCCTTTCCTCTATTGTTATGAAACAACCAAAAGTTTCTTTCTTTCTTTTTTCTTTCTTTTTTTTTTAATACTAGGATAGCTGAATTTTTTAGGACCCTAACTCCCTTAAATTTCCTTAGATACCTTAAAATTCACTTAATTTTGAAAAAAGAAAAAAAAATCCAGAGTAAACCCAATTCTCCGTTCTCCAAACTTTGCCTAAAATTGTAATTTTTAGGTCAGTTTTGAAACTTTTCTGACCCAACGGAGCTTTTTCTGCTTCTACTAAGAAAGATTAACTATTTACTTTTCAAGACTTTAATTGGGAGAAATTTCTGGAAAGCAATCTACCGAAAAAAAATAAGATTTTTAGTTTACCTGAGCATTTAGAAAAATTAATCTAATATAAAAAAAAAAGAGAAAGCTAGAGAGAAACTTAAACGGGTTAAAGTACGGAAATTAGTTTTTTTTTTTTTTTTCAGGAATTTTTTCTCATGGCGAGGGCCCCCCAGAAGAGCGGGGCCCGTAGCATTTGCTACTTCTGCTCTATGGCTAATCCGGCCCTGCAGAGCTGCCAACTGCTACGAAAAAATCGTAGTTTCTATGAACTACAGCTTTAAACTACGACGTTACGAAAACGGGTTCCAAAATTACGATTTTATGTTTTTTAAACTTATAACCTCAAGAACGCAAGAAAAAAAAATAATAATAAATATAAATAAATAAATTAATTAATTAAAAAAATAATAATAACAATAATGTAAAAGCACTTGGACATTCCTCATTTCATTTTTAAAGACTGGTTATGCAAGATGTACTATTTGCAATAGCGATTTTTAGTTAAACGTGGTGGTCGTGATGATTGCCGCAAGAGTTTTACTTCAGAAGGACCTGACGACCGGGTAAAAGGTACAGCTAACAATCAAGAATTAAGTTTTAAAATCAATATTTTATAGTCTTTAATTATTCTGTATAATTTTTTTAATTCCGTATTAATGTTTTCTGTATCATATTTAAAATTTGTTAAGTAGAGTTAAACCCCATTGGCACTTTAAGAGTTTGTCCTTAAACTGACCTCTGTTTTCATTACGTAGAAAAAAAAATTCACTTGCAAATATTTTGAATTAAAGATTGCACACCTGTGTATCCATTTAGTTCACTAAAATCAAAAATATTTGAATTCATATTTTTATGAATATATATATATATATATATATATATATATATATATATATATATATATATATATATATATATATATATATATATATATATATAAAGTTATCAAAATCACCAGTTATTGGCATACCTGATACCCCAGTGTATGACACCTTGTGATCCAGTAATTGGCACATGCTACTAAAACTGGAAAATCACTTTATTCTTCTCTTTTAGATTACATAGCAATTTTATCATCACAAGAAACATAATTAATGTTAATTTAAAGTAGGTAATTTTACATGAATTAATATTGAATCGCACATCTTGACGTTGAAAATGTATTTCAGAGAGCTAAGAATAAATTTGGAGTGTTGCATGGAAAAGAATACTGAGATTATTGTTGTTTCATTAGTCGGTATGCAGTTTCGATTTTACGAATTATAGCTGTTTCCACAGAAAAAGGAACATTGACCTGATGATTCTGAGTACAAAAATGAACCGATTCTCTACAGTCACAATATCTGACTGATTACCACACATATATGTTTTTTATTGTTTCACTTAAAAACTTAGCAGTATATTCTGTAGGATTCGAATCAATAGTAGAACCCAAATAATATAGTTGCTGCAAAAGTATCAGAAATCAAACTAGTGACATACTGCACAACACATTAGTGACTATAGGCACATGTGCCAATTACTGGAGACTAGCAAAACTGAAGCACCATTAAATGGCATCCATCATTATTTAAAAAATCCCAAAAGAGACAAAAATATACTTCTACCCACTTAAAGTAACACCTTCCAACTATAAACAAAACTTTTGACAACAAAAATTTTAAATATATTTTAAGTCAGATTTTAATAAATTGATGTGCATGCTTCTCTTTAGCCAGAGAAGAAGCTTTTGCAACAAAAATGTCTGATTTGACACAAGCCACCATTTTTTTTTGTCTTTCCTATGCACTGCTACCATTTAGTAACACGAATTGAAGTTATAATTTTTTAAAGTAAATGTACATTCAGTTGATATATAGCCTTCTACTTTTAAAAGATTGGATACGAATCTTATTTTAGGTTCATTTTTGTTGGAAGTGCCAATCACTAGTGACCTGCCAATTATTGGGGGTGTCACCCTATCATTGTTTTTGTTCTCCATGATGTTGACAATTCATCACTGCTTAAAGCGGCCACGCCCCCACCCCTCTCTGGCGCAAAATGCTGCTACGATTTTGAATTTTCAAAAGTTTGCAGCTGTTTATACTCAGAGATATTTTCTACGCATTTCACACTTAAAATTAGACATATGCACTGCAAGGAAATTCCGAAAAGCGTTAGAATACTTCCGAGATTTTACAGGTTTCCTCCCGTTTCCTGTGACAATCAAGAATCTTCTCAAAAACGTTTCCTGAACTGCTATAAATTGCTTGAATGCAGATCGCTCACTGTCGGGGAAAAAAATTTTTAGCTGCCAGTGTCAAAACATGCTCAACATTTTTATTACGTTTCGACTTCAACGGGAGGTAGTATTCACATTCTCTGAGGCCGATGCATCAGCTTAAGTTTCGCCATTTTGGATCGGATTTTTCATTATTGCGTTGCCACTATTACCACAGCAGTGTTTCAGGTTTCGCCAAATTTGCCGAAAATAATATTTTGTTTGTATAAACAATTCACGTGCCGCTAATTATCGCTTGCAGTGAACAATCACTAATCGCGATAACTCGCCAGAAAAGACAACCACTCAAACACGCGCTCCGATCCAAAATGGCTAATCTTCAGTTGATGCCCCACTCAGGGGCTTATAAGGGCGCCGACTCATATTATACACTCTGACAGTGGCGGATACAAGGGGGGGGGGTCATGACCCTCCCCAAGCACGTGGTAATATTTGAATGTTTGCTTGGAAAAATAAAAAAAGAAGTCGCAACCATAAGAAAAAGTAAATATCTTTTTTGAATTCAAATTTTTTAGGGCATTATATGAAGGAGTGGGAGAGGGGGGGGGGGTCATGGTAGTAGTGACCCCTCCTTCTTCCCAATCTGAGACAATACTTTGTAATCTGTTGTCATTTGAGTAATGAAAATGACTGCTTGAAAAAGGAAGAGAAGAAAACCTGACCGAAACCACCAAGGAAGAGAAATAAATGGTTTTTGAATTCGTTTTTTTTTTTTTGGGTATTACATGTCACTTTTCTGTTTAGGGGAAAGTGGGGTAAAACCGGGACCTAAGGTTTGCAGGCTTTTAGAAACCACAGTTTTTGGCATAAAAAAGGAAGAAAATTTTGCAAAAGTATGTTTTATTGCTACTAGTTTCAAAAACATAAGTGTTTTTATTTTTTAATTTTTATTAATTTTTTGTAAAAAAAAAAGGTCATTTTACCCGGTTTTACCCTACTAGTGGGGTAAAACAGGGTATACATGTTGTTGCTATGGGAAAATAAAAATTTTGAAAGTTTCCACAAAATTCAAGTTTTATTTTGGGACATATGTTAACTATTATCATAATATAATAGAATAAGTATAAAAGGACGCATATTGATGAGTTGTCAGTAAATTTAATCGTATTTACCTTTAATTTTTTGCTATAATATAAGGTCTGTTGACAAGTAAAATAGTTATCTTCCTCTTCGGCCCTAGAGCAGCTTTCATGGGCCCAACGACGACATTGGATGCATTGAATCCATCCCTTAGCATCCTTGAAGTCCGAGTAAATTTCATTGCAGATGCAGGCAGTATTCTTCACTGGACTCATCCACATTGGCGGATTGGTTGAAAAAATCGGCCCAGGCATTAGGAGATGTAGCAGCCCCATAGCTCTTATAGATATTAAATTTTACCTGACGATTGGGATATCACTTATAAATATGAGGAAATTATTCTTAACTACTAAATATGTTTTATTTAAACGAAATTTAACAGATAGGAACACTTCTGCGCTTTCATGGTGAACAAACTGATACAGTATTAGCTAAACCTTATTTTGGGGGAAAATTGTGATTGTAATTGTCCATTTAAGTATTTTTATAATGCCCGGAACTTGATTGAATATTTCCGTAACGATAACACTGCTTGGCTAGTATGTCCTTTTCTGCAGTCATAACTACCTTAATGGCCCTGTGTTTTATGAAACTGATCTAGCGATGTTCATGGGTGCAAGACTAGGGCCGTCTTAGAACGTGATAGGTCCCTCAACACAAACATACATTACTGGGCCCTGTCATACACATTCCCTTTTTTATACTGCCATACCCTGACGACCCCCAGACTCGATATGAGGTCAAAAACCTGGTCGGAGGGGTCGGGTACGAGTTTGGCAACCCCTTAATTTTTTTTTTCAAACGCATGTATCAATACAAAGAGAGAGAGAGGGAGAGGACTTAGCTTTCTGGCTTCTGGGAGTCATTAAAGTATTAGCAATATAAAATTAATGGAAAGATTAACATTGAATCTGAAATAGGGGGGTCCAGGGGGCCTCTCCCCCTCAAAATTTTCGAACTTGTAGTCTTAAAAACTCAATTTTAGACAATATTTGGTGATGTTAGGAGAGCGTAGGTTCAGGGTTTCTCCTGCTGCAATTTTTCGGAAGTGGAAATCCAAAAAAAAAAAACAGAATTTTAAATTATCTTTGAGTATAACTATGAAGAGCGGTTCCGGGGGCTCTCCTCTGAAATTAAAAAAAAATATTAGCTTTGAAAACGCAGTTTTAGAAGATCTTTGGTGATTTTAAGTCGAGATAGATTCCGAGGCCATCCACCAGAAAATTTTCAAATGGAAGTCTTAAAAGCCTTTTTTGGTAAATACCCAGGGCACCGGCAGTTACTCGAAAGTTAAGTTCTAAAAACGAAATTTTTGCTGAATTTCAGTGATGTTAGGAAAAGGAGTTTTCAGACGGCTCACTCCGGAAAAATTTCGAAATTGAAGCACTATAAACGAGATTTAAAACGTTCTTCATTGATGATGTCGAGAGAGAGGAGGGGACGGGGCACTTTCCCAGAAAATTTTTGATACTGTCAATTTAAAAATACAGTGTTAGACCATCTTTGGGAATGTTAAAAAAATGGGAGAGGTTCGTGTGCTTTCCTCCAGCAAATTTTCGAAACTGGAATTCCATGTTATGGCGGGAGTGGATTCGGCTGTTCTCTTATGAAGTTATTCAAAATTGAAGCTCAAAAATTTAAATTTTACCCTTTCTTCGATGATATTTTTTTCACAATTCAATTTTTTTCACAGGCCCCTCTACACTTTTGACCATTAGGATATTTTACCCTCTGCACGAGTTCAATTCCGAGCCGGACCCCTATTCTCCAACTAAGCTGACATGACCTTACGTCGGCCCTTGTTGTAAGTTGCATTTTAGAGCAATTGTGAATTGTCATCCTCATATAAATAATAGACGAGGATAAAGTAACCCGTGTGTTTAAAAAATGAAACTCGCGCCACGTCATGATAGTTTGATAATGTGTTTTGGTAATGTTTAACATGCAGGGAAAGGTTTTTATTGTGACAAGGCTGAACTTGATCCGGTAACTTAACTGTTTTACTGATAAGACTGCGTCATTTCAGGGGAATGAAGAAACGGAAACAGGAGCTTAGGGTTAATCCAACTGATGTTAGAGTTAAAACTTAAACCACCAAGATATCGCCAAACAGGAAAATGCTGCGTTCAAATGTAGACGCAAATTTTCACCCGTCATGGCATGACGAGCGACTTTCTAGTTTATAATTAAAAGCGTCAAAAGAACTAAAAGTATTTTAACTTTTTACGATCGCTAAAGGTTTCCCTGTTTTTTTTTTTTTTTTTTTTTTTTTTTTATTACACTACTAAAAATATATTGGCAGCCCCAAGCCCGACTAGCTAAAAGTGAGGCTCTAGGCCCAAATTAATTTGGAGGCCCCCTGAAGACTATGCAGTGTTTAATTTACATTTTTAAAGCACGAATGCACTTTTGGAGGTCTCTTTGTCTAATCACACATCTATGTATAAATCACTTATGTGCATTTATGAATCCCCTTCGGGCTTCCTCATAATCGTGACCAAGGAAATTCGTTACTGGCAGAATGATTAAAAATTTCCCTTTAAAGAAGTTTTTTTTTCCAATTAATAAGTCATAAATTTTTATTTTTTAAAAAATACATGTATTTTTCATATCGTTGCAATGCTATGCATACTTCTTTGAAAAATTTCGGACCTCTTAGGAACATGGGGTCCCAGGCCTAGGCTTAGTCAGTCTGCGTGGTAATCAGGCCCTGGGCAGCCTCATTTCAGAAATCCCCTCCCCCCTCTTGGTGACGTTCCTGCCTCCCTCCACTCGCAAGCTTTAGCCTATGCGTAATTAGGAGCTGCCCGCCGGCTGTATCTGTCACTGCTCATCCGTCATTTGCTCCTTCGGTTTTACTTTTTTTGGACGCTTTTTATTTTCTATCTGTTCCTTTTTGGCATCTTTATAATGTTGCCTTTTCTTTGATTCGTTTATCTTTCCTTCAGGTTTTTTATTCTTCCGTCGATCTTTGGTCTTTTTTCCATCATTTTTTTCTTTTCTTTTCTTCTAATGTTGCCTGAAGATGAAGCTTGTTTAATGTACCTTGTTTTGTAACCTCATTGTAAAATAATTTGGTCAAATAAAAGTTTTATTATTATTATATAATAGACATACTACGTTTTAAAAATCAAGGTGCAAAACCGGGTAGTTCCCGGTTTTGTCCCGCACGTACAGCTTTCATAAAATATGCCGTCATATAATTATACGGAACGCTACAGACAATTACTTAGAACGATAATGAAAGTAATTAAATGTTTTACAAAGAGAGCTACATACCTTTACTGTTGCAAAAACAGGAACGTAGTATAATCGGTCTAATTTTGTTCAAGAATTTTAAGCAAAAACTACTCAAACAGAATTTTCTTCATTGGAACGGAAGAAGCGAGTCTATATCATTCTAATTTAATTGCCGGTGCTTCTTCATCAAGGTTGAAGGAAATTCCTCTCTTGTCCACGCGATTGCAGTGCTTACAGAGGCTAGAAGGGGGTACCCGGTTTGCTTCCGACTTCTCGGTTTTACCCCACTTTCCCCTATATGTAGAGAGTGAAATAGTTTTGTTTGAGATTGTCTTCTTCACGGCGCTGCCTTCAGGGGCCAGTAAAATGAAAACAAAGAAGTGTCTGTCGACCGATTCCTTTCTGTTGTGATTTTTAGATAGTTTCGTTTTTGTCCGTATTGGAGTTTATTTTTAAATGAGATGTTAAACTTAGTTTAAAGCAGTGTTTTGGACTTATTGTCGGGCAAAAAATGTAAAATTTTAGTTTCGTGTTAGCTCAAAGCGTAGTTATACGAAGGTTCTCGCCCCATCGTTTTAGACGGAAATTGATCTGAAATAAAACCGGGTTTGCTAGAAAAAGTACTACCGGTAACAAAAACAATGAAGCGTTTGGGTGACAAAACATTGCTGTCTTTTTTGAAGTGTTGAAACAAAAAACTGAAGAAAACCAAAAACGATGGAAACATATCCACAGTTCTTGTGTCAGATTCAGGGACTGCTACGTCGAATCGGTGAGTATTCATCGATATTCGAATTATATTCGTAAAATATCTAGTTTTAAAGAAGATTTTCGCCGCAGTTTTTATTATTATATTAAGTGAAGTTTTTGGGCCGTGGTAGCCCGATCGGTAGAGTGTCGGATTCGGGGCCGGAGGGTCCTGGGTTCGAACCTCGATGGTCGAAGACCCGCCGTCGTCATTAAAGGGGACTGGGCGACGTTAAATATGCTCATGGTTTCAATATCCTCCAAGTGAAACGATACCTCTGGGGGGTGCTAGCACCAGGTAGCTATTAGCTCCTGGACTAGTTCTAAATTCTCATAAACTGTTCGATCCGGTGATGGTGCTGCCATCTATCGGTATATAAAATAATGGAGGCAAGGCACTTAGTATGCAGTCCTCGACATAAATACAGTTGTAGTCAGTTGTGACTCTGAATAGGAATAGGAAGTGAAGTTTTAATAGTATTTTTCTGCACACAAGATGGATGTGTCAAGTATTATGCAAATTTATGATTCAACATGGATGTGTGTCCTGTGTCGAATATTATGCTAAGATTTAACCAAATTCTAAATTCATCATATTCATAAAATATTTAATTTTTATTATATTTTCGTAGTATTTATTTATTGTGCTGGCTGGTGCGAATATTGGTCTAAAACAGGTAACAATACAACTTAACTAGTTCATTTTAATGTATTAAATTATTATTAATTAAGTTTAAGCAATCCCAATATACGTATTTAATTTATAATAGTTAAAACTAGTTCAGTTTTAACCAATTAATGGCCGATTTTGTGCTTTTTGTCGACACCTAAGTTCACAGGGGTGCCCACCCCTTTCTAAGGATCCCCTTCAATACCGCCTCTCCCCTCCCAAAAGCAAGCGCCCCCTCCAAAAAATGAGAAAAATACCCATCAAAACACCCCTTAAAAATTTCCACGGCGCAGTTTGCGCCAAGACCCCCCTCCCCCCCAGGTGGGCACCCATGAAGTTCAAGAAAATTGTCGTACGTTTGACTATATTCTTGAGCATGACCCCCCCCCCCCCCCTGAAATTAAATCCTGTATCCGCCCCTGTACTCTGAACACTTGCTTTGCAAGAATTGCAGGCAAATAAGGTGTTTGACAATGACATTTGCTTGCAATTCTGCATTAGCTTTGGTCAAACTAGCTAAAATACCTTGGTTTAGGAGTATTCCTCGTACAGTGGTGGTAAAAAAAATTGCATCACCCGCGCCGCAAATGATAGGAATATCATCCCGACTGCATTCAACACAGTCAAGCATCGAGTGTCCCAGATGATTTGGGGATGTATTTCTGATCAAGGAGTTGGTGGGCCTTGCACTTGTTCTACTGTTCCTTGCACTTTGTGCAAGGAACAGTAAACGCTCAGGTGTATATTGGCATTTTGGAGGAGAAATTGCTTCCTTCTATCCGGGATCACTTTACTTCAGTTCCAAACGTCATTTTACAGGATGATTCGCTCCGTGTCATAGGGCAAAACTGGCAAGTAACAAGTTAAAAACCTTTATCCTGACATTAGACTGAAATTGACATGGGGTTAAGTAATTCTTTTTCTCTAAACTCACACACAGATTCAAAAATAGAAAAATGAGCATGGGGTCAGCAGTTTGCCTTCACTGTTATAACCAGGGGTTTTAGATGAGTGAATGTATTCCCTCTAAGGTGAAAGCATGGTGCCTGAAGGTGCAATGCAGGCCAGGAAATCGAGCAGAGGAGCCGAAACAGCATGCAATCTCAGAAAGACTCATTGCGCATGCGCTTTTGCCTTAGACATACATTCAACCACTTCAATATGGCGGGCAAATGATGATTGCGTTTGTGAGTCTTTCACATTGAATGAAGTACACTATTGGATTAAGACACAACTTTTCTAGGATTAATTATCCGAAATTACAAGTAAGTACAGCTTTTGATCACTTTGTAGCTTTTAGGGCTTTCAAACATAGTTAAGTGTTTAAAAGTGCATTTATTGCTTTTCAGTTACCGTTACTGTCTTTTAATTTCAGTTTACCGTTACTATCGTGAAATTTCCATGATTCAAAACGCTACTAAAATTATCTGTCATTATTTTTTTGAGAACTCGATAAACAGCTTTTATTAATCACAAAAAAAAAAAACCGCCTGCTATAAGATTATCAATAATTAACAAGTGAGAATCTTAATAAAAATGATTCTTGTGTTTCGTAGATTATAACAGGAAGCTAGTGAAAAAAAAAATCTCTCTCAGTGTAGCTCTTTTTTTTTTTTTTTTTTTTTGCTTTTTCATTCAAGTGTTAGAATTATTTCCTGTTAGCGGTTAATGTCTCGATGGCGTTAGAAATTTCTTTTGGTTTTTTAACTGTCGAAAGACTTCATGACCATTTTATTTTGTTACTCTTGATTAACGTTTATGAAACGATTTTGTTTTTCCGTAACTGTAATATCCCAGGATATTTTTGGCTCTTCCTGTAAATAATTCATAAGTACAGCTATGCTTCATTTTCGGAATGGTCATGTTTTAGTAAATGTATAATTTCTCACATTATTTAAATAATTACTCATCTTTAAATTATAACGTATTTGTGACAGACCTTTGATGCCAAGTAAAGGGGTAGATATTTATTGTTTTATTAATTTTTAACATTACTTTATGAAAAAAAAAAAAAACTCACCAGAACTCTGAAAATTTTTACATGTTTTTAACGGCCCCAGAGTTATTATTATTAATATTGTTTATTTTATGAGTTTTTAAGAAAACGATAAAGATTTCACTGGTCCGCAAAGTTTCTCATTTGCTTTTACCACGCCCGTGGATCAAAAGAGGTTCAGAAACATCGAGTAAGAGCACGATCAGATAAATTAAAGCAATGAGCACTTAAAGTCAGACCAAACAACGTAAGTAGAAGCACAAATTTATAAATTACAGCAGACACGTGTTTCGGCGTTACAGGGAACGCCTTTTTCAATGCAAAAATAATGAGATTATGGATGAAAAGACATCCGACAAAAGCATGTTTTTAACGGCCCCAGAGTTATTATTATTAATATTGTTTATTTTATGAGTTTTTAAGAAAACGATAAAGATTTCACTGGTCCGCAAAGTTTCTCATTTGCTTTTACCACGCCCGTGGATCAAAAGAGGTTCAGAAACATCGAGTAAGAGCACGATCAGATAAATTAAAGCAATGAGCACTTAAAGTCAGATGGGTGCCGCTGGTGAACAAGCGTTTCTCCCCTGAAAGGTGCCGAATGCATCCTATAGTTTTAACAGTATTTTCCCGAAAACAGCCCACATCTACATTAACAATTATCGGATTCCTGCTTTTGTCGGATGTCTTTTCATCCATAAGCTCATTATTTTTGCATTGAAAAAGGCGTTCCCTGTAACGCCGAAACACGTGTCTGCTGTAATTTATAAATTTGTGCTTCTACTTACGTTGTTTGGTCTGACTTTACTATTCAGCACAAAGGTATTTATTTATCTTAATGAGCACTTATTCAAAAACGCACACAATACGAGGGAGGGGGGGGGGAGAAGGATCTATGGTAAGGGTGCACTTTCTCTCTCCGAAGGTTCCTTTTTTTCACTCTGGCTATCTATTTTTTAAAAGGTGCCTGTTTTTCATCCTATTTAGAGGTGCCATTTCGACTCCGTATTGGGTGCCGCTGGTGAACAAGCGTTTCTCCCCTGAAAGGTGCCGAATGCATCCTATAGTTTTAACAGTATTTTCCCGAAAACAGCCCACATCTACATTAACAATTATCGGATTCCTGCTGTTAAATATTTATTTCATAAGTTTTGCAGAATTTCACATTACATTCATCGTTAATCGGTCGACCAAAACTTCTCACATAATCCCATTGTTGTGAAAATGCGAGGGTGATGCAATTTTTTTTTTTTTTTTTTTTGAGCAATCACGATTGCTTATTGTTCTCATTTGACCGTTTTTGGTGTCCGTGCCTTTTTCAACTTGGACCAGAAGCCGCTGTAGCACACCGCCCACCGTTCTCTGCTGGCGGCGCGGCAGCTCCGGTTTTGAGCTATCCGATCTCCTGGTCGGAGGCGTCCATGTCCTACACACACGCTCGTTCACACACATACACACACACGACTTCACACTCATACACTCACACACGCCCATGTGCATACACACAGGTCTACGCACACACACAACTATGCACACGTAACCGTCCAGGAGGAGAGGCAGGCTTGGGGGGGGGGGAGGGGGACAGGAGCCGTTTCTAGAGTATGGTCCTGTCTCAGTTCGTGATTGCGAAAAACATAATTTGGATTCAAAATTTCAGAATTCAAATTAATTTTTTTTTCTGATATGATTATTTTAATGAGATTTTAGTTTGAATTCTTTTTTTTTCCTTTTTGAAAGCGGTTGAAGATTTTTTTGATGGAAAAAATGTATATAGCTGCTTTGTTTAAAAGGTGCTGCTATTTTATTTGCTCTTTTATTTATTTTTTACGTGTCGACTTCTTTAGAAGAGCGAGGCATACTTTATTTCTCGAAATCAGCTTAAAATATTTAAAAACATATGATTGAAATAATTTACGATTTTAGCTAATTTTGAGAATACTGCTCAGATACTAGAAAGTCGATATTGGTAAACGGGAAAGTAGGCTCGATTAGTGCTCATTAAAATGCTAGAGTTAAACGGTTTATTTATTTATTTATATATATATATTTTTTAAGCAATCACGATTGCTTATTGTTCTCATTTGACTGTTTTGGCGTGCTATCATTTTATTTTCCCACCAGCACCCTCTTCAGCACCACCGTCGACCGGCTCCTCACGATGCTGCTCCTATAGCGAAAACCGTCTCCAGGTTGCGTCCATATCCTACACACACACGCATACACACACGCGCACACACACACACACCTACTTACACACACTTCTATACACACACGCGCACACACACACACACATACCTACACACACTCCTACACACACGCGCGCACACACACACACACACACACCTACCTACACACACTCCTACACACACACACACACACACACACACACACACACACACCTACCTACACACACTCCTACACACACATATACACATACGAACGCCTACACACATAGCACTGCATACACAACATGCACACACATGCTTACATACACACACGCACGCACCCACACACATGCGCCTACACAAACACACACGCGCATACATACACATACACGCTCGTGATTGCGAAAAACATAATTTGAATTCAAGATGCCAAAAACTCAAATTATTTTTTTTTTTACCAGCACTGTAAATCAGGATAGTGCCAAGCAGCTACTATGAACATATATAAGTTTTCTCGGAACATTTTTGATTTATTCTAAAAATGTGAATGACTTTTATTGGGAAGGTTTCTGAATTCTTCAGATATAGATCCCAGGTTAATTTCAAGAAGGTCACTGAATTTTAGCGGGAAACGTTACTCCTTTTTGTCAGATGAGTTACTGTCAGAAATTAGGCACATTACCTGCCCATTATTTCCAGGAGCGGTTCTATTTATTTATTTTTTGCTTTTTTTTTTTTTTTTTTTTAATGGTTTGGCTCAAAAACTTAAGCAGGCGTATTTTCCGCTTTGTATTTCAAACAAAAATTTAGCACCGTGAAAAATGGTGGAAAAACACTTGGAATTTTTAAAGTATTCCATTTTAATGTTATTTTATTTCTTCAAATTCAAAATATCAAACATTCTAAATGGTAAAAAATCAAAAAGTAACTGCCACTGGTAACAAAATGGAAATTTTTTTCTTCTTTTTAACTCGAAATTAACTGCAGTTATTTGCCACTTGAAACGTGTACAGGTTTTCATAAATTCACTTAATAAAAATTAGGCTGCTAAAAATAGCTAGAAGTTGTAGAAAATATAGCATGTATGTATAGTATATTTAGAAGTACCGAATGTTTGAAATGTAACCATTTTTGAGAACGATCCAATTATTTTAAGCACTCACCTTATCCATTTTCTTTGAACACCTATCGGGGAGGAGGGAAGGGGGGAGTAAGATCCTTGATGCTTTTTCCGTTATTAATTAGTTACTTTTATGCACACATTATACTAGCTTCGTTAATGTCATTGACCCTGTGAAAACGCTACACCTTCACCCTTCAGTGTCTGTAATACATTCTTTTCCGTGCGGGTAACATCCGTGAAAAAAGCCAACTTTAAGGAAAGTTGTTAGTGGATTCCCTTAACGATTATTAACACAGATAGCGTTTTTCAGAGTTCTATGTCAAAAAATTTCCAGAGGGAGCTTCCGTACCTTCACCATTCTCTTAATTTTAACAAAGATAGCCTGAAATTCAGAAAAATTTTGAAAAAAAAAAAATTATAAGAGAAACTCTTTTTCCCCTAAAGCTACAAAAAACTGCCTAAAATAACGGGTTTTATATGAGAAATCTGCCCTTACGGCTTTTTCGACTTGCACTATATGCAAGATATGTTTTAGTTTTTTTTAAATAGTTTTCTTTATGTTTTTTCTTTGGCAAAGTCCCATTTTCGTTAAAAAAAAACATTTAAATTTGAACGCAAAATTATGGCAAAAAAAAAATGCTTTTTATTTATTATTTATTATTTATTTATTTATTTATTTATTTATTTTGTATTGTTCCACCACTTCAAAAAATTCGAAACAAATCCTGAGTGTAGAGGAGTATAAAGGATATTTTCTGGCGAAAAATTTTGTGAGTGGTCACTCTCCAGAAAAGCATTAAAAATATATTTAAATTTTATCTTTCGCCGAAAATCGGCTTTTTGTTTAAAAATTATGTTCATTATATTTTTTCATGCATTTTACTCCCTAGAGTAAGGGAAAAAATCACCATTCGATAAATTTGAATTTTACTATGGAAAAAAATATTAATCGAAAAAACAGGGGGTTTTATTTGAAAAACTCGCAGGTCATTTGAGATAAAAAGCTGAAAATTTGGCGCGAGAGGGCCCTGAACACACCAATACCATTTAAGATACCCCCTCCTCCCCCGTTTTTCTTCTGAAGATGCTAAAAACAGCCTAAAATTGAATTCTTAGGACTTGTAACTTTTGGTATCTTATATCTTATACCTCCAAAGAAATAAATTGCACTAAAAATTTTCCCTTAAACTGCTTTTTTAAATTCAAACTTGATATTGAAGCTTGAAGAAAGATATGTAAGGGCGGCTGTTTAAAATCTTTTCCCCGCATGGAAAAATCGAATACTCGGCACTGGAATTAGCAACTTTCTCAGCAAAGTCATGTATCTACACTGTAAAAAATCTCGGAAAACTCTCTGAATATACAAAAAAGTTTTCCGTAATACACAGATTCGTACGCCCTCCGCAGTTTTCTGCAATAATCAAAAACGTTTCCCGTTTAGCAAGAAAGTAAGAGTCGACGCATGCGCAGTTCACACGGCAATTTTATAGTCCAGCAGCAAATCTAAACTGAAACTTTCGAAAGCACGCAATGAAAACAAGTGCTGACTCATGTATGCGAAGTAACACTCATCAAGGGGATTAGTAGAAGTTTTGTTCCTCGCATGAATTTACTGAAGATAATTTTAAAGTCTTATATTTTCTTGCATATGTATCGTCATGAGATTGAATTTGAAGCTATGTCACTTATTTTTAAGTACGAAGTGCAAATTCTCGACGCATGCTCCCGGAAGGAATACAAACTGAAATTAAAAACCAAATAACTACCGAGAGGACGCCATGTAAATTCATTGCGTCGCATAACTTGTGTAGGTAATTTACTTTTTTCTTGGATACTTTTCTTCTTTCCACCAAATGGGTAATTTTTGTTGGCAGAATTTTATTCTGTCATAAAAATCACCTTTTTGGTGACCAAAGCCTGCAAAAGACCACCACCGACGAATAGGTAAGTCGCTTTGCAACTCTATTACTTTAAAGAGATTTAGTTCATATAAATCTCGTTAAAAAAAAACTATTTTCTTCAGTATCATATTTTCGTTGTGAACTATTGCAATTTGAAAATATTTTACATTACATAGAACACATATTTAAAGTGCAAGTGTGTCTAGTTTAGTTCTGTAAAATTTATGAATTGAAGATTATAAAAAAATTTAAATATGTGTTATTGTGTACTTTGTTTTTATGTGTCAATCTCAGTTAATATTTGACTGAACATTTATGTATCAAGCATTATGAATTAAATGTTGTAATATGCAAATTGTCAGGTTTGATAGTTCGTCTTTAAGGTTGCATGTTTTCATTCTCTTGTAAACAGTGTAACTAGATTGTATGAAGTAAAAAAAAAAAAAACTATCTCTTGTAATTAGGAACATAGTGCTTCAGTATTATCTAAATGACGATATCTCTTTAAATATTTGCATTAGCGAAACGCTTTAAATTAGTTAAATGTGTGTTAATTTATTTAACAAATAGATACATATATGTATTTAAAAGTGTTTTCATTTTTTTCGTTTTACGAGCCTCAATTTTACCAAAAGCAAAAAGAAAAAAAAGACTTAATAAAATAATTTTGTATTTTTACACCATATTAAAGTATTTGACTTATAATTTATATGATACTTTGATTTATAATGTATATGATACTTTGATTTATAATGTATATGATGTTGCTTTTTCAAGGGGGGGGGGGGCGCTTCATAGCATTTTATGGGTGCACCATCACTCTTATGGTGGGGGGGGGGTATTCTCGTATATATGAAATGGAATAATCATGTAATAGAGTTCAATGTTTTAATAAATAAAATATATAATGCATTTTGCGCACACTGTAAAAATGAAATCAGTAACCTATTTTGAATAAGTATTTATATTTGTGATGAGCTGGAAAAGGGCAAGAACAGAAGAATCAACCCGAATGGTTCCAGCAGGGGGACTTGGTGTCATTTAAATTCATCAATTTCTCTGTTGGTACTTTTCGGTACACTTTGTTCGTCAGAGAAATTGACTTGAGGTGAACGAATTCCGGAACGCGAAGGGTAGGTAAGTCCTGTCAAATTTTATTCGAAGATAAAAGCTATCAAGTTTGATACAAGATATGTTTTTAAGTTCTGCATTAAAAATACAATATGTTGATAGTTTTGTCTCGAAAATATTGAGAGAAAAACTGAAGTTTAAGATTGTTTAACAAACAATCCGCACTTTTCAGAAGGTACCTCCACTCCAATTCCCCGACGATTTTGTGATTAGGAATGAAACTACTAGATTATTTCATAATTTTTCAAAAATTTATAACTGTGCATATGTTATGCTGTTAACCATGCTATTTGTCATTAGAAATTCCAAAAAAAAAAAAAAAAATCCACGAATAATTCTAAAATTGCTTGTATTATTGCTCTTAGATATGAAAGAATTGAAATTGATATGGTATGCAATACTATAATAAAGAATTATATTTTAGAAAAAATCACGGAAAAAGGATTCCGAAATTCTCGGAAACGTTTTTGAAAATTGTTTGGAGAATTCCGAAATACTCGGAAACGTTTTCGAAACTTTCATGAACCACAGTCGCACAGAATACTCAGAAACATTTCTGGAAATTACGGAAAGAGGATTCCGAAATACTCAGAAACGTTTCTGAAAATTACAGAAAGAGGATTCCGAAATACTCAGACACGTTTCTGGACATTACAGAAAGAGGATTCCGAAATACTCAGAAACGTTTCTGAAAATTACAGAAAGAGGATTCCGAAATACTCAGACACGTTTCTGGACATTACAGAAAGAGGATTCCGAAATACTCAGAAACGTTTTTGAAACTTTCATGAACCACAGCTGCACGATATACTCAGAAACGTTTCCGGATTTTTTTTACAGTGCATGCCTTCTTGAAAAACTGAGGATTAACCTTCCAGGACCTGCACTGAGAAAAATGAAGCTTTCAAAAATGAGTACATTCATGCTTTCAAATTTTTTGCAACCTTTTGTTTCAAATATGAGTACTTATCTTCTCAAATAAGTGGGCTGAATTATTTCATACTCAAAAATGAGTACATAATTCGGTTAAAATTCAAAAATGAGCAAATGTTGATTTGAGTATTTGAATGTTTCAAATATGTATATCCCATAGTCGGAGCCATTTTGATTCTGTGATATGTTCAAATTTGAGCCCTTTTTCATCATTTCTGAAATTGTTACGTATTTAACGAGCTGATGTGTGGACTTCCTTTTACGCCAATTTAATGATAATAGTGCCTTGGAGTATAAGCAAAGAAACATTAAATATTTTATCCCAAGTTTGTTGTTAACTGAAGCAAAAAGAGTTTTGCACGGATTAATTTTTACAATACTGGACATTTTAATGTGATTCCATGGTTAACTATTTAACTATCGCCAATAGTGGCCAAAATGAAACAAGATTAAGAAAAAAGAAAAAAACGCCAAATTTGTTGCCAAGTTGGCGAAAAAACTTGGCAACCAAAAGCTTGGCGATATATCGCCAAGTGTTTGCCAAATTATAACACTACTTGAGTTTGCATTGAAATTAACAATGATTTCCCCCCAAAAAGGTGTAAAAGATCCCCTTTGGAACATCCGAATGCAACCAAAAGGGGAAGTGCACAACTAGACTCCACTAGGAATTGACCATTGAGAAGAGATAAAATGGAGGGAGTCAAAAACTTCATTCGTAAAGGAAAGACCCCAAGTCACGTGACAGATTTTAAAGAAAAGCATAGGAAGAAATCAGGTTTCCTTCTCTAGTTTCAGGCAAAAGGTGTTAACCATTGTTGAGTCACGTGACTTGAGCTTTTTGCCCAAGCTTTTGCTTAGCCAATGATTGTACTTGCTCCCTCTACTGATTCCTGCTCTAAGGAATCGACGTACCTAATTTCTATTTTACACATACCGTTTTTGAGTTATGCGAGATACCTGCACACATACACACATACGTACATACAGGGCCGCGCCATCCCTATTTGCGAGGTCGTGCAGCTCACGACGGCACCTGAGTCAAACAAAAAAGGCGCCGAGATCTGCCGATCAAAAATATTCCGAATTTGGGGAATATCTACAACTAAAAAAAACATAACTGAACTTTTCATTTTTTCCAGTACCTGATCCAGCCAAAATGATGCCCACGCCCTGGCAAAATTTGGTACCCCTCTGACCAGAAAATCTGCACATTTTTCTTGTGAAAGTTTACAAAAAAAGGGAAGAAATCAAGAAATTTACCCTATTTTGGTGTACCTAAAATTGTGCACAGGTCCATGGACCTGCCGGACCGTATGTTTATCAAGCCCTGATTATATCTAACGGTGTGGCGGTGAAATTACACTGCACATTGAAACAATTTATCCGTCTCGCTGCGGATCTAAAAAGAAAAAACATTTACTAGTTGTTTCTAAACATGCTATTCAAAAGTGCAATCTTTTACACTGAAAACACTTGATGCTATAATTAATGCATACGTTATCATTTTTCCTCCTAATGTGAAGCCGCGAATGCTATTTTGGCATATCTATAGTGCACAAAGCCGAACACAAGAGGCACAAGAAATTTTCTATTCCCCATTTTGGTTCTGGAGGTGAATATATTCGTATGTACAGTAGACCCTCGTTTTACGCGGGGGTTGCGTTCCATGAAAATGCCGCGTAAATCGAAACCGCGTAAATTGAGATCTAATACTAGTGTTAAAATAGGGGTTTGGTTCCGTAGATAACAAAATACTTCATTCTAGTGATGACTAATTGTATCATAAGTTTAATATGTACTTATATATCGACTTTTATGCACAACATGCATAAAGAAAACATAAATTAATTTCGTGATCTATTTATAAAGAGGAGCTGACTATGATAGTCCTTTGGCAGTCATTAAGAATTTTTCTCTGTAATTCTTTGCAGAGCATTAACGCATCCATGATCACTTGTGTCATTTCCATGATAGAATCTTCCTTTACTAACCAATCAAAAGGATCTATTGTCTAGGAATGGCTCAAAATTTTCAGTTTGAACGTTTATGTTTGTGTGTCACCGATGTCGGTATCCTCGTTGGTTTTTGCCTCCTTTGTCACTCCTGAAAGCTCTTCTTCCAGTGAGTTCTGAACTATTGTGAGTTTTATGTCTTTACTTCTGGAAAGAGCTCTGGAACCAATCGCATAAAATGTCTTCAGTGGCCCCAAGTTCGATTATTAGCACGCCAAAATGCAGTTTATTATGTTTAATCTGCAATCTTTAGGAATTTGGATTTTGAAAGAGGGGAAAATTTTACCTGTTTGCACATCCACGTAAAACCGAAACTCATCCGCGTAAAATAAAATAAAGGTGTCAAATCTTAAACCGTGTATAATCGAAGCCGCGTAAAATAAACCCGCGTAAAACGAGGGTTTACTATATTACAATTTGTGCAACATGCCTTTTTTTGATGTCTGTGATTTGTAAGTATTATTCGTGGCAATTCGAATATTTCACGTTATCATACATAAAAAAATAAATCTCATTTGCATTATTTAACTTTTGCGTAATATTTGTGTAGACATCAATTTTGGTTAACTTTTTAGTTCCATAAAGTAACTACTTTACCCTAATTACTCGACCCCCCCCCCCCCCCCCGCTTTCTTCTTTTATTATTTGTGTATTTAAAAAAAAACTTTAGACGATGTATTTGTTTTAGATATCATATTCAATGCTTTTTTAACGATTCCGAAACTTGGAATTATTAATTTTACTGGATTTCAGTTTCAAATTTTGACGTGGAATATCCTCTATACTTCAATTTGATAATATAATGAGTACCCTGTTGTTTTAACAGACATAAAAGTTTGATTAATTATTCATCAATTAGAGATTAGAGAGATATTTAGAGCAGCGTAAACTTTGATACTTAAAATATTTTCTTTTTCCAAAACACAAGTATATCAGAGGAGTTACTGAACTCGTAAAAACTTCGAGATATGAAGTAAAAAGTACACTGTAATCCAAAATTACATACTTACACATTTTTACACATCGTTTCTTTAATAAATTAATTGCCAAACGTATTTTTCCTACGTCATTTTTGCCTACAAAACCTCATTCCATCAGTTAACTATTTTTTTGCCAAACGCCACAGCATAAAGGCGTTTAAACCACTTTTGCACGACGTGGCGCGGGCCTGCGCACAAACATTCATACGTACGTACATACAGACGTCACGAGAAAACTCGGTGTAATTAATTCAAGGATCGTCAAAATGGATATTTCGGGAGTTCATACGTTCTTAAGGCATATATCCACGTGTGGTCGGGTTGAAAAACACAATATTCATACGGGGGCGAGCAAAATGGACATTAAGGCCGAGTTTTGGGTGAAAATTTTTTCGCAAATACAATACTTCCTTTATTTTTGTAAAAGGAAGTAAAAATGAGTACTAATTCTTCAAAAATGAGCCCATGTTGATTTGAGTATTTGAATGTTTCAAATTTGAATATCCCCATAGTCGCAGACATTTTGACTCTGCGATATGTTCAAATTTGAACCCTTTTTCATCATTTCTGAAATTGTTGTGTTTAGAGTGTGGACCACTTATCGTTATTAACCTGTGGTAGATATCTGAGAAATTTCAGTTCTAACAAGTCGTGTGCCAAACCTTGTTTCTACTAAATATTTTCATAATGATCTGGGAAACCAAACCAAAATTGATTGTAAAAATTAGCTACACTGTTGTCATAATTCTGAACATTTGGAAATATTTTTTAATTCACGTTCTATTGAAGTTAGTCGGCTCCTAAATTAAGAGCTGATTATGTGTTAGTGCAAATGTTTACACTAATTTATTCAGAGCTTGTTAAACGTCATCCTAAATCCAAAGCAAGATTTAATCTTCTGCTTTTTTGCAATTAATTTCTTTATGATCGGCATTTTGTTTGAACTTGTAAAATCAAAAGCTTCTTCAGTCACACCACTTGGAAACGCCATTATTGTTATTATTATTTTATTTCTTTATTTATTCCTTTTGAGAGGAAAGAACCTCTGGACGTTTGAATAGTTTTTCTGCCAAAAAAAAAAGCAAACAAAGGAAGGGCTGCCTAATATCTATCTGTTGAACCAAACGAGCTGATGTGTGCATCACATGATTTCCTTTTACTCCAATTTAATGTCATTTCCTCATTATTGGCAATTTTAATGTGATTCAATTGTTTACTCTCTAAATATCACCAACAGTGGCCATATTGAAACCAAATTTAATATTAAAAAAAAACATCGCAAAATTTGTCGCCAAGTTGGCGACAAAACTTGGCGACCAAAAGACTGGCAATGTATTGCCAAGTGTCCGACAAATTATAACACCACTTGAGTTTACATCGAAATTAATAATGATTTCCCCCCAAAAAGGGGCAAAAGACCCTCTTAGGTACATCCGAATGCAACCAAAATTGAAGGTGCACAACTATAGGCCCCACTAGGAGTCTAAGTACCAAATTTCAACTTTCTAGGGCATACCGTTTTTGAGTTATGCGAGATACATACGCACATACAAACGTACATAGAGACGTCACGAGAAAATTCGTTGTAATTCACTCGGGGTCGTCAAAATGGATATTTCGGGTGTCTGTAGGTTCCTAGGCGTATATCCACGTGTAGTCGGGTCGAAAAAAAAAACTCAACATTCATTCGTGGATGAGAAAAATGGAAATTAAGGCCGATTTTTGAGTGAAATTTTTTTTCACGAACACACAATACTTCCTTTTTACTTTCTTCTATATCTAATATATAGAAGAAAGTATTGGATTCGTGCAAATTTTCGAATTTCGAAGGATTCGAACGTTTTGAGGTGTGCTGAATCCATTTCGACTATTTTTGGAAAATGTCTGTCTGTCTGTGTGTATGTGTGTGTGTGTGTATGTGTGTCACGTCTGTGTGTGACCAGTTTTTTGTAGCCGCTCTACAGCAAAAACTACCGCATGAAATTGAACGAAATTTGGTACACATATGTGCCCCTATGTGAACTTGTGCCCATTGGTTTTTGGCGCGAATTCCTCCAAGGGGGGTGGAGCAATGGGACGTTTTTTTTGAGTTACGCGTGCTTGCTATTCCTCAGGAAGTAACTGGCGGAATCAAACAAAATTTGGTCCACATGTTGCCCCTAAGAGGAACAGATGCTGATTCAATTTTGGTGTCAATAGCTCAAACGGGGGTTGAATTATAGAACGTTTTTTGTCGTCAATTGTGACTGCTGTTTCTCAAGAAATAACGAACGAAATCAAACAAATTTTTTTTGATAAGTAGCCCTTAGTGGGTATAAGAGCTGATTTTATTTTGGTGTCAACAGCTGAAAAGGGGGTAGCGCAATCGCCCGTTCTTTTTTTTCCATTGTGAGTGCCCTAGCTCAAGAAGTAATGCTACGTTCTGGTTGAAATTTGGAATATATGTGAATCTATACGTAAACAGGCTTTGGTTCAATTTTGACTCCAATCGCTCCAAGAAGTGTTGATTTTTTTCTTTCTTTTTTTTTTTTTTTTTTTGCGAATAAAAATAGCTTTATTAATGCAACAATAAGAAAGATAAATCGTAATAGATTGTCGTCTGCGTATTTCTCATGATTTTAATTGTATGGAAATGATCGGAAATATTATCTCAATGATTTAAAATTTTTAACTGTTGCCATCTTATGTTTGTTAATAAATAAAATATTTGTAATTAATTCAAGCAAGGCTTTTAAAATAACTTTCAATTTTCGCTCTTTGCTTTGCTTTTACAATAATTCAGACAGTGGGATGGTCGTCAAGTTTTTGCATGTGTAATTTTGTTTTTGTTAGGAATATTGCTTCCTCGTCAAGCATGGGGAGGGATCAGAAAAGGAAAAATATAGAAGAAAGTTTCGTGATAGCCACAACATACTAGTTTGTAAAAGGAAGTAAAAATGGGCAGAACAGACGTTATGAGAATTGCGGACAGTAAATAATCGATCCATTTGTCTCTTGACCGCCTATCGCAGTGTGTGTCCAATGTCCATAGTTGAATTTCTTGTTTCTTGACACGACCGTCCATAGTTGAATTTCTTGACATGACACGACCCTGTTTTTTCTCTCAGCTTTCGTTCGCTCTATCACCCTCTTCTTTCCATTTACTTTTGTATTTAATTTCGATAGTGAGATAGTAGATATAGTTTTTTTTTTTTAACGCTAACTGTTGGTTAAGAAAAGGAAACGTCGTCAGTAATTGAAACTGGGATTTATTCAATCACCGTTAAATTCGCAACATACAATGTTATTACACTTTGAAAAATATTGGTACAAGGTTCCCATTAGAGTGAAAAACGTGGGTGAGCAAAACTCGCTCTCAGTTTAAATTAGAGTGAGAGTTTTAAAAATTGAGAGAGAGGCTTTTTTTTTTAAATATTTATTTTACAAAAGATGGCGAGGTTTAAAGACTCTAAGTATTAATACCCCCTTTTTTGTATTGGTGACATTTATTACAGGTTTCATATTCGAAATATGACAGGAAGTTTTGTGGCACTTTATAGCATACTCACTTTCAATAGATAAAAAATATTGAGCCTATAACACTTCATCTAATAAGGAAATACTTTTTGATTCACGTTTTATTGAAGTTAGTCAGCTCCTAAATTAAGAGCTCACTATACAGGGTGCGGCAAAAAAAAAACGGAGAAGCAATTTTTCGTACAACTTAATTGAAAACTAGTGGTACCTGCACGGATTTGCCCGTAGTAGAAAACTAAAAGCTCATTTGGTTCGCTTATACATTTACAAATAATGAATGGTGAATTTCTCGCCAAATTGCTCGTCCATATGTTATGGTTCCACGTTATGATAATTTGGTAGTTTACTCGCCCACGTTAGGATAATTTGTTCGGTAAAATGTTCTTAAAATTGGAACAGAAATAGAACAAAATCGAATTTTAGAAAAATCGCTTCGAGGTGCACACCCCCATGCTACAAACTAATTTTGTGCCAAATTTCATGAAAATCGGTCGAATGATCTGGGTACTAGGCGCGTCACAGAGGTCCTGACAGAGAGAGATCCAGACAGACTTTTGGCTTTATTATTAGTAAAGATAAATAAATTAACCAAACACA
This sequence comes from Uloborus diversus, assembly GCF_026930045.1. Taxonomy (NCBI): domain Eukaryota; kingdom Metazoa; phylum Arthropoda; class Arachnida; order Araneae; family Uloboridae; genus Uloborus; species Uloborus diversus. Next base: position 107,171,255 of record NC_072736.1, on the reverse strand, counting down.
ACCAATAGTAATATGAGTAGACCTTAAGTAATCAATAAATTTGTTTTCAAACTGGCCGCCATTTGCAGTTCCACACTCTAAAAATAACAATTTCAGAAATGACGAAAAAGGGCTCAAATTTGAACATATCACAGAGTCAAAATGGCTCCGACTATGGGATATACATATTTGAAGCATTCAAATACTCAAATCAACATTTGCTCATTTTTGAGTTTTAACCGAGTTATGTACTCATTTTTGAGTATGAAATAATTCAGCCCACTATTTGAAAAGATGGGTACTCATATTTGAAACAAAGGGCTGCAAGAAAATTTGAAAACATGAATGTACTCATTTTTGAAAGCTTCATTTTTCTCAGTGCGGGTCCTGAAGGACGTGCATCCTCAGTTTTTCAAGCAGGCATAGATACATGACTTTGCTGAGAAAGTTGCTAATTCCAGTGCCGAGTATTCGATTTTCCCATGCGAGGAAACTATTTTAAACAGCCGCCCTTACGTATCTTTCTTCAAGCTACAATATCAAGTTTCAATATAAAAAAGCAGTTATAGGAGGAAAAGCTTCATTTTTCTCAGTACACAGATGCACAAACGCTTATTGAAGTTTTCAGCCATTGGCCGCAAGTTTTTTACCTTTAATCTATCCTATTTCCGCCAAAAAAAAAAAAAAAATGATTTAGAGAGTACAAACTTTTGTGTGATTTAGGGCAGACCCTAGACTCTAAAAAAATAGGCAATACGCCATAATCCATGGGATAGAGGTCTAGCCAGTAGGATGCCCACTCTACAGATATCATATCAGGAAAATTCACCTTGACCTTTTTGTCGTTCAGGAAAAATAAGGTGGTGCGGAGTTTCTGAAAGAAATTTTCAGTCTACATTGTCAAAGTGCTTATTGGCTCCCAAATACACCAGCTTCTGAAATGTCCTGCTGGTACACTTTTTGATTCATGTTAATGCCCACCATCCACAAAAACCAGAGATTTTTTTGCCGCTTGTGCAAATTCCACAACACACCAAGACCAACTTCGGATTTTTTTTTTCGATTTTCAGCATTTGTGAAGGTGCATGGAGTGTCTACAGACCAAATCCTATCGCTCCGAGAGTTATGAGCTGGTTTAACGGTAAAAAGCTGCTAATCATCCTCAATGAAAGGAATCTCTCCCCAGCGGTGACTAGCAGCGGTGAAAAGAACCGTCTCTCGAAGAGAAATTACAACTAGATGCAAATTTAAAATATAAGAAAAGAAAATAATACCAACGCAGTACAAAAAAAAAATCATCTTTTCAAAAAACAGTACGCAAGAGAGCGAATTCTTTGAAAATGATGGACTTCGAGGCAATTAGAGGAGGTGAATCGCACATTATTAACAGTACCACCGACAAGCTTGAATTCAGGAAACGTTTTTCAACTGCAGGAAATTTGTTCACGGAGTTTCAGGCTTAGTGACAATTCAAAAAGATGCACTGTTGCTGTTTCTTACTAATATCAAATTTTTATTACAATAGTTGTTCCTGCATTTTATAATTATTTCTCCACAATAAATGTTCGTAATTAATGCAGTTTTTGAGCAAAATTTTGAAACGTAGCTACGAAAATGTTTTTGATGCTTTTTTGAGAAATTTCTAATACCAGTATTACTTTTTAAAAATAACGAATACCGGTATTGTATTTTTGGTTCAGTATAGCATTCCTTACATGCACTGCATGCCGCTTTCAACTGGAGGTTGTCAGTCACGTGGGTTTATTGCGGCATTTTGGGTTTTACTTGAATGGTTATGCTGCGCTGGAAAGCTAGAGACAATGGGGTTGTTTCCTTCAGTCAAAAGTAGGACTGTTTTATTTATCCTTGCTGATGAACAGGGCCGCGCCAAGCCTGTTCGGCGTCGTCGTGCAAATGTTTTTTGGAAGCCTCTATGCTCTGGGCGTTCGAGGAAAATATAGTTACCTGGAAAGAGGTTTTGTAGAGAAATATAAAATGGAAAAAAAAAATACGTTAGGCATTAATTTACAAAATAATAATAATAATGTGTGAGTATTTAATTTCGCAACATGGTGTACGTTTTTACTTTATACCTCAAAATTAGCAAGCAGCGCCTCTGATATGCTAATAATGCGTTTTGGAAGAAAATATTTTAATATCTAAGTTAAAGCCACTTTGTGAATATCTCTAATCTCTAAGTGATGAACAATTAATAAAACTTTTATGCCTGTCAAAACATGACAACAGGAGCATTGGCACAACTAGAAAATAGTTTTAGGGGGGCACAAATTGGAAAAAATATCTTTTAATAAGACGGGTCCGGGAGCTCACCCCGGAAAAATTTTGAAACTTGTAGTTTGAAAAACGTAATTTTAGACGGTCTTTGGTGGTGTTATGGGGAAAAAAGATACAAGGGGCTCCGCGGAAATTTATAGAAGTTGAAGATTTAAAACGTGATTATAGGCCAAATCTTTTGACGTTAAAATAAGGGAGGAAATTTTAGGATTTTACATGATCGTTTTTTTTTTTCGAAAAATAGAAATCGATTATTTTTCTCCCAATTTTTCGAAATTGAACTTCCAAAAACGCAATTGTAGACAACTTTGTTTACAAGAAGGGAATTCTGGCGTAGTTCCCCTAGTAAAATTTTTGTCCTAAAAACCTAAGCAGTATTCTATGATATTAGGAGAAATTGTTCAAAGGCTATTCTAACTTACATTTTTTGTAAGTCATGTTTGAAAAACCTAATTTTTGATGATATTTAAGGAAGGTTCGGAGGCCCTCGCCCGAATATTTTCTGAAATTGAAGATTAACAACGTGGACCATATTTAGTAACAATAGTGCCGGTAATCTTTCGAAATTGAAGCTCTAAAAATGCAATTTTGAGTGATTTTCGAAAGCAGTTTCAAGCGATGTCGTTTCGTATTCGGAGCTCTCGAGAAATTGAAACGAAATTTGAGATGCTCCGTAGTGCTTTTGGCCTGGAATGGAGGGGGAGATTCGGAGGAGTAGCATTTTGAAAACTTTCTTATTTTTAGGCGAACTAGAAAAAAGAAAATTAATAAGGAAAAAAGAAAAGAAATATATCGGACGGTGGGGGAGTAGCTGACCAATTAGCTGAAGCTATTGAGAATTTTTAACTCCAAGCTTTCTTTTTAAAAGAAATTCAAGTTTTATCCCAACATCATTATTTTTCCATTTTAAAATCCCTTCGTTTTCCAAAGACGTGTTTTTCCCCACTTCAATAGTATATAATTTTGAAAAACATTCAACTAAGCATTCCGGAGGAGGAGGAGGAGGGGGAACGGGGGTGGTGCAACCAGAGGAGACCCCTGTGAACCTCTACCCTCCTCTGGTTGCATCACGGAATAGGAGAGTACTCATTATATTTCTAAATTGAAGGATTATATTGTAGAGGATATTTCACTTTAAAATCTGAAACTGAAACTTGCCGGTAAAACAATCAATTCTAAAACACGAAATCATTAAGAAGGCATTGAGTTTAATATCTAAAACAAGCACATTGTCTAAAGCTCTTTCTTTAATTTTACACAAATAGCTGAAGAAAACGGGGGTGGAGGAATTGAGAAATTATGGTCAAGTCGTTACTTTTCGGAACTAAAAGGTAAATCTAAATTATCGTCGACAAAATATGCATATTACGCATAAGTAAATAATATGCAAATGTGCTTACTGTATTTTTTTATGTATGATAACACGATGCAGGGAAACGACTACGATCAATAGTTAAAAATCACAAAAAGACACATTGCACAAATTATAATATAACATATTCATTGCAAGAACCAAAATGGGGAATAGCAAGTTTCTAGCGCTGCTTCGTATGTTCAACTTTGTGAAATTTTAGTCATATCGAAATAACATTCATGGCTCCACATATGAGACAGTGAGAAGGAAAGGGATGTCAGTGGCAAAATTAAAAATTTGGAGATAACCAGTACACATGGTTGGTGAACCTCTCTTCTGTCTTGGAGCAAGAGCTGGTACTAGTAGTCCTGGTCGTTGCTGCTATACAGCATGATTTAGAAAAAAAAATTCAATGAAAGCCTACCTAGGATGTTATCTTTAAACACGTTTTAGTCAAAACTTGAAAATGTCCTCTTACATCCCTTTGCTTCTTCTCACTGCCTCATATGAAGAAAATTGCTAATGTATGCATCAATCAGCATCATGTATTTTCAGTGTAAAAGATTGTGCTTTTGAATAGCATATTTAGACACAACAAGGCAATATGTTTTCCTTATAGCTAGGCATCAAGTAGGATTGCTTGTTTCAATGAGCAGTATAATTTCACTGCTACTTTTAGAGATATAATGAAAAGTTCAATTTTTTTTTTTTTGGGATACCCCACCCCATTTGTAGCATTTTTGATTGGTAGAGCTCGGCACCTTTTTGACTCTGGCGCCGTCGTGCGCTGCACGACCTTGCACATAGGGTCGGCGCGGCCCTGCAGATGAATAACTTCAAGCTAGCCCGTTTGGCAACTTTTCGCGCAAATTAGCAGACCTGAGTGAGGTTTGAGTATTTTTTCTTTTATTTCTTTTTTTAACACATTCATTTTCTTACATCAGTTGTATTTTTTATGTCTTAGTCACTTTCTCGCTTTTCGACTGTAATAGTAGCAGTTTTTTTTTTACAAAATAGTCTTCTTTTGCCTTAATTCAGGCTAAAATAGTCGTCATAGTCGCCAACTTATCAAAAGAGTCGCCAGTGGCAGTCCTGCATAAATTAAAGGTGTACAAAAATGTCACACAAGAAACTTCCGGTTCAGCAGATATAGTAAAACGTTTTATTTGAACACAGCATTTCTACATAAATAATGTTTTCAAACGTGATACAAACAAACTGTTAAAAAAGGATTAATTTAAAATAAAGACACTTTTTACATATATTACATATTTTCTGAAACAATTTTTCACAAACATTTTTGCGCAAACTTTTCAAGTTTAATGTATTAGAAACTTTCCTTTAAAATATCTAAAGAAAATTCAGATTTGAATGAAAAAAAAAAAAAAAAAATCAATTAAGATTTTGTTCTAATAATAAACTTAATGAATGAAAGTATGAATAGAAACTTTCCTTTAAAATATCTAAAGAGAATTCAGATTTGAATGAAAAAAGAAATTCAATTAAGATTTTGTTCCAATAATAAACTTAATGAATGAAAATATGAATGACTAGTAAGTATTGAATGCTTTTAAAGATTACTTCCTAACTTAAAGTAATTAAAGTTTTCTTTTCTTCAGTTTCGTTACTTTTGCTGGAATCAGTGGCGGCGCGAGAGCAAAAGTAGACGTCTGCAATGCAATTTTGCGAGGCCCTTTTAAACATAAAATATTTTCAGACAAATAATTGAATTCATAAAATTCAATTTTATACTAACTATCATCACGTAGAATTACCAATTCATTTTTTAATTGCTGTAACAAAATCATTTTGTGGCTAGCAGCGCAATGAAAAAGAAGTTATTTTGTTGGAAGGGGGAGGGGGAGGTACATCGAAGGGGAAAAAATGACCGAATAGAAAGGGGGGTCCGGGGGCTCTCCCCCGGAAAATTTTTGAAATTTGTAGTTTAAAAACTCCATTTTAGGCTTTCTTTGCTGATGTTAGGGGAAAAAAGGGTACAGGGGTCTCAGAGGTAATTTCTAGAAATTGAAGCCTTAAAAACACATTTATAGGCCATATTTATTGACTCTAGGGTCAGAGACTGTCCCCGATCGATTCTTGTTTTTCTTTAAAAAAAAAAAATAGGCCGAAATCAATTCCTTCTCCCCCCTGCAAGTTCTCAAAATTGAAGTTTCAAAAACAGAATTTCAGACAAACTTTGATGATTTTATGGAAAGGAGATTCTGGGAGCTATTCCCCGGAAAAATTTTGAAATTTGTAGTTTAAAAACTCCATTTTAGGCTTTCTTTGCTGATGTTAGGGGGAAAAAGGGTACAGGGGTCTCAGAGGTAATTTCTAGAAATTGAAGCCTTAAAAACACATTTATAGGCCATATTTATTGACTCTAGGGTCAGAGACTGTCCCCGATCGATTCTTGTTTTTCTTTAAAAAAAAATAGGCCGAAATCAATTCCTTCTCCCCCCTGCAAGTTCTCAAAATTGAAGTTTCAAAAACAGAATTTCAGACAAACTTTGAAGATTTTATGGAAAGGAGATTCTGGGAGCTATTCCCTGGAAAAATTTTGAAAATTATGGTCCTAAAAACTTAAGCAATATTTTATATTCAGAAGCCATACTGCACATTAATTTTTTGTTAGTGTAGTTTAAAAAAACCTAATTGCTTATGATATTAAAAAAAAAAGGCGGTATGAGGACCCTTGCCCTAATATTTTCTGAAATTAAAGCCTTAAAAATGCGATTGTAAGGCCATATTTTGTAATATTAGCTCAGTAATTTTTGAAATTAAAGCTCCAAAAACGCAATTTTAAGCGATTTTTGATGTTGTTGAGTATTTGGGGGCTTTCAGCTAGAAATATCGTGGAATTGCGGATCTGGATGCAAAAATTTCAGATGCTCCATAATGCTTTCGGTGTGTATGGGGGGGGGGGGGGATCGGAGGAGCAGCAGCATTTTGAATATTTTCTTATTCTTAGACAAACTGGGAAAAAAGAAAAGAAATAGGACGTGGAGGGGGTAGTAGAGTTAGCTGATCAATAATCTGTAACTTTTGAATACTTTTAATTCAAAGATTTCTTTTATATGTATAATGGAAATTTCATTCATTAATTTCCTTGAAAAAAATAAAATAAATAAAACGTGATGCTGAAACTTGAAGAAAGTCGGATAATTGCAACAGTTTCAAATCTTTGCACGCGTTGGGAGAAATCAACGATCAAGCACTGCTCAAATTTGTACAATCATTTTGTATAAGGCCCCGACAGAATTCTCCAATCGGGCCCCGCATTTGCTAAGGCTGGCTTAGTGCAGTATTCCCTTCACGCACTATTTTGAATACTTTTGTGTCTGTTGTATTCAATAAGAGCTTCAATTGAAAGCGTAAAAATTTCTAATAACTTCTGGGAATTTTGCGAGGCCCTATCTGCGCGAGGCCGTCGGCAGTCGCCGACATCGCCGACGCCTAGCGCCGCCACTGGCTGGAATTTGTTGAGTAACCACAGCAAATAGTCATTACTTTTGCATATTAATAAAAATATTATTTTAGTATTATTATTTTTTGTTCATGTATAATATAAAAAGTCTATTATAAATGAATCTTTTTAATAGTAATAATACTTGAAAAATATATTTTTCATAAAAACAGATTATTAAACTTTTATAATCATTAACAAACTAATAGAATCAAGTTCTAATGGAACAACATACTTTCTTTCTCAATTTGGAACTCAATGTTTATATTTATCTTCACCATATTGATAAAAATATTTTTTTTTCTGTTATAAATATTGGTGGTAAATTGCAGATTTTAAATAACTGTCATAACAATGCAAATTCATCTCACAACGTTTAAACTTTTTTTTATGTATAATTATGTTTATTATAAAAATATTTGTGGAGTATTTCATGTCTTGATGGAAAACTAACACAAATAGAGATACAAATATATAAATTAAAACCCTTCAAGTGAATTTCAATTAATTTCTTACTGAAGCTTCAAAATGAAATGACTGTCATCTAGAGGTTTAAAAAACATCATCGTCAACTTCTGGAATAAAAACTATTAAGAGCCATTATTTGAGGCTCAAATCATTTGTTGCAACTCTCAAATTAACATTATAAGAGGCAAATGCTTCAAGGTGGCATTATGCAAATGTGATTTCAGAATCAAAGTTTGGTTTCTTAAGACCACATTTTCAGACTTTTCCTCATTTTCATGAGCCCTATTTATCATATGAGTATGCCAGGAGGCAATTTAATTTAAAAATTATGTTTCGTAACAAAATTAAAATACATCTTTCTAACAATAAAACTAGAAATTTTATCCATTGTAAGAATTAAAAGAAGAGGGGGAGGGGGACCTGTGTGTTGTTGCTTTGAGTTTTTCGTTTGGAACAATACTCTGAGAGAGGACATCTGATATTGTCGTCAGCAACATGCCCATTTTCTGAAGTCCCAATAGAAGAGGCAATTTAATTTAAAAATGTTTTGTATCAATATTAAAATACATCTTTCTAATAATAAAACTAGAAATTTTATCCATTGTAAGAATTAAAAGAACAGGGGAGGGGGACTTGTGTGTTGTTGCTTTGAGTTTTTCGTTTGGAACAATACTCTGAGAGAGGACCAACTGGGACTGAAGTCCCAATAGACGAGATCAGTCATTTTGGAGTTTTACTTCCATATCGAGTAAATACACTTTATGAGAGATGCATGGTATTGGACGGTTGGGAAAACATACAGGATTTCTTGTAGGCTTAAAATTAAAGAAATAACATATATGCTCCTGAAAAAACTATTGCAAACGTGAAGTTCTATTCAAATTGAGGAATACACATTTTTGGAAAGCAGTTAAAAATTTCATTTAAACAACAAAAATACACCGAAAATACTCCCTTATTTACAGTGTTGGATACATTCCTTTATTTACAATGTCACTGGTTGGTGATGCGATCTCTTTCGTAAACCAGAACCAGTTCTGTGTTGTTTGTTTATCTTTGTGCATTGCCATGGGCGGCCATACGCAAAATTGTAAGGAGGGGGGGGCTCAAATATTTTAACCATGGTTTAGCAGGATATTTCCCCCATTTAAGTAGATTTCAGGATAGATTCGAGTCATTAAAATTTGACATTTTTAATAACTTATTCATTAATGGCTGAAGAAATGTTTTTACATTTTTGTAAATAAAAAAGTACTAAAAGCAAGGAAGTTCTAATTTCTAAAGGGGGGGGGGGCTCTAGACCCCCTTGCCCCCTATATGGGCACCTTGGCAGTTGCCCTATATGTATTCACTTTCCTTGTTTGTTTCTTTTAAATTACATTAGAGTCTCGAAAATCCGAGATTATTGGGGCTCATGCCACTGGATTCTGAAAACTCTGATTATCTGGAAAATTCTTCCAGATTAAAATTTTACTCCTTTTGAATGGCATGAGGATCACCTTTTACGTCCTTGCACAAAGAAAAATAGGTTTTGTTTTCATGAAAAATTTATCATTGAACTTTCAACATAAATTTCGCTTTTTAATTACCTCTAAACAAATTTTGTTCAATTTTTTCCACCATGTTTCTACACATGTGCAAATTTGTAGGCAAAGAAACATGCATTTTGAGTGCCCAAATCCATTTTGATGAGTTTTGTCATTACGTCTGTATTTGCTAGCGTATGTCTGTACATACACATAACACAAAAACAGTTAGCTGTAGAAGGTATATACGACTTGAGTGGTAACAAGTTGTGAACTTTCTTTTTTGAATACAATCAGTTATTCCAAAAGGGCATGTTTACACGTTCTTTGTGACATTAATGTAAATTTTACGTACCAAATTATTATCCCCAAGGTATCTTTTAATCCACATTTTGGGAAGAATGTTGACACCAACCTCTCAATGCATTTTTTATTATTTGCTGCATGTAGTTAAACTTGTTTAACAATAGAAAAATATTTTTATTTTCAGATTTCAATGAATTTTTTTTTTTTTTTGATCTAAAAAATGTTACTGAATGTATTAAGTAAGCACCATAAATTAAGCAGAACCTCAAACTTTCAAGACTTGGATTTTGGAGACTCTACTGTATATAATATAGGTTGACTTTACATCCCTCTTTCTCCTCCCCCAAAGCAATTTGAAAGGATGGCGACCAGCTGACAAATCACTCTGGACATCCTAGTTTGTTGAAAATAAGAAAAAAAATTCATAACAAATGACTAAAATATCAAACTTTTGGCAAGGAAACATATAATTTGCACTCTGAAAGATTGGCCCCTGATAGCATTAATGTAGGAGGGGGGGGGGGGGGAGGTCAAAAAAAAAATCTGGGTTTTCTTTCATCATGATTGGTAAGCTCTTAGCAAAAGAATCTCCTTGCAAGGGGGGGGGGGGGACATACACGAGTTCAAAAGAAAAAAAAATCTAAGAAAATTAAAATAAATGAATTTAATTTATTTGCATTGAACATGTAAAAGAAGCAGTCGAAAACTTTACAATGAAATGAGTAAAAATATGACGACATGTATATATGTACAAATAAAGGCATTTAAAAAGAGTTTAAAAACTCTGCAAATAGCTGTTTCGGGGTTATAAAATGAAACCCCTTCTTCAGTGCATAGAAAGAGCGATGGAACAACCAGGTCCAACAATGGACAAGTGGACATGTTCACTTGTCTGTTGTCTCACTTGGTTGTTCCATCACTCTTTTAAGCACATTTTTAAACTTTTTAAATGCTTTTACAGTGAAATCTCCGTAAGTTGACCACTTGAGGTGCACTATTTAAGTGGTCAACTTAAACAGGTGGTCAACTTATAGAGGTTGAATTATGTCACATAGCTCTAATTCTGTGCCTGAAAATAGCGGTCAACTTACAAGGGCGGTCAACTTTACAGGTTTTACTGTACTTGTACATATATACACGTTGTCATATTTTTACTCAATATTTTTAACATTTATAACATTAACACTTGAAACAAGAAAGCATTTTAGAACTCAGAACTAGGTTTTCATAGAACAGAAATTTGTGTAACTTAAATTTTTACATTTTGTTTAGCAGTGCTTTTTAGTAGTTATGTTTCAGCCTTTTTTTTTGGCCTATCCAAAATAACACATTAACTTTCTCTTAAACTATAAACTGCAACTTTAGCAATGACACTCAGTAAACTCAATACATGTTTTTTTTTGTATGAAAATTCTTTCATGGGTTATTTGATTTCGTTTTTTTAAACGTAAAAATTCCACTGAACAAAATACACAAAAGAAAATAACATTGCAATTAGCTACAATGGGAAAAAAAGAGATGAGGCAGTTCAAAATCTTAGAAATTCATTGATTGTATTTTTAAAATGCTGCTTGCTGTCATACATATTAGTAAAAAAACTGCAAAACTATTTATTATTATTTTTTTAATTTTGAACATTGAAAAGTATAAGTATTCATTAACAAGAATCATTAAAGTTGTATTTACATATGCACCACTCTAGTCGACAGCTTCGCCTTTTCCAGAAAGGAGAACCCTATGAAGAAAATAAAAATGGCACATGGAATGTTTAATATAAGGCATATGTTCAGTCTTCACAAATGATGAAAGGCCACATCAGTATCACACGGTATGAATTCTTTTTTTTTTTTTTTTTTTTTTTGTCAATCTTATAATAAATTATCTTCTATAAACATGAACATCACATTCTGTTGAACTCTGAACACATCATGCTAAGAAGTTCTCGAAAAGATTGGCCTAGTTTGCCTTGCATTGTTTGTCGTTTTAAAATGAAAGACTGTATAGCTAGAAGTTGTTCATAGCAATCCTTGCATTTAGTAACTCTGAAATGAAAAGGTTAAAGTAAAAATCAAGTTGAATCAATTCAAAATAATTTTGTTAAACTTGACTAGTTTTACACAAAACGCAATATTATATGGAAAAAAAGGAACACAATAATTTTAGTTTTAGGGAAAATATTTAAATTTTGTTATTTTTTTCATTTAATGATTGATGATTTTTAAAAAAAAAATTTCTGACTTTTAGGCGGTATTTTGCATTTAGATAATGAAGCTTTTAATATTTGTTGCGATAAACAAAAGCAGTTTTTAACACAGCAAATTTTGAGGGCAATTTGATATCATCGCTAATTCAAAAGCCATAGCTGATGATTCAATTCGGGGTTTGCTTTAACAAGTTAAACGTAAATTTGAAAAAGAAAACGTAGTTTCTGTAAACAAATACAAATTGAATAATTTTTTCTTAAAAGGAGAAATCATGGAATAAAACATTTATTTTCTTTATTTTTTTTAAAAAGTCATTTTAAAAGTGATGTGTTGACTTATAGCATTAGTAGTATAGTTCGAGTTCAATAATGAAAACTCGTAAGATCAGCCCCCCTCTATACGGCCACATTTTCACCGAACGATGGGATGGCCACTCGGATAGGTTTAACTGTCCAGTAAACTTCCGATTATCCACAGAATTGGGTGGCACAAGTGTCATGGATAGTAAAAATCATGGATAAATTACAAAAACTCTAAATGAGGGATAACAAAGGTAAAAATTATTCTTTCTCAAAAACATGGCTGATTTGAAACATAGAACTTTGTACAGGGAAAGTATGTGCAGTACAGTAAACATGTTTTGCATTTTTAACAACAGAACTTAATATCAATGCCAAACAAGGGCATGTACGATGAAGTAAAAAAAAAAAAAAAAAAATAAATAAACAAATGAAACAAAAACTGTAAGTACAGAGCAGTCTCAAAAATCCGAGGTAATTAGGGCTCACCTCATACTGGATTACTGAAAACTCAGATTATCCACAAAATTCTTCCAGACTTAAAATTTACACTAATCTGAAGTCATAAGGAGGAGCACCTTTTATTTCCTTGTATAAAGAAAATGAACTATTGTCTTCCCGAAAAATTTATCACACAAATTTCAGCATAGAGTTCCTTTTAATTGGGTCTAAACGAAATTTGACTTAATTTTTTCTCAATACATGTATGTATTCATGTGTGCAAGGCAATCAAAATAGGAATTTCGACTGCACCTGAATCCATTTCGACGAGTTTTGTCATGACGTCTGTATCTAAATGCATCCATGTATGTATCTTGTATTACACAAAAACCGTTAGTTTTAGGAAGATTTCGATTTCACGTGCACCTCTTCTTTTCATTACAATTGGATACTTCAATTAGGATTTTAACACGTTCTATGTGGCAAATTTAATACCCGTTTCATGTACCACGTTATTATCTCCAGGGCATCTCTTGATTTACGTCTTGTAGTCTATGACTATTTCGTGTCACTTAAGAAGTGTTGTTGAAACCAACTTGTCAATGTACATTAATTTACTGTTTGAATTAGTAAGTTTCACAACACAAAATATTTCCATTTTCAGATTTTAATGAAAATTAAATTTTCAACTACTAAAAAATATTATTTAAAATGTAAATGAAGCACCTTGGATTAAGCGGAACCTCAAACTTTCAAGACTCTATTGTAAAAAAAAAAAAAAAAAACAGCCATTGGAGTTTGCTTCTTGCTGCAAAAATACACATTCCTGATGGTTAAATGATACGTGAATAATTAGGAGTTTACTGTAATTGTAAATTACCCACCAGTTTGCTAGGGGAATTAAAACCATCTATCCCCATTAAGTATTACTGCCGATTATCGCTCTTCTTTGAATGAGTTCTTTAGGTGTTGCTAAAGCAGGTTCGCATTTTGAAAATGACCATTCATTTCTTCAACTTATGATTGTTATGAAAAATGGTGAAAACGAATAAATTCGTAAATTTTTGGCATCTTTTATCAACAGAGTTCAATGGGGTCGGTTCCAATATTTTAAAAGTATTTTTTTCTGAAAGAACATGTTTAAAAACATAGGCTCTAACCATTTTTTAAATAATTTGTTTAAGTTTAATAATTTTTTTAAAAATTAATTAAATCAGTGCGCTTTCATTGTTTACATTCCTTGCCGATGACATCACAAATGATCAAATGCCATTCTGTGTTGCCATTCACAGAGCAAAATATTTAATTTGCATCTTTACTCATGTGTATTGGCAACAATATGGTTGATAGCAAGCTTAGAGCGCAATTTTAAATCGCTGCTTGATTATCATAACGTGGAAACACGGTACAAAGATGCGCCAAAAAGCATCATTTGTGACATCATCAAGACCACGCCTTGTTTGAAAAATCGAACATTTTAAAAAATTAAACTATAACTGTTGGGAAAATAGAAGAATTTTCTAGGTCCATGTTTTTTTTTTTTTCCTTATTCTATCAATTTCAGTGACTAAAAGTACTACTTTTGACTGAAGGAAACAACCCCATTGTATGTATGTGAATCTAAAAGTATTTCATACCTAAAAAAAAAAAGAAGGGGGTCGAAAACTTTTGCAAAACATAATTCTACCAATTTTTCATTAGCGATAGTTAATACACTCTAAATTGGTGTAATTTGCAGTGTAATTTGATTACTTCCAACACATGGTACAGACAATTTTACAAACTAACGCAATACACACTGAGCTAGGGTTAAAAAAATACTCACAAAAATGTTTGCTCAATTTGCAAACAAATGGAACTCAAATATACTTATTTGACAAAAACTTTCATGACAGTAAAAGATAGGCAAAGCCTTAATAAATAAAACGACATAACATAAAAGAGCTTTAATTGTTTGGTTTGCCGACATTAAAGGCCAGAAAAAAACTATTCTGCACTAAATATTTATTAACAAGTAGCTATACGGACACAATCGTGCCAAAACATGAGGGCAAGGGCTAAGTTTTCAAATAAAGAAGATAAATAAATAAATATAACATAAAATGACTCATTAATAGTATTTTTTATACCTTTCTTCTCCACAAAGGTCAACTCCAATGCGAGGAGGAGCATCAATATTGGTTTTTATTAGCCCACCAAACTTCTGCAGTATTAGTTTTACAGAACAACAGCCAGCTGACATGTACCTGCAAGTAAAATGAAAAGGGCATCAATGCATATGAAATAACTTTCTAACTTTAAAAAATTAATTAGCAAAATTTCGGAGAAAGAAAAGCAATAAATAAATCCTTAAGATTTTTTTTTTCATCAATTCAACAGTTTGTTACAATCTGCCAACATTTTATTGAAATATTAACATAAAAAAAGTAAAAATTTTTATTTGAGTTTTGATGTCTTGAATTCAAATTATGTTTTCTGTAATCATGAATTGAGATAGGATCCTACTCATTAGATTTCTTTGTTTCTACAAATGCAGTGAGTTGGAATGGCCAAGAAATTTGCACCCACCATATTATGACTGGTGAGAATAGGCAGTGTAAGGCATATCCATAAAAAAGAAATGGTGATTAGGATGCAATGATAAAGATTTTATGACCGACACCCATCAATACACTTATCATGAACAGGGCCGTCCAAAGAGCAGACGATGCCCGGGGCAAAATTTTCCAGGCGCTCCCCTCCCCCCCCATAAACACAGAAGAATTAAGTTAGTTATAACATCACTGCATCATACGAGTGAACGCACGTCATACTTGAATATTTTAAACATTAACTAGCTGTGTCGCCTGGCTTTGCATGAACCTCGAAAATAAAAGTTATGTCAAGTGACGCGTGTTCAACAATTAGGCTTAAACAAAAAAAAAGAAAAATCAGTAAAATTTTGAGACAGATTGCGGAAAAATAAACAAAAAGAAAACAGTTTAAACCCCTCGATTACAAAAAAAGCCTCAACCCAGAAATTTATTTGTTCATATTCGAGAAAGAAAATGGCAATAGATCATTCTTCTCAATGATTTTCTTTATGTTACAGTAAAATTTTGCGACAGATTGCGGAAAAATAACCAAAAAGAAAACAGTTTAAACCCATCGATTGCAGGAAAAGCCTCAACCCAGAAATTTATTTGTTCATATTCGAGAAAGAAAATGGCAACAGATCTTTCTTCTCAATGATTTTCTTTATGTTACGAATTTTAACAAAAGCATTGTCACGGAAAGTTGAGTTGAAGCACTGAATAATAACTTAAATGGAGGAAAACCTTCAAAAAATAGGGATTTTATGTTGTTATCTAAGCTTCATAATTAAGTTTTTAATTGATATCTTTGCTAATTATTATCAGAGGATTATGTTAAATAGCTAAACATGAAAATGGGAAAATTACGAATTAATCGATACCTGGTTCGATGGTCAGTTTACTGGCGTTTGGGAGAAGTAACTGGGACATACATACATAGGTGCAACTGCTCAGCTTTTAATTATATAAGATGAACAAAACAATCAGAGAGCTATGGGTAATACAAATTAATACCCAAGTAATGAATCTGTTTCTAATATTTATTATACATTAATGTCCGAAAAACTAAACGAAAAACGGAACTGTTAAAAATCCAAATATTTATCTTGTAAAATGTTACACCACAAGATAAAACAATTAAAACTCAAATAGTTACCCACATTGATCAAACTAAGAACACAAATTGATTTTGTTGATTATAATTAGAAAATGTATTTATAGAAGTTTATTGCATCAAAATTAAATTTCTGGACTCATCCAATAATTCTTTTCAAGTGTTTTTTGATTTTACCTGTACCAACTTAATACCAGCTTTCATACATGTTAAAAACAAAGATGTCATTTTTTTGCATCAAAATTTTGTAAGTTTTAGGAAAAAACCCCTAAATACTCAATAACATCAAAACCACTTAAAAAATGCCTTTTTGGAGCTTTAATTTTGAAAAA
This sequence comes from Uloborus diversus, assembly GCF_026930045.1. NCBI lineage: Eukaryota > Metazoa > Arthropoda > Arachnida > Araneae > Uloboridae > Uloborus > Uloborus diversus. Next base: position 107,154,898 of record NC_072736.1, on the reverse strand, counting down.
TTATTGGCTCTAACATTTCAAAATGTGGCCTTACAATTGCATTGTTAAGACTCGAGTTGCAGGAAATATTCGGGCAATTTAAAATGACTCTTAGAAAAAATTTAAATGGAATAGCCCCTAAATATAAAACATTGCTTAATTTTTTTGTACTATTGTTTTGAAAAATTTCCCGGGAAGCGCTTCAGATCTTCCTTTCTTAAAATTGTCAAAGTTTGTCTAAAATTACATATTTAAAACTTCAATTTCGAAAACTTGCAGGGGGGCGGAGGAATTTATTTCAATCTATTTTTTAAAAATATTGACAGTTCCTGAGCTCTATCACTTACCCTAACGTCAAAAACATGACCAGGCACGACGAGAGGCCATGTCAGCCTAATCTGAAACTAGGGCCCCGGTGACACAAACGCAAAAAATGGAAAGATAAAAAGAAAGAAAAAAAAAGGGGGAGGGGACTCTGTATAAGAGAAAACGTGGAAATTAAGTAAAATTTACTCTTTTGAAATTTGCTGTTAAGGCACTTAAAATGGAGTTAATTGCTTTCTAGTAAGCAGTTTTAAGTTTTTCTTTTTTTCCCCCAACTTTTTTTCTTCTTTTTCCCCTTTTCTTTTCTCCTCCCTTTTTTTCTTCTTTTCCTCCTTTTCTTCAGTTTTTTCTTCTTTTTTTCAGGGGACGGGAGGGGCCCACCTTGGCTCTCTGCGCCTATCCATGGCCTATAATTGCAGTTTTAGATTTCAATTTCAAGAAATGTTCACTGAGGATACCTATACTTTTTTTCCAAGTAACATCTGCAAAGAAAGTCTAAAACTGCGTTTTTGAAACTCAAAGTTTTAAAATTTTGAGGGTACCCCCCCCCCCACATCAGTTTTTTTTTTTTTTTTTCAATGAACCACTCAAACTTTTTTTCTGGTTTCTTGTGCAGAATTCCAAGAAATTTGTGGGAACTAGAGAGAAAAGAAGTGCCTTTTGTTTGATTCTAAACAGTTATATTCTCAGAATTTGTATCTGCTTCAATGATACAAATATTTTGGAGACTGGAAGAGAGGAATATTTTTGTGCATTAGGAAAAATAGAGAATCATTAAAATGATTCTCTATTGTGTGTGTCTATGACAGTGCATCTATGATACACGAAATGTGGGGCCCCTTGTAGTGCTCCCTCATTTTGTGGTGCCAGGAGCAAATGCCTTGCTCGAACCCTCTTTGGACCGCCCTGATCATGAAGATTATTGACAGTATGTAATGTTATACAGGGTGTCCGAAAAGTTCTTGACACATTTAAAAAATTCATAGAAAATCAACAAATTGTCCTATGAGTTTGCAGTTTGCACCATAATATTTTACAGATTCAAGAGTTTTTATGACATTGAAAAAAAAAATGTAAATGGGTAAAAAGAAGAAGAAAAAAGGCATTTTGCAGCCAGGGTGTCAGTACATGCTACATTTAAAAGTAACTTTTAAATCGTTTTTTGACATGGGAAAACGCAAAAAGGAATAAAATTGCTAAACAAAGAATTACAAGCGTAGCATATACTGACACCCTGGATGCGAAATGCCTTTTTTCCTCTTCTTTTTTTCCCCTTTTCATTTTTTTTCGATGTCATAAAAACTCTTGAACTTGTGAAGTATTATGGTGCAAACCGCAAATTCATACGACAATTTGTTGGTTCTCTATGAATTTTTTAAATGTGTCAAGGACTTTTCAGACACCCTGTATATTTTTATTTCTTATCAGTCTTAACTGATGGGAATTAGTAATCTCGAAATTTTGTACTTATATGGAGTTTTGGTGCTTAAGTTCACCTATATTAGTGTTTTTTCTTTCCCAAAAAAATAATTTTACACAAAAAAAAGCCTTTTTTTATGCAAAGTCTGCTTGAGTCAAGCCCTGAAAAAAATATGAACAAAATCAAACTGCAGACAATTGAACTATGCCAATGAAAATTTCGCTTTAAATAAATATTAAAAACAACAGCCATCATGGTAATCTGAAAAATCAGAGCAACGTCAACTTTGGTCAAGTGAGGACAATAAACAATTTGATTGCTCAAAAAAAGAAAGAAAAAAGAAAAAAAAGAATGAAAAGAAAGAAAGTTAAAAATATTGGTACAATACGAACACATTGTTTAGGAAACAATATACAGTTCTATGAGAATTATAAAAGGTACCATTTGCTAAAGTAGTTAAAGGTACATACGTTTCATATTTGCTTTGAACTAGATCTTGAAGAGAAGGTAGTAATGCTTGGCACAAATCCAACGTCCATAAATCCCTAGGCAAATAAAGACATTATTAAATAATTTTAGCAGTGAGGATAAAATTCCATGCTAAATACTAAAAGTATTTGTTTAAAGGAATAAATACTTTTAACTTCTAAAATGCATTTTAACCGTTTTAATTTCTGAAATTTTTTAAAAATATTGACTTTAAGCACTTCTGTTTTGGGTTCAAAATGCTGCTTTGCTGACACTACTTGGTTGGTTTTTGTATATAAATCAGAATTTTTTAAAATTCCATACTCAGAAAAGCAGGGGCAAACAAGCGCAGAAAATCTGCTACAAAATCACAATATATATCATAACTTTTAAAGTGCACTATCCCTTCCATTCATATAGAAAGTGAGGGAGGGAGGTTTGTTTTTAATACACAGCACACACACACACACAAAACTAAGTTGGAAAAAAAACAAACTAGATTATAACATACAAAAGAAAGTTTCTATTGAATCCCAAGAATTCGGAGAGCTTACTTTGTTTCATCTTTAAAAAGCATAAAGTGCTCAAATTCTTGATTTTTAAAAAATTCAATCATTATAATTTTTTACTATCTATATCACAAAGGTGTTCATAGCTTGGAATCGCATAAGATAATTATTTTAAGCACAAAAGTTTTTTTTATGTACTACTCTTTATAGTGTAATATAGCCTTCTAGTGATAATGTTCCAAACTTGATAGTTTAAAATCAAAATTAGGATTATTAGCATTAACACAAAATTAGCATTATTTCATGGCATTAACATAACATTATCATCAAACCTTGAAAAAGAACTTACGATCTCCTATTCAAAATTGATAAGAAGTCAACTAGAATCGCTGGGTCGTTCATACTAACAGCAGTATCTGCAGCAATCTGTTGAAGAAAATACAATGTTCATAAAATTAAAAAAACATCATGCAGGAAGTAGACATGTAAATTGCATATTTTTTCATACTTTGCAATGGCCAATTGTGCAAAGATTTAGTATATTTGATTTGAAAGCAAATAAATTAACATAGTAAATACTAATCAACACACATACCTTTATATTTCCTTGTAGTCCTACAACTGTAGAGCTACAATTGAGGCAGTGAGAAGCAAAGGGATGCAAGTGGCAAAATCAAAAATTTGGAGATAACCTGTACAAATGGTAGGTGAACCTCTCCTCTGCCTTGGGGCAAGAGATGGTACTTATAGCCCTGGTAGGGGCTGCTATACAGTAGGATTTAGAAAAACTTTTCAATGAAAAGATACTTTGAATCGCAACTTTAAACATGTTTCAAAACTTGGACCTGTCAATTTACATCCCTTCACTTCTCACTGCAACAATTGTAGAGTTGTAGCACTAAAGTTTCTCCCAGGAATTTTTAAGAGAGCATTGCACCATGCACTTTTTTTTTTGGCATTTCTCAATGTGTCTTTCTTGTCCCTTTGAAGTTTTAACAAAACTTCATCATAAAGCAAACGTTTTTTCAAAAGGTAACCTGGCCTTAAAAAATTACCTGCTCATTTTTCCTATCCACTAGAATTAGAATTGAAAATAAATTTTCCAGTTTTTAGCAAAATTTTAAAACAAAACATTAAAAGTTTCTTATTATTAAAAAAAAAAAAAAAAACTATTGGAATATATTTAGGTTTTGCATGCATACAGCAGTGGTACCCAATTTATGTCCAGTGGGCCACATCCAGCCCACAAAGTTGATATGTGAGGTCCATTGTTCTGTTTAATGTCACAAATTGAAAAGCAAAATTAGCGACATTGTCACAAACTTGAGCCAAATATTCAGAAATTAGTTTCTGAAAAACAGATGCATTTAATAAAATATGTATTAAGTACAAGGGCGGATGCAGCTTCTGGTTTTGGAGGGGATCATCATCAGGGGGATCAAAGTGCAATTCTGAGGGGAAAATAGTGTCAGGCACAAATTTTTGAAATATAAGCCCCAAAAACAGTGATTTAGGCTATATTTGATCACTCAAAGGGGGGTCATGACCCCCACCCTCCCTCTAGATTCACGCCTGACTAAGCAATGATAACAATTATTGATTTGAAATTTTCTTTAATCTTCCTCACACTCCTATGTTATTTAGAAAAGTCATATACAGTGTGCTCTCTATTTAACGACACTCTATTTAACGACGGTTTTTCAGTCTCAGATTTTCCACATAGTGTTGAAAGCATTCTATTTAAGGACACTTTCTACTTAAGGACGATTTTTTGCGGTCCATTGAAAGTCGTTAAACAGAGAGCCAACTGTAGATTATTTCTGAAAAGAGTTTTTTTGTGCTCATTCATCGGGCGTGAATGCTTTTCATAGGTCAGCTAGTCTTAAATATTTTGAATTTTATATCTGTTCTGGCCCGTGAGAGTCATTTTAATATGAGGTGCATTCCTCGGGTAGAAAAAGGTTGAGCATCATCGCATATAGTATACAAAAAAAAAGGGAGGAAAACACCTTGTCTATCACATAATTTATTTTAAAAAGTGTCCTTTAAAATTAATTGAGGTTCCCTTTTATCTGGAAGTACATGACCCTTTTTCGGTCGAGGGGGAAAAACTGTAGTAATCTTTTTCAATAAAAATAGAAAATACTTTCAAGAAAAAGCCATAGTAGCTGTGAAGGATAAAGGATAGACACTGTATAAACCAGTTACAAAACAGTGAAAAAAATATAAAATTATTAAAAAAATTTTTTTATGAAAGTAAAACTTTGATGTAAAACTTCGTTATGTTCTTATGGTTGATCATATTTATATTATTCATTACTATGAAGATTTTCATTGAAGGTACATACAAGAAAAGACTTCTTTTATAAAAATGAATAAAGTGCCTAAATTTTACAAAAATACGAAAAAAAAAGGACAGAGAAAGAGAAAGTAGAAAAAATCTATCACCTAAACGTAACTTTACTGTCAGATGGATATTGGCTTCATTTGTATTGTTGATTGTATGCCTGACACTAATTAATTTTATTTAAGAGATGTTAGCAAGAATTTTATGTTTCCCAAGTTTAGGCAAGTTTAAATCTAGAGAAAATTAAGTGCTATTTTCATTTAGAATTTGTAGTCTGGCCAAAGAGCAAAACTAGTATGTTGTGGCCATCAAGAAACTTTCTTGACGAGGAAGCAATATTCCCAACAAAAACAAAATTACACATGCCAAAACTTAACGACCATTCCAATTCCCGATTTATCTCAAACGCATAGCAAAGAATGAAAATTGAAAATTATTTTAAAAGCTTTGCTTAAAATAATTACAAACATTATTACTAGTTAATAAACATAAGATGGCAACAGTTAAAAAGTTTAAATCATCGCGATTTTCTTGTCATTTTTCAACAATTAAAATCACGCAAATTACGCAGACTTAAGTTTATTACGACTTATCTTTCTTTTTGTTGCAATTACAAAGCTATTTTTATTCACACAAAAAAAATCATCCCCCTCCCCCCATGGAGCGATTGGTTGCCAAAATTGAACCAACGCCTGTTTACATATGGATTCACATTTATTCCAAACTTCATCCAGAACGTAGCATTACTTCTTGAGATATGGCACTCACAATGGAAAAAAAAAGAACGTTCGATTGCGTCACCCCCTTTTCAGCTGTTGACGCCAAAATAGAATCAGCTCTTATACCCTCTAAGGGCTACTTGTGGATAAATTTTTGTTTGATTCCGTTCATTATTTCTTGAGATACAGCAGTCACAATTGACGACAAAAAACATTCTATAGCTCAACCTCTGTTTGAGCTATTGACACCAAAATTGAATCAGCACCTGTACCTTTTAGGGGCAACATAAGACCAAATTTTGTTTGATTCCGCCAGTTACTTCCTGGGGAATAGCAGGCACACATAACTCAAGAAACGTCCCATTGCTCCACCCCCTTGGAGGAATTTGCACCAGAAACCAATGGGTACAAGTTCACATAGAGGCACATATGTGTACCAAATTTCGTTCGATTTCATGCAATCACAAACTGATTACACACATACGTAACACACACAAACACAGACATTTTCCAAAAATGGTCGAAATGGACTCAGCACACCTCAAAACGTTCAAATCTGTCAAAATTCGAAAATTTGCACGAATCCAATACTTTACTATATATTAGATATAGAAGAAAGTAAAAACATAAGACACGACTTCTAGCTCCCGTACTTTCATAAAAACAACTTTATTGAAAAATAAAAAAAAAAATTGAATAAGCTCCTAATTTTAGCTTAAATTAAAGCATTCCAAGAAATTAAAATTTATACAAGACTGTGAAAACTATAAAAAAACAGAAAATCATGATAGGAAAAAAAAATTAAATGTTAGATGTCTTTTCATCCATAAGCTCACTTCTTTTGGACTGAAAAAGAGGTTTCTTTTAACCCCAAAACATATGTGTATGCAGTCTCCCTGCAAATTTGTGCTTTTCACGTTACTTTTTCTATCACTTTTCAAGCGTAAAGGTATACTTCAATTATATTATTCAATTCTGAGTAATGATAAGTGTCTAATTTTTAATCTGGAACAATATTCATCATACCAACATCAATAGCACATATAATATACACATATATAAAATAGCACATTAATAATTAGCTCAGTAATTCACAGCAAAATTTTGTTGTGGTTTTTAAGGAACAAGGACATATTGTTACTATAAATATAAGAATTGAGCAAAGAGCACGGCTGGTGACAATAACATAACTACTTTCCAAGCTTGCAGGCTCTAGTTAATTCAAAATGATTGTGGCAAATGTATTCCCTGATGATACATCTCGGGTTTTATTAGAGTACCAATACTTCTACCATAGCCAATAAACAAGGAAATTAGTAATAGGTATTGTTAATGTGAAGCAATACTCTTAATTCTTCTCCTTACATTTAAAACTCAATGATGTTCTATTTTAAAGATTAATGAAAAATTCTTGTTTAAAAATATTTTATACATTCTGATTCAAAAATATTTATGCACTGTTTCTGATTAAAATACTAACTTTGTGTCCTTTTGACTTCATGACAGCTAAAATAATCTGAAGCTTTTTCATCCTGCTGTCGAAGACCATCAATAGTGGTTGGTGTTCTCGGCATATCATAGTCATAGCTTCTGCTTCAGAAACTTCAGGTTGCACTGACTGGCTTATGCCAAGGCACTGCTGCATAGATTTCTGCAAGTTAAAATATTTTTTATTTCAAACTAGGCATTAAAAAAATGGTAACTTTACTACAAACCAATTAAAAAAAATTATACACCAATTAAAAATACAGAGTATTTAAGAAATTCAAATTATTTTTCATTACATGATAAACTTAAATACCACATTTCCCTACATATTACGGCAGCATATAATTTGCAGGTCCTAAAATTTGCTTGAAGAAAAAACATCTTTGTATAATCCACGGAACATACGATGTAAAAAAACGCAGTTGTTCTGATTTAACATATAATTTTAGCAACTTCAAAAAAAAAAAAAAAAAAAATGTAAAGAAGTGATACTTTTTAAGGTATAATAAAAATTAATCTAAAAAATAATGATTTCCTCCTGAAATCGTGATTTTAGTAGGCAAGTTACTAAAAGACAAAGAAGCAAACAGTCTAATATTGTGCAAACAAAGGTTTCTTCCTTGACTGTATGGGTTGCTTATTTTACACAACAGAATTAATTGCGTAAGAGAAAATTTCAAGCTATGTAAAATAAACAATGGTCTGTATTGGTGAATCCTGCTGTAAATTTAGGTTCAATGAGTTGGTGTTGAGAAAACAAAAAAACACAGATAATTCGCAGTAGCATATAATCCGCACCATATTAATTTTACTTTTTAACAGATAATAAAATGCAAGAAAATACAGTACACCAGTGTGACACACACTTACTGGCAAAAAATCATCAACATCCAAACCAGCTGGCTTATCTCTTTGTTCTGGCACATAATCAGACGTCACTGAAACCGATTTAGGCTTCAACTGTTCTGGATACATTGCTATTCGGTGCATAAGGACATCTTTTTCAGGCACAAATGTGGTAGGTCTCACAATTGAGACAGCCTCTGGTGGGTAACCAGGCCATCTGATTGCAGTCGCCTTTTCACAAGGTTTATTTACAGTTTGAGAGTCTCTTTCTCCGGGAAAGGATGGTCTCCTATTGTATGTGTTAGGAGCACTTCCAAATGGCGTACACAATGGTGGATGGGCATTGACAGGTGGGGAGGGCGGACTTGGGGCATATTGAGTCCTTACAGGAGAGCCACTTTTGATGGGACTTGACACAGGTGATTTGGACAGTTTTTCTGGAACTTCTGATACAGAATACGATGACTGAATCACAGTCTTTGTCTCTTTTGCAAAGCTTTTGATAAAAAAATCTCCTTTAACAGGATCTGAAACTAAAAAAAAACAATAAAATATATTGATGCAACATCATGAAAAAAGCAATTAATTTAATTGAAAAGTGAAAATTTATTTACAGTTACCAAAACCTGAAAATGACTTTTACAAGTAGCAGTTAAAAATAGGATGTACTTAAAGAAAAGCTTCAGACGATTTGTATCAAGTATAGTGCTCAATATAATATAAGAACATTATTTATTTTAAGTCAATAGCAATGCCCCTACTTATTTATGATCCAATTGAAGATAGAAAGACTAATTATGCTCCAACCTCTTCAAGCGCTTAGTAGTTACAAATATACCATAAATTAAAGATTTTATTTTATGCAAGTAAATTTAATTCTTACACAAAATTTTGTAAGAAACAAGGGTTCATCGCAATCTTATATTAATAAATGGTACAGTTTATAAACCAAGTTGTATGTAGCAAACGAAATGTTATAACATTATAGTTTCAATTCATCTTATTTTAAAGAGAAACATCAATAGAAAAAAATTATTTGTAATGAAGAAAAACATTATTTTACAGCAGAGAAAGAATGAAGGAAATAAAATTTCTGCACTAACAGAAGAAGTTGCTCTCTCACTTGTTTTTGCAGAAACTAAAAATAAATGCTCTATAAAGAATGCCCTGATTGATTTTTAGATCCTTCTAATTTCCCAAACAAAGATTTAGGATTAGATTTTTTTTTTTTTTTTGTTAATTTAACAAAATATCAGCTCCACTATAAAAATTTATTACATCTCTCATGGGCCTTCGTATTTTGGAACAATGTCTTGGAACTGTATAGTGAGACATACACATTTCACAGATACAGTTGGACCTTGATATAAGGTCACCCCTCCGAACTTCACAAAACTGACCTTATAAGCGGGGGGACCTTATAATCGATTCATATATATTTTATAACATAGGTGTAAGGAATAAACTTGTATATCCGTTAATTCTTTTTAAAATTTAAAACGTTCAAAACTATCAGTAATTAGGTTATAATTAGGTTTAATAGATTTGAACCAATTAAAACTTTTGAAATCAATAAGAAATTTTAAAATGATTTTTTATAACTTTCATGTAGAGTAAAGCTGCTTACAAATATGCTCAAGCAGAGACCGGATGTGCAACTTACCTAACTTAAAATTATCATAAATACTAGACTATAGGTTTTTTCTTTAATTTAAGCTCAATGGTTTCCAATTGTTTTCTGAAAACCTTCTTTGGTTTCTCATGACTGGTAAAAAAGTGTGATATGTACACGTTAAGTACCCTCGGTACTGCTTCACATTTTAATGTCACTGTCGTAATACTCACTTTCTACTGCATTCGTTGCACTACATGCAACATTAATAGGAATACGACTTTTCACTTTTTAAAGATCGTATAGCGCGGAAAATTCTTGGAAGTGAATCTGTTTAGCACTGAAATCACTTAAAGAAATTAGACAGAAGTGACCTTATAAGCGAATAATGTTTGATGACCTGACCATATATCCAATAAGACATAACATAGAATTCCTATTCAGTGAGCCGGGACTTTAGAAAAGTGACCCGATATGCGGGGTGACCTTGTATCGAGATCTGACTGTATACCACTATATCTACTTGTGCTGAATATAGTGAAATCCGATATTCCACATTGGTAGATACATATCAGCTAATATATATTGATACAAATCCAAACACTAAACATTATTTAAAATAAAAAGCTTAATGAACTTATCTTAAGAATACCACAGAGTTGTTTTTTTTTTTTTTTTTGAAAATAAAAATACAGTCGGATCCCGATTTAATGAATTCATCGGGACTGAAACTTTTTTGCGTTAAATCGGGGTTATTCATAATATTGGGATACGAAATTTTTTTTAAAAATTGCGCTTACTTTATCTAAAAGCCTCAATAAGCAACAACTGCATAAAAATATCCATAGCTAAAAAGTGTACACTTTTTATTCAGCACTCGTTATAAAGCAATGTTTTTTTTTTTTTTTTGAACATTATTCAAAAATCAATTATCAGTTATAAGAATTCAAAAAGGAGGAAGAAAAAAAAAAACAATTATGACTTGGAAGAATTTGTAACTAAGTTTAATTCTTACATTAATGCAATCAAGAAAGGAAAAAGAAAAACTTCAAAAATTAGCAGCATTTTCTCTCAACACAACAGCATATTAAGTAGGTTGATCAATAATTTTTCTGTAGGTCAGTGGCACAGCGAAGGGGGAGGGGGTGAAAACACACCTCAGAGGCATTGGTTTTAACATAAACGCAAATTTCAATACAGTAGTTTATGCATATGAAAGGGCTAATTTATTAAAATACCCACTCCAGAAGGTATTTTTTGATTAAAAACATTCTCCAAAAGGTATTTTTGATCAGAAACCTCCTTCCAGAAAGTATTTTTGCTCAACCCCCCTCCCTTCAGACAGTATACCTAGTTGCGCTAGTGCACATACGCAATTTTTCTGTTCTTGCAATGTTGTAGGAGGCAATTGTGGTGTATTAACGCTGTCTTTGACGAAACCACATTAAAAAAAAATGACACGGGATTAGGTTTGGGGATCTGGCTGGCCAACACATAAAGAGTAAATCCGCATTACCTACACAGCCAATCCAGCATTGCAATCATTAGAGGCGAAGCAAAGCGGGGGAGGGGGTGGGCATGGGGGTAAAAACACCCCAGAGGTCTTGGTTTTAGCATTATTGCCAATCCAATTCTAACACAGTAGTTAATACACGTGTGAGGACTGCTGTGACCACAAAACCCCCCTCTAGAAAGAATTTCTGGCTGCGCTAGTGTTATAGGTAAATAAAAAATGAAGTCACAGAAAACAGACAGTGTGTGTTTGGTGTTTAGTGGGATAACAAAAGGATAGAATCAAGCTATTGTAACGAATAAGCATTTTGTTTAGTTCACTCAAACTTTGTTCAAAAAAAGACTACAAACATGTGCTTGTGTCTGAAGGATTCCAAGATTGTTTATTCCAAACAAAAAGGCTGTGCTGTGGAGGTTTGTTTGTTGTGTCCTATCCTCCATATAGCAGATTTAGCTCCTTGTGATTTTTTTCTGCTTCCAAACTTGAAAAAACACCTTCAAAAGGCGGCATTTTTCGCCTTCAGATGCAAGTGGAGGAAGCTTCAGAGGGGATTTGAAGTATGAGTCTAAAAATGGCTACCAGAAGGTAATTGGGGCTTGAAAAATAGATGCAACAGAATTGAACTGTGTAGGTGCACTAAGGATTATTTTGGAGAGAACATTTTCATTTGGAGGATTAATTCACATAGTTTGTTTTGATTCAACTATGATCATTCTTTATCGATCCTTCTTGCAATTAACATCAATATAATTTCTTAATATGCATATATTTAAAACAGTAAAAAGATTTAATTGGAAGTATAGCACTACACAGACTTTTTACAGATCTTTAATAGATTCCTGGGTAGCAAAAAAATGAATGATTATGATTTCACCTTCTGAAAAAGCCTTTGTATTAAGAAAGTGTTCTATTCATCAATTTTCGAAAACAAAATTTTCATTAAATCCTTTCCAATTCATTATAAACAGACTCTATTGTATATTTTTTGCATTAAAATTTATAAGAAAAATCATTATTTCTAATGTACACACAAGAAAAGTATAAGAAAGGTGGTACTACAAAGCTAAAAATTAATATAACTATGATAAAGAAAATTATATAAAAACAAGTCTACATCAAAATATAAAATGAAAATACTAAAGGAGGGAAAAAACCATACCATCCAAGGGTATTGGGAAGGGTTCACTCTCAGGTGGGGTACGACATACTAACAGAAATAGAAAAGAAAATATGAGAGGTTTTTGATACAGACAACAGTTTTAAGTATTTTGACATATGAATGCCCATAAGCATAATGAATTAAAAACTAAAGTCAATATTTAAAAAATTAAAAATTACACCTTTTCACATAAAGTCGTTATAATTTTATGCATAGCAAGTGTTTCTTCATTTGTTTCAAATTGAAGAAAATTTCAAAGACTACAACAACATGGTAGAAAAATGTAACTATTCCAAAATTATTGGTTTTAGTATAATTGTAAGGAATCTGTTTTAAAAGAAAATGCAATTTAGTACTTGAAATTAATACTGTCTGAGAAATACCTAAGCAATATGGGTAGCACAGAGTAAAACACTTCAATCTCTACTTGTGGTAAATATTTCTTTATGTAACAGCATTATTTAAATAAGTCCTAGAAGCATGAGTGAGTATTATAAGATGTCATATTCTCCTGATGCCTTGTCATATATTTGCTATCATTCACAATTGATTTGGAAGACACATTTTTATTATTTATAGCTGCACTTTTTTTTAAAATTTAAATAAAATTTTTAATCTTTGCTAAAACTATTAAGAGTACACCTTGTACCTCTTTTTTGGAAGAATTCCAAACGACACTATTCAATATAGATATAGAAAATATTTTATTCATATTAATATTGATATAGATAAATATAGATTGATTAATACTGCTGCCAAATTTATTTAAGTAACCATCAAAGATGGCAATCTTGGTGTCAAAAGGAGAATGACCAGCAAGCCAAACAACAGTCATAGGCGGCTGCTTGCATAGAAAGACGAATGGCGTAAAAAGGCGAATCAGCTGGTCATCGCAGGTGGCTAGTTTATAATAAAACTGAGGTAAGTTACTATAAAAAAATATTTTAACATATAAATGTTTGGTATTTGTTTATGACAATGAAACTCTGGTAACTAGGGATTGCAATACCGGTATTTTCGATATTAGCTGAAAATAATAAATAGTTTTAATTCAAGAATTTTCAATTTAACTTATCAAATATCTACTTATATTTTAAATGTACATTTATTTTCCCATGATACAGAACCAAGATCAATCTATTGATGTTAAAATTTAGCTTCAAAAGCATGAATAATAGAATATCATTAAACAAAAGTATTTTGTGCACCATGTATTTATTTTTTCCATTTCCCTGATCACTCATTTTCCATTTTGGAAAAGTTAATTTCGAGTGAATGCCTCCCCCCCCCCCTTTGTCTGATGAACTATTTATTAAAACCATCAATATCAGAAATGCTTTATGATTTTTTTTCTTAAATATTTGTCTCAACTGTACTAAATTTTGACAAAAACTTTCTTGTTAGCATTGCAAATGGCAATTTTTTGGCAACAGTATTGGTTTGTTGTGCCGTCTCGCTATTTGGCTTCATACTTGGCAAGATAATATTTAGAAATTATATATTGCCTTGAAAATTTGTTTAGAAGAAAATCATAAATATGTTCCACAAATTCAAAGATATTTTCAGATATTTACATAATTATAATTGCAAAGAATTTCGAAAAGAAAGCTAGAACGAATGAGAGAAACCAACAAGATCAAATTTAGTCAAGTTTATTGTAAATTTCAAATCAAAGAGCTAATAAAAAGTAAACACAAACCAGAGAGAGAAAATGATGATAATATTGGAAAAGTATCGTCTCTCAGGAAAGAAATTTCGTTTTAAATCAAAAAAATAGAAATACACATAATACGAAAGAAATACACATACACATAAAAGGGTTTATTCAAAAATGACATGCATTTTTGAAGATAAAATACTTTTAGGCAATTAAATTAGAGGAGGTGTATCATGCATTGTTAACAGTATCACCAAAGAGTAGTTTCAACTGAAGGAAAGTTGAGCACTAAAATGAGTTCCAGACTTAGAGACAATGCAATGGATGCATTATGTTTTTTACTAGTATTGATTTTTTATTATGACATTTGTTCATTCATTTTATATTTGTTCACAATACGTTTTCATAATAATACAATTTTGGTACAAAATTACGAAATGAGTCAATAAAACAATATGTTTTCAAGCAATTTTTGAGAAATTTCAAATACTGGTATTAATACTGGTATTCCAGTATCACGTTTTAAAAATACCGAATACCGGTATTGAGTTTTGGGTCCAGTATTGCAATCTCTACTGGTAACTCAATATGCCGACAACATTTATTTTTCTAAGGCTTAGCTGAGGCACAAAATGCTCATTACAAAAACTTGTCCTACAAATTTTGGTTTTAAGTTAATCTTTTAAATAAAAGTCAAACTTTTTTTTCATAGATGGTTAGTGAGAACAAGTAACTGCATAAAAATCAGCATAAATAAATGAGTAAAAAAAAGGTTTGTGGAAGAGCATACAGTGAATTCTTTCTACTACAGTTACCAAATCAAAACGAACCTACAACTGTATTGATGAGCAATTTCATAAATAGTAGCTATTTATAAATAATAATCAACTGCAAAAAAAAAAAAAAAAATACAAGCTAATTTTTTAGAAATTTTTGTACACAAAGTGAAGCAGTTGTGGAATACTACTAAAAACAAGTTTTTTTTTTTTTTTATAAAATCAGGAAATTAAATAAATTTGTATTAAATGTATATATAAACATGTTAAGTACACTAAGTCTTACATTCACTTTTGGGAGCAAATATTTCTTCATCATCAACAATTTCCTCTGTGTCTTCATAATTGAGATTGTCATTTTCAATATCATATTCTTGATTGGCACTTTCAACAACTTTCATATTTATAGAGCTAGAAAGAAATAATTCTTGTTAACTTTTTTTAACAATTAACCCCAAAAGAGTTTTGAGTACAACACATAGATATTTTCCTCCATGCATAATGTAGTCCTTTTTCAATCACATTCCAGAATGACTAAAATGTGACAAAACAAAACCAAGAAACAACAGCTTCTTAAAACAGTAGATATTTATAACCCACTTACAATTAATTGCTAGCATAACTTTCACTTTAGACTAGTTTGAATATTTTAAAATACAGTCGACGCTCGATATAACGACCATCTCCGTCCCAGAGAAAAAGGTCTTTATAACGAGTGGTCGTTATAAGAGGTATAATTGAAAAAATATACACGGTCATCATGCATGCCCCGCTGTTCCGAAAAAAAAGGTACTTTTTCAAACATTCCAGTTAAATGTCCAAGTTATTTTTATCATAGGAATTTTTTAGAAAAATCGTGTGCAAAATATTATGACAGAATATTAAACAAATTTTAAAGTAGAAAATATAGGGAAGAAAATGATACACACTTGCAAATCTGCTACTACTACTACTACCACAACATTTTCTGAAGATAAAACCAGACAGATGTTTGCCTTTTTGACAGAAGTGATTTTTGCGAAACATTATTTTCTGTTTCAGATATATGTGATAAATTGTGTTTTTCTTGCTTTTCAAAGAAGCATTTAAAAGTCCCTCGAGAACCCCAAATTTTAAAATCCACTAGATACAAACACCAAACTACCAACACATCTGTCAACTCCCTTTTCTTAGGAATCTGGAAATTTCTCGATTTTTCATCCCATTATTTTTTCTGTGCTAGCAGTGGTGAATGGTAATCCCTCCACCCCTCTCAAAGTTCGATTTGACATTGAAAACTTCAGGCAGATGTCCGTAAACAATAATCAAAGTCATTTCAAGTTACAAATTTGTTTATTGGAAAGAACATCAGAAATAGCGTCCGCTGAATTCGGTCGCTGTATTGGATTAGAGGATACAAAAAGGTCGTTATAATGAAAGCAAATTAACATAGAGTTCATAGGAACAAAGTTGGGACTTTTACCACTGGTCGTTATAATGGGACGGTCTTTATAATGTGTGGTCGTTATAATGAGCGTCGACTGTATAATCAAGTTTTGGGCACGCAACAAGTTTCCAAAGGCCATTAAAAAATTTTATTAATCACACAGTGATGTCAATGCACATAACTTCCTAAAAACGGCATATTTGCAAAACAACTGCATATTACTGTGTTCTTCAAATACTTTTAGATAGTTTTTGCATAAAAGAAAGACTACAAAAAAGTATTTTGTTCTTCATCAAGAGCAAAAAATGGGTCAACCTGTGGATTTTTCTCCGATCACCTGATTTTCTGTGCACACCATTTTTTGTGCAGTTTTTGATGATTTTATTGTGCATATAATCTGTACTCTGGTTATTAAAGAAACCAAATATTTGGAAAAGAACTACGGGTTGCCCATAAAATTTTTTTGTAGAACACTATTCAAGTTAACTGCATGAGTTAGGTCAGTTAATCTTGGAGAAAATCAGTAGCTCATTAAATATTTTGCACATAAATTTTGATTTTTCCAACTCTAGGTAATACAGTGTCTCATTGACTTAGAAGCAATGTAGCGTTAGATACTTGATTCTACAGCAAGTGGATTCGAAGGGCAGTCTTCTTCTTGACCTCCAAAATGCCTGAATCCCAACTCTATTTGACTTTTATTTTTTTCTGGGACAAGTCAAGAAATTTGTTTACGCTAACAACAATTTAGAATGCAAACCAGCTAAAAGCAAAGGTGTGCGCAATTGTGTGGCAAACATGACTCCAGACCTACTGGCTAGGACATGAGAAGATGTTGAACACGATTTGGATGTGTGCCTTGCCACAATCAGGGCACACATGAAATCTGTTAAATGGTAAACGTTTTGATAAATTAAACCTTTAATTACATATGCATAACATTAACCTAGTTCAATGATTGCATTTATAAAAATGGCTTCAAAACCCAGCAGTTCTTGTTTATCCCTATATTTTTTGGCCATATGAAATAAACTTGCATGAGTTCATATCAAAGCAAAATCACAGGCGAAAAAATTAAAACTAAACAAAAAACAAAGTGTAAACAATATTTAGTTGAAAACACATGCAAAAAAAAAAAAATTGTCTTTGCTTTTTTCTCTTTTTATGAATCTTATAAATATTGTACTTACTTTAATTTGTGATTTCCTTGATCTTTTTCGAAGCTCTTGCGTAAATGGGACCTATGAAAAGGAATTACGTAAGAAAAATGTACAGTTCATAAAAGATGTAATTCTTACTGTCACCAGCAAAACTTTTTGATATTTTTAGATCGTGCTTCCTTTTTTAAAGCACAAAACCTGTATCACAATATTAGTATATACTTGAAATTTGGCTCAATTGTTTATAATACCCACATGCCTCTAGTAAACCTAAAAGTTTTAGAAATTTTGTTGAATATTTTTTGTAAGAACCCATTTTGATGATTAAAATTTCAGATATTTTTGAATGTTCAACTCTTTTTTTTTTAACCAATTGGTAAAAATAAATTAAAATATGGTTAGCTACATCAGTTGCACTATTTTAAAGATACATATAAAACTTCAAGGTTAAAATTTATGTCATTTGTGAAAAAAGTGTACCCAGCGCTATATCGATTATTTTGTTCATGAAAAACTATACCTTAGTCCAGGCAATGTTTCAAAATATTTTTCAACAAGTGGAAGTTTTAATTAGCACTAACATGCTCCTAATAGCAGCTAAAAACACTAGAAAATTTTTAACTTTTAAATAGTTATTTTGTAAAAAGATAGGCAGGTTTTAAAAGTAACCGTTTTTCCTAAATTTGTCAAGTTTAGAAAGTTTTAGTCCCCTTAAAGTCTTTATTTACAATGACTAGCTTTAAATTTATTTCTGGAGGGGCTGAACCATTTTGGAGTCTCTAAAATAAGCCCATGGTATGAAGAAAATTGTAATGCACTAATTACTTACCGAGAGACAGGATTAATGCAGGAGTTTGGTTTGTAGGAAACATTACTATTATCCACTTTGCACATGGGTTTTAACGTGTCTAGTTGCACAACATACACAGAAACACTGTTCATAGAAAAACTACCAGCAATCTACATGAAAAACAAAATATGCATACAATTATATTCGGAAATTAATATTTGAAACTTATAAGTGCCAATTTATTCAGCAAAGAGCATTTCAGATATAATAAGGAAAGAGTCAGTTATAATTAACAACAAAATATAAAGATATGTTTTTAACTTTAAAGACTACTTCTATAAGCTTGTTTTGGACTAAAAAGTATGAAACTGATTTTTTTATTACAACATTCAAAATTTTCTGTTGATCTTAATATTTTTATATTTGGGTAAATTCTAAAGCAGCCAATAAAATTTAAATAAAAAATAAAGCAATATAGATGGTACAGTAAAAGCTATTTGTACATTGCTGTATGCCATCTATTTCTTTTCTCACATTTGTAATTGAAATTTTATTGGTTGCTTTAGATTTAATCTAAATATTCAGATAATAAGATCAACTGAAATTTTTGAGAATTATAATCAAGAAATCAGTTTATTTTATTTCATACTTTGCAATATTTGGAGGGGGGACCCCCTTGCATTAACTGCTGTTGCCGTTAAATTGGCTCTATATCACTATTATCAGATACACTTGACATACAGTACTGATTAAAGCAGATAATCTGTTTATGGTCATATGCTGGTCGGAGATTGACAGTGAATGAATCAATTGATTCATGTAACATGTGGAACATTTGTTGATAACATCTGTAAAAATTGCTGCCTGATTTTAATTATTACCGTTATTTTCAAAAGAATAAAAACGATCAGAAAAAATTAATAAACAAAATAATTACATTAGTATTTCACTAAAAATGCTCAATTTGAAAAAGAGAAATAATCATAAGTTTTATTTCTTTTAGTTTCTAAAAAGAACAAAATTTTGGGAAATGACTTACAAGTTGATTCTGTGTTATTGCCATATCACAAACTTTTCCCCATCCAGTTAAAACTGAATCAAATGTACATTCAGGTTCCCATCCATACACTTTAAGAATGTCATGAGATCCACAAAACATACAGAGACCACTTGAATGAAAATATATACACCTGTAAAAAATAAAGCAAACCAACTTATAGGATAGTTTTCAAAAATTAAATGAATATTTTAAAACTGTTTTAGAATATAAATTTCATAAAATGAAAAATTAGCAAGCAATACCCAATCAGTAACTGGTGAACTTAAACAAATGCCAAACTGTTTAGATAAACATTTAAATGATTTTTTATTTATTTATTTATTTATTTATTTATTTTTTGTAAAAATAAACTCACTTTACAGGAGGTCCATCTCCACCAACTGTTGAGACTAGTCGAAAGGATTCCAGATCCCAAAATTTGACAGTTCTAGATTATTAGAAAAGAAAAACGATTGTTATTTTGTTATTTGCTCACAAGCATGCTTTGCGTTGTCAGAGTAAATCAATATTATGAAAATAATGCTGAATAAAGCATTATAAAATACAGAAAATCTTACCTATCTACACTACCAGTGGCTAAAAGGAATTCGTTTGGATGAAATTCGACTCTTGACACTGAATCGGTATGGCCAGGAAATTCTGTCAAAAGTTTACCCGCACAAAGATCCCAAAGCTAGAGATTAAATAAAAATGAACATTTAAAAATGATAAATGAATCATTAACAAAAAAAATATACATTTCATTTTATAAAAGTAGGGAAATGGAATCATAGTCATAATTATGCATTAATGTACAGTTGAACCTGTCTATCTCGAATCTCGAGGGTTCAGAAAATAAATTCAAGAAAGACAGGTTTCGAGACATGAAGGTTTTGATTTTTGCATTTAAATCTAGCAACTATGAGTTGTTCAAGCAACGTGTACATTGTTCAGTAAACTGAATAAAAATATTATATACAAAATATAAATGAATTAATCAATAAAATAAACAATTTCACATTCAATAACAGGTCTTCTTCCATGAACAGGCACAACATGACACCTGCACAAGGTATAGCAAATTCCAGGAAAAAGGTAACCAAAAATTATTTTGATGCTTTCATCTACTACTCGACCCTTACTCTTTCACTTGCCCTTTTTTTTTTTGCTTTTCGGGAGAAATAATAGCACCACATGTCCAGTTTGTTACTTTGAAGTGACATGTTTTATCTCTCCTTCCCCTCATAGCATTGTGAGCCCGAGTTCTTGCAGCTAGCATTCACTCTGTCCCTCCTCTCTCCCTGACAGAGGCTGCGTTCTATCCTCCATTATTTCTTATTCTAGGCTAATCTCCTGCCTACTTTTGTTCCTTAAACAGTGGGGGGGGGGGGGGGAGATTGTACTTCAAATTTTTGTATGAGTGAATTTTGAACTTTGAGAAATAGACTTTACGTATGAAGTATTTGAGAAAATCAGGGAAAAAAGCATTAGAAATTATTTGAGATAGCTGGGAAATTAAAAAAAAATTAAGCTATGCAGTTATTTGAGATATACATGCTTGGAGATAGACAGGTTTGACGGCATCATTAAAAGAAAACAATATGATTTTAATGGTCACGTATGTAGGCATAAATCCTGGGAGGGGGGTCATGACTCCCTCCCTTAAAATATCAAATATAGCTAAAAGTTGCATTTAACGGACTACTATTTTGAAAAATGTACTCCAGATTCCTATTTGAGCCCAAGAATTGCACTTTGACCCTCCTTCAGATAATGACCCCCCCCCCCCCCCAAATCAGAAGCTGGAGCAGCCCTTACATGTATGTATAAATACAGTGATCTCTCGCTTATACGTGACCTCTGTTATACGCGTTTTTCTCATGGGCCCAGTCAGGGATATAGGAAAACGTTAATTCTTGTTCATTTACATGCAAAACCTAAAATGCACTATTCACTTATGCACGATACATTTTTTTCAAGTTTTTGTTAAATTGCTTATTCACGCTTTGCTTATCGAAGGACTGGTACCCTTCTTGTTCTGTCTCTTGAAATACATTCACACGCCTTAATTCCATTGTTCGGATTCTTCCAAGAACACATTCTTTTTTGCATAAGTGTGCATTAAGGAGTGGAATTAGTCTTGTGATTGACATCGAGAAGGAAGAACAGGTTACATACCAAAAGGTTAACATCACTAAAAGTCATGCTCAAGTGGTACGCATTGACGTAGCCCATCGAGAATCTTTTGCATCCTTGTAGACTATAGTACTGATCATGCGACATTTTTTTGGTTTTTGGCGGCTTCCCTTACGTACTGTACAGTGTATAAAAAATGACAAAACGTGAAACTTCAAATTTTACATTTTCATTAAATAACAATGCATAAACGGAAATTATGTGAGTATTTATTCATTAGTATTAGTAACGTACTATTAGTATAACTATAACTGATGTTAACTTATTGCATTTCAGCTTATTTTTGGATTTTTCACTCATGAGCGAAAATTTCGTTGTCCCCTTTGGTCACTTATAAGTGAGAGGTCACTGTACTATCTTTGGCATTACATTTATAAATTAGCAGAACAAACTGTGGTAATGGATAAGGATTTATACAGCAAACTAAAAAAGCACACTCTTTTAAGTGTTTGATTATAAAAAAAAAAAAAAACTCGCCTCTAGAGGTTTGATTAGATAGCAGCATTTAAAAAAAATCTTTTTTGTATAAAATCCTTATATATTATTTCTGTAGCCTGTTTTTGGTTTCTATGCCAGATTTTCCTCAATTCTTGATCGATTTCTTTGATTTACGCCTTATTTTAAAGCTTATGGTGCTGGCTACTGACGAAAAATAGACCCACGGTCTAAAAAATTTTTTTTTGAGCCGAAAAAACCTGTTTTAAAGAACCAGAATGAGGTTTTCGGTTAAACTTATAACTTTAATTTGCGCCATGACTGACAGAGCTGAATAGCTTGATTGGCAGAGCGTTCTCTTCGTAACCAGGAGAATGCGTGTTCGGGCCCACGTCCGGACAATCTGCAGTAAAAAATTAGAGAAATATCGCGCATTACATGAACTCTTAATTAAGTGAATAACAACTACGAAGAAATAGAATAAATGAGGAGGAAACGCTCCTCGCTGATATGAAAACTTGAAATGACTTTGTGCTAAATTACTTCTGAGTTAAACGCTTTTTTTTTTCTTTTTAAGCTTTGGCTCTGGTAAGAAAATTAAAGCAAAATGTAAGCGAAAATATACAGGTAACAGGTTTAAGATTTCAGACTACAATAGAATTGTTTTTTGTTCAGAAAAAAATAATAAATCGTATATTGAAATATATATTCTTCTAATGAGTTTTTGACTCTCTGTACAAATAAAAAAATTACTACCTCAATTTGAAGGGTAAAATATATTTTTTTTCTTCTTTTTGCAAAAAAACAAATAGCCTATCACATTTTTACTACATTCGAAAAGCTACGCTTAAAAAATAGCATAGTTCAATTTATTTTGTATTTTAACCGAGCTGTTAAATGATGAACATGTGCTGCCATCTAAGTTATAACGGTTCAAGGAGCCTGCGGTAAGAAATTGTAAAAATTTTCAAGAATAAAAAAATGTTTCTTCAATATCTTATCTTATATATTATTCCCTTCTCATTTTAGAACTTATCAGGCTGGCTAATGAAGAAAAATAGACTTACGGTCGAAAAATCAAGTTTTCGAAAACGCCCCTTGCTAATTCAAAACCTTGATGCTACCTGTAGTTCTTATGCATTTTTTAAAAGCAAAGTTCTAATGCAGTTTTCCATTTTTTAAGTCGCTTTCGGCAAAAAAAAAAAAAAAAAAAGCCTGTGTGTGTTCATACTTTAATAAAGCTTAAAAGCACTGGACTTAGTTGTTCGGTTAAATTGATAAGTTTTTTTCGGTAGAGCGTTCGGCTATAAACTCGGCTATAAACTATCTGAACTTCGGGCAAGTTTGGGCTGTCTGATATAATATCAAATTTGTATTAGTATTACGCATTACATGTACTCATAACATACAAACGTAATAAAATAAATGCAGTGGGAATGCTACTTGGTGTTTTGACTTCTTTATGCAGGCTACGGTTATCATTTGGATAAGTTGACTGTGAATCGAAGGGTGTTCTTCCTTTTTTTTAAGCTTTGACTACATCCAGACCACTCAGCATAATGTAAGCATAAAAAAGTATTAGATTTACCCAAAGGAAATCCTTTTTGTGCAGAAAAACATTTTCATTGTATGCTGAAATGTAGATGTTTCTAATAGCAGTGTTCGTCCTTTTGTACAAATGAAAAAATTCTACGGCAAATTAAAACTACGAGTTTCACCCAGTAAACCTTTAATTTTTTATTCGCGCGAATACGATATAAAGCATTAAAATTATTATCAACTTCATTAGCAAGGAATCATGTTCTACTCCTCTGCTTTCTGCTGGAAAAAAAACATTTTGTCTACGTTCGAAAAATTACACTTAAAAAATGGACTCAGTTCAGCTGGTTTTGGTTTTGAATTTTAAGTATTCGATTAAAAGAGAAAAATGTGCGGGCATTTAAGCCGTAACTCATAAAGCAACCTTCTATGTGAAATAGTTCAATATTCAAACATAAAAACACTTATTTTCAATCTAATTTATTACTTCTCTATAATGTTCGTTTCAATCGTTACGTGAGATCTTCGTCATTCTTTAATCAAATTCCATGCTTTGCGAATAATTTTAAATCGTATCATGCTGGTTAATGACAAAACATAGAAGCGTGATCTTATTATTATAATTATTATTATTATTATTATTGGCAAAAAGCTTTTTTGCTGTTCTTTACTACGCATTCCTTCAATGAATAGCTTTCGAAAAGGAAGGCGCAATTGCTAGGTTTGTTGGGGTGTCGGGCTGTTAATCAGAATGGCGCCAACCAGAATCCGTGCCAATAAATATCTCTTTACTGTTCCTTTTTTTGCTGTCAGATGCTCACATGGGCAGGACTGTATTTGCCACAACCTGTTTTTTCACATGCACAATTTTTGCTTTTTCACGAGTCTCTACTCAACCACTTTTAATGATATTTATGTTTGAATTGAAAATATGTACGACCAAAAGGTGAGCGATGATCAAATCATCACAACGTTGTGTTTAACGAGGTTTTGTTACTGATGTCTTTAAATTACATGCCTTCTCTCTGCGCTTACTTTTTTTTCGGTTCTTCTTCATAATTTTCTTCCTTTGAAATTCTTAAAGAGAGAAATACCTTATGAAACGATTCGAAGCACAGTGCGGAGTTCCGCACGGGTCGACTAGTAAATGTTATTCAAAAATAAATAAATAAATAAATAAAACATTGCTCCCAGAAAGGTTTTTTGTAAAGTATTTTTAGGAAGCAGAACCAGCAGTGAGATGCATTTTAAAAAGTTTAAAAGCACAATGCTAGCTGATTAATAATGAAATTCAGTTGAATAAAAAAAAAATAATTCAAAGTTTAAAAAATCTAAGAATTTTAGAAAATTTTGTTGCTAGGACTTAAAGAAACTCATGGCAAAAAATGTTCTGTTAATAAGGCGTAAGTTACCTTCCCAGACTGGGCTGAGGCTTATGTGTACTTACGAGGTCAGATAAAAAAGTTCCAGGACTTTCTCAATAATTCTTTATTAAAATTTTTTTAACAATTATTCTAACTTATCACCTTCAAAGTACTCCCCTCTGGAGGAAATACACTTCTCCCACCGGTGTTTCCACTGTCCCATGCACCTGGAAAACTCTTCTTCGGGGATGCTTTTGAGCTGCTCCTGCGTTTTTTCTTTAATCTCTTCTATCGTCTGAAATCGCTGTCCTTTCATCGGGTACTTCAGCTTGGGGAACAGCCAGAAGTCGCAGGGGGCCAGATCAGGTGAATAGGGGGGCTGGGGAAGGGTTGTCATGTTGTTCTTGGCCAAAAAATTGCGGATGAGAAGGGCGGTGTGACAGGGCGCATTGTCATGGTGCCCCAAAGCAGAATACTACTAAATTTGCGACGTACGTCGCAGAACAGATGCCTGAGCTGCAGAACAATTCTGTTCAAATGTGAGAGGAAAACTGACAAATTTTCTGCAGAAATCGCGGTGCAGAAAATCTGTAGAAACTGCAGATTTTCTACAAGCATCTTCCAACTCAAGATCGAATTTTGCAGAAATGCTGCATAATTCGTAAAATTAGAAGAAAATCTAAAATTCTTGCAAATTACGATAATTTGGCGGAAAGCTCGCGATGTTGAATTCGATAAGTCCTATGTAGGACTTTCACAACCAATCTTCATCCACTGCATTTTCCGCCACACACGTATGTTTTCGAAACATGCCAACATTGAAACACGTCCATCGCCAGAAATTGCGTGTCACATTTAAGATTTCAATCCCTTTGCATCCAGAAAATATTTCAAATATTTAGAAAGTTTTGAAGTGTTTTATTATATGCAACCACAACTCTACTCATTTTATTTATTATTTCAGTAATTTCTTTATTTAGTAACTTTATTTTAATTACTCTTTCATGCGCCACGCAAAATTAACCAAAAAAAATGTGGTTTGATACCTAGGTTCAGATTTTTAAAATTTTGTATCTTTGCTCTTTCTATGCATTTTAGAAAGCATATAAATTATTTTTGGAGAATCTCAATCGGTTGAGGTTTGACACCTTGTTAAAGTTTTTTTTTTTTTTTTTTTGATTTTATAGTTTTCATGATCAACTAATTTTACAAATTCAGTGCTCTTTAATTAGTCATTTGGTTGAAAGCTGTGAAGTTTCCAGAAATATCTCATTTCCACAGAAATAAATAGCAACAGTCCAGTTAAAAAAAAAAAATCCTATATGAAACGATTTTGATTTTTGGCACGCAATTTGTGGAAAATGTCACATTTTTTCGCGTACAATGCTTGAAGTACTTGCAGAACAATTTTGGTCAAATGATTTTACGTCGCAGAACATCGTAAAGTATTCTGCTTTGGGGTCATGGTGGAGAAACCACTTGCCTGTCGCCCACAATTCAGGCCTCTTTTGCCTAATTTTTTGACGCAAAGTTCTCAGGGTGTCAAGGTAGCGAAATCTGTTGACTGTTTCACCTTGTGCAAGGAATTCATGACGGTTCACACCTTTCGAATCAAAGAAAACAGTGATCATCACTTTGATGTTCGATCTCACTTGACGAGCTTTTTTGGGTCTTGGTGAGCCTTTTGACTTCCACTGGGACGACTGCACCTTCGTTTCCACGTCGTAGCCACAAACACAACTCTCGTCGCCTGTGATGATGGTTTTCAAGAAGTTTTCGTCGGAATTGGCCATTTGCAAGAGCTCCTGACAAACCTCCAGGCGGTGCGCTTTTTGATCCTCTGTCATCAGGCGTGGAACGAATTTGGCTGCAACCCTTCTCATCTCCAATTTTTCGGTCAGGATCTCCTGACATGACCCAAATGAGATGTGGCACTCCTCTGCCATCTCTCGAATCGTTAAACGTTGATTGGAACGCACTAGGGCATTCACTTTGGCCACTTGAGCATCGTCAGTTGAAGTTGAAAACCTTCCTGAACGAGGGTCATCTGTCGTTGAAGTTCTGCCTTTCTTGAACCGTTTGAACCACTCATGACACCGTGAACGACTCATCACTTCATCACCGAAAGCGTCCTGAAAGCATTTGGAAAGTTTCCACAAATGATTTGCCCAATTTCACGCAAACGCGCTGCTCTACTTTCCTGCCCATTACGAAAAAGCTAGAAACAAAGAAGTGGCTTCAGTAAAACAGCTGTTACTTCCGTTTGGAGAAGGTTATCAATATTATGAAACACCAGCTGTGCTCGGGAAGACTTACTCTAAACAATGCTGCTAATCGGAAGTCTCTAGCACTCTCTGTTCCCGCGAAATTTCAAAAGTCCTGCAACTTTTCGATCAGACCTCGTATGTGCATGTTTGTCACAGCCCCCTGTGCTGTGTATAAAAGAGCGATCCACATACTATTGCTTATCCTTGGAAATTACTTGTCGCATCTAGATATACTGAATAGTACATTATAAAATATTAAATTGAATAAGATTATATTATTACATGAATTCTATTAAGTTCATTGGAACTGCATTAAACAATATCCTTCAGAAAATCAAATTCTAATTATATATCAAAAGAATGAGAAATAAAACTAGATGCAGACTACTAATATTTCAGAGAAAAGAATTACCTTTACTGAGCCATCTTCAGCACCAGAAGCAACCCATTTTCCATCAGGACTAAATTTTAGAGTATTTACAGCTTTATTGTGACCCTAAAATTCATGGAAATTTCATGATTAAAATGGCAAAAAGTATCTTTAGGAACCAAAAGAACACTTAAAATCAATTTATGAAAAAGTTTCATTTACTTTTTAGGATTTTTTTGCAATCAGTTTTTAAGCTAAAATGTCACATCAATTGCTTATAAAGGGGGAGAAAAATGTCCCCACACTACTGAATGTTCTATGTCATTCAAAAGATTTTTTTTTAATACACAAGATGAAGGTTGTTTTAATTTTCTCAATTACTTCAGAGTTCATATCCTTCAGGGAGAAAAAAAAATCAAGCACTTTTCAAGACTCAAAAAAATATTTTTCAAGACACCACTCTAAATTTGTACTGTAAATATCGCATGCAGGATTAATTTAATGCAAAAAAAAAAAAAAAGGCAGTAATATAAAAGTACGTACAGGAAAACTGCATTTTCTACAAGAGAGACTTTGATGAAAGATCTATTATATTGAAAGGTTTTCTAAAAATGTCTGAAAAACTTGGTCATAAAGGGGAGTAGATCACATGAGGCTTAGTTTTGCAATTTTTATATTCAAAGTACATTTTCAAGAACCAACAAGCTTAGCTTAAAAAAAAAAAAAAAAAAAAAAAACTTCATGATTGCAGGGCTTTCGAGAGCTTTGAACTTTTATGCAGCAAGAAACCAAAATATCCCTTTTAGCAGGCATCATGACAATGATATACATAAATTCAACTTTATGAAATTAAATAATTCAACTTTATGTTGCAAATACAAAATGCTTGAAGAATCTCAAATTCTTTCAAGCTTTTTCAGGTTTTAAAACTTTTTTAAGGGGAAAAGTTATTGGTAAATCAAGGAAATCATCAAATTAAGGAGAATAGACATTCGATGCAGTCGAATTCGGATCAGTGAAATGTATCATTAAATTGGGTATTGTTAAATCAAAGTTATACTGTGTGTGTGTATATATATATATATATACACACGCATATATGCAGCAAAAGCAGAAATAAATATTTATTTACCTTGTATGTATAAATACAGCCTTTCTTTCTTGCATCCCATAACTGAAAAAAAAAGGACAATATTTAACAAGCAATCACAACACAAATACATGTTTTAAACATAAAAAAGTAATTGCTTATAAGTTCAACCCTTAAATAGTGAAGCTCAGTTTACGTAACTAGAATTCCCATCAGTATAACAACAAACTGTTTATTGTTGGTGTCATTGACGAAGCGCCTAAGTCATATAAGTCATATACACAGACAAAAATTTCTCGGCTAAAATATTTTTTTTTGATTCCATTTTTATTAATCAGTTGTGTTTAGTTGATCACAAATGCGTGTGTTACTTGTGTAGGTAAATGCAGTATAATATGTTTAAAATGATACATTGTCGCCTCAGAGCAACACTAAGGCATCTAATCCCAGAAATAACACTAAGATGTCTCATTGCTGCTCCGATGTGACGATATGCAGTTTAAAAAAAAAATCTGTACAAAAAGTATATGTTTTCATGTGTAGTAGAACGTCGTTTATCCAGATCAAATGTGGATTTGTTGTTTCAACTAACTAATTTTATCAGAAGTTAGGTTTAGAAATATACACAAATAAATAAAGTTTTTGGTTGTTGGAAAATAAACCTCTCGAATCTTTACCAATATAATTTATTTAACTAACATAGCAGGTAAAATTCACTTTAAAATTAACTATTAAACATTTTGACAAAGTTATTTGATAAGAATAAACATAAAATTTCACATATAATAATTTTGACTACTTTATAATTTTTTTCAGTAAAAAGATGAATGAATAAGATATATACGTACCTTTATGTTAGTATCGAGGGAACCTGAAACAACATAGTCTCCAAATGGATGGAAATCTAAACATCTAATGCCAGCCTTGTGACCAGTTAAGGTTCTAATAACTGAACAAGAAAAAATATTATATTAATAAGTAATACAAAAATCTACATGCAAGGGTTTATTTTAATTTCAATTATATACATTTAAATTATCTTTGAAAAAACTTTTCTTCAAAAACAAAATTTGTTCGAATTTTAACAGAATAGGCAAAAACCCGCAATCAGACATTTAAAATATGGTCAGACATTCGCCAAAATTGGTCCAAGAGGGTTAACCCTGTGTCACACATAAACTAGGTTTCATTTGATTTCTTGGATTTAAATAATAAATAATATGAATAAATAAATAGCACACATTTATGAATATTCTTACTTATGAAAATTACAAAAACAAGGAGCCTTAAACACTTCAGAAAATTTTCATTGTCGAGAAAGATATGTATATGAATTTCTTAAAAACATATTTTGACGCTTATAAACATTCTCTGACTGCTTTAAACCATTCCTCAACTATACATATTAGTTTTTTATTTAAAGAATTGAACTTTTATTACATTTATAAAACAAAAAAAGCTATTTTATTCAACATAAAATACGGTTAAAATGCAAAAAATGAATGATCAAAGGGAGGGAAAGACCTAAAATAAAACAGCATGCCATGGTACGTACAGTATATACAGTAATAATATTTATGATTTAAAAAAATGAAGAAATGATTATAATTTATACTCTATGATCACATTGTTATTCTTATCTAACATATTTTAAAGTATAGTTGCTTTGCCTTTTCTTTTATGATGCTTCCATTTATGGCAGCACCCCTCTTCATGGTCTCTTTAATCCACAATACAAGAGCATCTTCCATTTTCATAATATTTAATTTGTTTGGACATTGCTCTGTGAGCTTCAATATTGAAGCTAAGTTCCAAGTTTTTCACGGGTATCTTTTTCTTGACTTTTAATTGTACGTATGGAAGATTCACTCATACTTATTGTCGTGCTACCGTCGATGCACTTTTTAGTTGTTCACACATATCGAGAATCTTAACCTTTTCTTTATTTTTCAGAAACTCCCCCTTTTCCTTTCCATCTTCACAAACTTTAGATCATTGATTCCCAACCGGTGGTTCGCGAACCAGCAGGGGTTCGCGAGATGTGCAAAGGGGTTTGCGAAAATAAAACTCTAATGGCGGAGTTTTAACACGCTTACTTCAGTTTTCTCTGTAGTTCTCTACCGGAAAATAGTTCATTAAAACTTAATACGAATAAAACTTAATACAAGTAGTCCGGTCAATTTAGACAATTGAAATAACAAAAATTCCGGGAAAGCTAAATTTTTGTAGAGACCTTGGGTTTAGCATTACAAATAAAGTGCCAAAAGTCCCCCTCGATCCCATGTGTGCTAAAAAAGTTATTCGGGGTCAAAGGTCAAAATTTTAGGTTTTTTGGATTTTTCTCAAAAACGGTAAGTTTTATCGAAAAGTACCTCAGACCAAAGTTGTAGATCTCAAAATTCTCTATAAAAATGGTCCTTATGATTTTTATCTCCAAGACCAAACCATTTCCCAGATATTGCGTACTCTCAAAAGACAGCCAGTCACTTACAGAATCCCCTCTACTCGCATGGCCTTGAATAACATCTGGCTATTCTAGTCCGTGTGGCGTCGTTCACATACCCATGGGTGCCCTACCCACTAAGGGCATGGGCGCACCCCTCAATATCACGGAGCCCCCCCCCTGAAAAGCAAAAGCCCCCTCCAAAAACTGAGAAAATACCCCTCAAAGCAACTCCCGTAAGAATTTCGATGGCGCAGTCTGTGCCATGACCCCTTCTAGTTGGGCTGATGCTTCTTTTAGAGTTAAACGTGCAATTCGAGTGAATAAACGTATTTATTACAAGCGTCTACTGTTTGTGCTGATCAATATTTAAGAAAAATGTCACAATTTTGCTTTATTTGCAACAAACTTTTGACTGAAGGTGAAACTGTTGTGCTGGGCAGTCGTGGAATGCCAACTATGCAAGTGTCGGGAGAAGTTATAAGAATGCTGATTATTTAAGAAGTCAAAAGTCCGTTACAATTCGCGTGAATTGCAGAAAATCATACACCCGGAAAAGTTCAATCTCTGCAGCAACGTGAGGATTTAATTCCAAGGCCAAATACTTCAAAAGTAAGTCCTCCTCGTACTGTAGCCCGATTAAGTGAATTTGAATCCAGCTTTTGTTTTCAAAAACACTGCTTTTTTTTTGGCTGTGAAGCGGATGAGGAGGCTGAGAAGAAGAAAGCGCAGAATTATCGCAGAAATATTCATAAAGCAGCGACTAAATCATACTCAACATTAAAACGTGCAAGGGCAGCTTTTGACACACCTCCGAACGATCTTTAGCTAATTTTAAAAGGGATTCTTTGAATGCAAGTGTAGAAAATTTAAGAATTGTTCTGCGATAATTCTGCGTTTTGTTCTTCTCAGCCTCTTCATCCGCTTCCTCGCCACAAAATAAGCAGTGTTTTTTACAACAAAAGCTGGATTCATATTCACTTAATACCGCTCTAGTACGAGGTGGACTTACTTTTGAAGTACTGGATAAATTCATTAGGGAGGGTTGAAAAAAAATCAAAATCTGCTAAACGCTAAGCAATAACCCGGAAAAGTTGCCTTTTGTAGAGATATCTCGTTATGCAAAAGTATTTCGATCGCAAAAAATATCTTGAGGTTTCGCTCCGCCTTGAAGTTGATAATAAATGCATAAAAGCTGGAAAAAGTTACAATAATTTCATCAAGTATCAAAATTTGATGTTATCGCTCTTAAGAGCAGGCTTTTTGTGTAGATAACACATCGCATAAGATCATTTTAATAATAAACTGTATTTTAAAGTTCCACACATGCATTGAATCTTGAATTTGA
Source organism: Uloborus diversus (assembly GCF_026930045.1). NCBI lineage: Eukaryota > Metazoa > Arthropoda > Arachnida > Araneae > Uloboridae > Uloborus > Uloborus diversus. The sequence goes on along the minus strand of NC_072736.1, from coordinate 107,122,614 downwards.
CCAATATAGTGTCAGAATTGATTAACACAGTGTTGCTTCGTACCTAGAGTAAAAACATTAGAAGTTATGATTTGTAAAAGTTTGCTTTCATATTAATTAATTCTTACATAGATACGGAAAAAAGAGCAATCAAAGCATTTCTTATCTAGTAAAAAAAAAAAAAAAAGTTAATTCTCCACTTAGCCCGTAGCTTTGGCTCAAAATGTCAAATTTACCTATGATAGAGAACAAAGGTTAAGTATAAAAATTTTAAAATATAAATGTGGCTTGCAACAGCCCACATAAGTCACCTTTTAAAACAAAAGACGTTGCTAAAGAAACTTTAATGGGTTTTGAGCCCTCAAACTGTAACCACATTGATTACAATAAAACATAAGTTTGGCGTGCGAGTTGAACTATTTTGCTTCTCATAATTTTCAGTCTTGATTGAAATTGTGGCTTGATGGTATTGTGGCTTAATATTTCTAAATTCTAATCTGAATCGAATAAATCTATCCCTTTTGGTTAGACAACAAACTGTACCTGACACTTCTTTCTCTTATTTTACCTATCGTCTTGCTGCTTTAGTATGACATGTGAGGTTTTGAAAGCCATACGACTCAGTAGGTACGCAATCAAGCAATTTCTTTCAAAGTTTTATCGAAAGTACTCTTTTTGAAAGAGGGAGCTGCCGAGTTTTACCAGTTCTGCTTATCAATGAGCTCATAGTATTCTCTCAGCTTCAAAATTGAAATCTGGAATTATAAATGTTTTTTGTCCATCTTCGAACTGGTCGTCGTAATCCGTCTCGAAACAAGTTCTCTGATGGTCATCCGCAATACCTAGTGTTATATTTCTTAGATTCTCAACGTAACCAGTTTGCAGAACAAGAGCTGATGATCCAAACATAATACGATGACAAGTTTGAAGAATTCGATTGTACAGCGAAAATTTACAATTCCAGATTTCAACTTCAGTTCCTTGATAAGCAGAAGTGGGAAAACTCGGATCATCTTCTTAAAAAAGGAATATCAGATAAAACTTTAAAAGAAATGGTGCTTGATTGCCTAACTATTGAATTATATGATTTCCAATACCTCACGTTATACTAAAGCAGTGAGACGACGCGCAAAATTAGATGAAGAAGCGCCAACCACAGTTTGTTGTCTAACCAAGAGAGATGGATTTTAGAATCTAGAAATCTTTACTACAATGTATCACTATGGCCAAACATTGTCAGGAGTCAAGATAATAATTCGACTCGCCAGCCAAACTATGTTTTAGTGTATGAAATGTGGTTACAGTTTGAGAGCTCAAAAAACATTTAAGGGGGGGGGGGGGGTTTAGAAGGGTATTTTCCTCAGTTTTTGGCGAAGGCTCTTGTTTTTGAGGGGGGGCTCCAGGATATTGAGGGGTGCGCCCATGCCCTTAGTGGGTTGGGCACCTCCGGGTACGTGAACGATGCCACACGGATTAGAATAGCCAGATGTTATTCAAATCCATGCGAGTAGAGGGAATTCTGTAAGTGAGTGGCTGTCTTTTGAGAGTACGCAATGTCTGGGAAATGGTTTGGTCTTGGAGATGAAAATCATAAGGACATTTTTGTAGAGAATTTTGAGATCTACAACTTTGGTCTGAGGTACTTTTCGATAAAACTTACCGTTTTTGAGAAAAATCCAAAAAACCTAAAATTTTGACCTTTGACCCCGAATAACTTTTTTAGCGCACATGGGATCGACGGGGACTTTTGGCACTTTATTTGTAATGCTAAACACAAAGTCTCTACAAAAATTTAGCTTTCCCGGAATTTTTGTTATTTGATCACTATTTTTATGTCTAAATTGACCGGGCTAAAGGAGTATATGTGAATGTATGAAACATCTTTAAGTAACTTTCGACGATTATAATCTGAACCATTTGAGCCAGAAATATCAGTGGGAAACTATCAATATTTTTTATTCCTCAGAAAAATTGCTGGAGGCGAAAATTGTCAAAGTATAAAGTATGTAGTAAAAAAATGGTTATGGAGTAAAATGACCCAACATAATTTGTGTGTGTGTGTGTGTGCAAAATACACTTGCAGTAAGGGTGAATAAAAAATATTTTTGCAGTAAAAATTACTTTTTTGCGCACTAATTAGAGTTAAATTTGACCTTTTAGGAAAATAATTTTTCCAAAACAGAAGGAGAAAAAAGGTTTTCATTGCTTGTTATATGCAACTCAAAACAAAAAATGTTATCAAAAATTCATTGTTTTTATTCTTATTTTTGTTTTAAAACTTACTGACTACAAATCGTTTGCCAATTTCTTTAAGATATTGCTAAAGGTTCGCAACGGAAAAAAGGTTGGGAACCACTGCTTTAGATGATACAGTGCACTAATGCACCATTATATTTCATCAACTTTAATATTTAGAATGAAAAAATAAACATAAAAAAGGCTGAACAGTAATTTGATACACTAACAAAGCAATCTGTAGACTAGTATAGTGTGAGAACTTCCACTGTCAGGGATGCTAAAGGGATATAAGTCCATTCAAGAAATCAGTATTCAGTAGCCAATCACAAAGCTGATACCTCCTTCTGAAAATTTTTGTGCTGAGGGAGAGGAATTTGCATTTGCTCTAAAATTCGTTACTCGGAAAAAGAAACTCATGTTATAGCCATTTTGCCTAAGTTGAATCGCGCTGTAGCAGGGATTGACTGTACTCACAAAACTAAAATTAACCAGGGGAGATGAGTTTCAAAGTATTTCTTTTATGATGATTTGTATTTCTAGTTGGCATTTAAGGGTTTATAAAATGAAAATTTGCTCACTAAAATCTGAGTACTCAAAAATTTGCTGCTCACTAAAAGTCAACTGCTTCAAAATTTGCCCTTTGGGGAGCAAATTTGCTCACCAAAATATCTCTAGATAGAGTATAAAATGTAGGGCCAAGATGGTGTTTAATTCACGATTTGGAAAAAAATGGACATAGTGCCTTTACCTCCCAGGTATAAATATATAAGTGTAAAAAGTGATAAAAATGTTACACTAAGGATAATGGAGAGCTTTGTAACAAGCTATATGTTACTGTGGTTCAGTTTACCATGTGACAGGGGGAATGGGAGGATGTAAGGTGTGGCACTTTGAAGCAGGGCGGGGGGGGGGGGGGTCCAAACATATCGAGAAAAGTGATATTTATGAACAACACCTGCCTCAAAATATGCAAGGAATTAAATAAAAGGGTAGATACAAATGAACACCAATGGAGACTGGTGTTGGTTACTTTTTGGTATTAATCATTCTAAGAGGCTGGCAAAATTAAAATGTTTTTCTTGGTTTTAAACACTTAAAATTAATAAGGTGAATTAAACAAAAATTGGCCGATATAAGCCTCCAACCACGAAACATTATGATTCATTTTTGGGTTTTCTTCATAAGAATGATTATTATACTTAAGAAGTATGCAAAGGACCAAGCAAAACTGGTACACAGTTGGACCAAAATGATATTCATTAATTTATGACTATTTATTTCAACCAGAGATTTAGAATATTCATATGAAAAGTGCAGAAGTTCGGTGATGGCCTCCATATAAGTTCAATTTTTGTTATTGGCAGAATTTTACATAAAAAATGTTTTTTCAAGATTTAAAAAAAAAAAAAAAAATGCAAATCTAAAAAAACTGCTTTCTTAATCTAATATTTCCTAATGCTCAGTTTTCTAAATTAAAAAAAAAGTGTTGGACAGTTGTTTTTAGCCTCTTTTTAAAATTTTTTACATTTATTAGTATCATTTGGATGCTTCACTTGCCCTAATCAATTAACTCCATAAAACAAAAAGCTGAGAAAAGTGATGAAGATAGTGTTATCCATAGAAGTGAATGGGCCCTCGTGTTACATTTTCTGCCATTGCAGGATCAGAAATGTACTGAACCGAATGTTTAATATAAATTCACATTCTAAGCATTCATTAAGCACTATTAAAGCAGAAATGAGGATTTTTTTTAAAGTGGAGTTAATCAAATTGGACAACTGAAGCATCACATTAATAGTCACATAAATCAAGACATAAAAAAGGCAGAGACTAAATTCATTCAAGTGAACTAGAATACAAAACATTTTTTAAATAAATAACTGAGCTAATATTTTAAGGAATTTACAAATTTTTTTTTCTTTTTTAAAGGGGGGTGGGGGACAAAAATTCTTTTGACAAAACTTAGCTTCCCAGACAAGTGTGAAATACTATTCTATGGATACTGCAGCAAGTAAAACAGGAATCCGAGTTTTGATAAGAGTAACAAACAGACAAGTTGATAACTTTAAAGAAGTTGGAAATGCTTAGTTAATGAACTGAATCAACCAAATAAAAACAATAGGCAATGAAAAATTTTTGAGTTAAGTTGATTGGCTCCAGACAATGATTGCAATCTTTTTTTTTCTAAATGATTCTAGGTCCAGAATAAACTCAAAAAAAAAAAAAAAAAAAAATGTAATTAGTTTTAATCAACATCTTTTTTTTTAAAAAAAGTACATGCAGACACTGGCAGGAGATTATCATTGATTATATTCTAAAGAAAAAGAAAAGAAAAAAACATCAAATCAGATTTCTCTTTATAAACGGACAAACAAACAAAACCATAAACACAATGGGAAATAAAACTTCCTCTTTGAAAGCAGATTAAAAATGACATTACCACAGATTCTCAATCAGTAGTCAACAAAAACATTTTTAGTGGTTCGGGATATTTATTGCTCAGTTTTACAGCCAACCAACGATAAGTGGTCAATTTTTACAGAAAGTGATTTCATAGAAGTATGTATAGTATATATAATAATATTACTTTTTGAGGCTTCTAGATCACAAAGTTTCAAGGCTCCAGACAGGGAACCAGCACAGACCATTATTTCTCTGGGATCAAACCGAACACATTCCACGGATGTTGTGTGGCCAGCAATGCTCTATAAAAAGAAGTTCAAAATCAAGATACTATATTTTGAGTTAATATAAAATACTTAAACATTGATCCAATGAGAATAACAGTCAAAAACTTATACAGTAGTACAAAGAAGGTTTTGAGTACGGAATGTACAGTTGTGTACTAAATGTTCATCTAGTATTTGAGAGTGAATACACTAAAAAAATTAATCTGAAACCTCTTTTGATATAGCGGAAATGTCTCTAGAAAGAAAAGAATTCTCCCGTCAACAGTGGTCCTCTGATATAGTCTAAAAGCTTATAGGCCAGTGGTTGGGGAGTGAAAAAAGGTCGAATACGGAAGTAATTGGTGGAAAGCTGGAAATTGTTTTAATTTATGCCGTATGGGTCTGTAATGACCATACTAAGTTTTCCCCCTTCTACTAAGTGAGCTTTCGCCACAGCGTCCAAATTAGTGCCAAAAAACACCTGTTTTTTCATTAGTGTTAAAATATCTCAAAAATGGCTCTTAAAACGACCAAAAATACATGCAGGTTTCTTGTAGAGCACAAAATGCTGAACAAAATGAGTACCTACAACCTGCATTTTTGTTAAATATTAAGCTCACAACTCTACTTCAAAAATTGGCTTAAATTACTAATTAAGCGCTTAAAGCCAGAACGCACCTCGTTCCTACGCTCCCTAACGTAAAAAAATGGCAGGAAAACTTTATTATGTTCATTATTGTAATAGAAATATATCGTAGGTGGAATAAAGGTACGAATGAGAAGGAAGGAAGTTGAAAGTAAGGAGGGAGGGGGGGAAACGCGTATCCAGGTTAATTATGCTAACCCCTTCCCACTCCCACCGGCTCTCCCTTTCTCCACTGAAATACCTTCGTTCCCTCCCTTCCGTCCACTCACCCCTTTCTTAGAGGCCGAATAAACCTTTTTATGCTGATATTTCTCCCATTTGCTAAAAATTCCGGAGGGTGGTTTCTTAAAATCGAAGTTTTAATGCATTTACAATGGGAAACTATTATACAATATATTTAAAAAAACAGCTTTTATGGCTAAGAAGTTGTTTAATTATATCATCCTCTCAATAATTAACGATTCGTTTTGACACAATAACCATTTAAAAAAAACTAAAAAGGCGGGGGGACGACATATTTACCGTTAAGTTTGTTATAATCTTTTATAAATTCCTCGTGGATTTTCCTCGAAATCATTTAAAACCTATCATTCAGATACAGTAATGTTCTTTTTTTTAATGTACATAATAGCCAGAATATTTAACTCAGAATATTTAACTGTTCTTGCGAAATAATTTAGCAAGAAGGAATTCAAAATTCTTAATATTGAAAATGAAAGTTCATTGTTGCCTGCTTACATGCTATATCATTTTGAAAAATCCCCATAAGTTTGCTGTGTGATACAATAACTGAAATAAATTTAATCAAATTTCATGCATCTGAAATCAAAAACTGAAGATACGATCTAGTTTATTCTTAAAACGATGTTTGCAATGTGCAATTATGAAATAAAACTCTAGTAAACTTTCCAGCTGCAATATGCAATCGAAAATCTTATCCTGAATAATTGGTAACAGATCCTAAATTATCGACGAACTTGACTGCAAGCGTTGAGATAACAGAAAATTTGGTGTGCCAGGCTTGTAGAGTGAATTAAGATTTTTTCTTAGAAATGGTAACATTGAGGGGAATTAGCGACTTCCGGTTATACATTTATTTTTTAGCTTGAGGCAAGGACGAAACATCTCATATAGAACACAGGCTTATACACAGGTAGGAATTGCTTTTTAATAACTCATAGAGTGCTCTGCAATATGCTACAGCTGCAGAGGGCATGCATGCACCAACTCTCCGGAGGATGATGACGGCACTTCAAACTCAACTAACTTAGAAGCGGAAATTGATATACTGGAGGACAATTTAGAAGAAGTTGACTCATTGGAGGAGCGATATGATCATTTGCAAAATAATGAAAGTGGCAATGACCAAACTGACACTGACATTTGCAACACACTTTCAGCGTCAAGAAAAATTAAGTTCATTTAACTGTTTATTTTATGTGTAACAAAATTGTTTATGTTAAATTTCATTAAGCTAGAAAATTATTGTAGTTTTTATCACAATTCCACACAATGTGAAACTTTCACATGTTGTCAAATGTTTTAGCGATGCTCAACGTATCATTTTAGGTGACCCATATGTATATATTGCATTTTACTTTTAATATCTAATGCCTTTCTTTATTTAACATAAGAAAATAAGAGCTGTTTTGAAATCTGGAATGTTGCCCTTTGTACCTCACGTTTTCGTAATTAAATATATTTTCTACAGTTACGTGTCTAGTACCTTTTTAATTACTCTTATCTGTGTGTTAATTTGATCAATATTTCATTTTGCACTACTAGAATGCAAAAATTGAGTGTTCATTGAAATAAGTCTGACTGTTTATTTATCGTCAATAGTTAGATAAAAAGAAGATTACTTTTTATGAGTGATATATGAATACTGTTTCGAGTATAATTTCATCATACATACTCTGAGAAGCGAATTTTGCATTTCTGAACTTATTTTCTTTTATACTATTTTTAATTTCTTAGAAGAATTACTTTTAAGAATTACTTAGATATAAAAGCTGTGTTGTTAAATATATTGTATAATAGTTTCCCATTGGAAATGCATTAAAATTTCGATTGTAAGAAACCACCCTCCGGAATTTTTAGCGAATGGGAGAAATTTCAGCATAAAAAGGTTTATTCGGCCTCTAAGAAAGGGGTGAGTGAACGGAAGGGAGGGAACGAAGGTATTTCAGTGGAGAAAGGGAGAGCCGGTGGGAGCTTAGACCATTAAGAGATAGACGAGCCATTCCATTCAGTCGCTATTGTATGCGCTGATGCAGGAGTAAGGGCGACAAGTTTTACGATCCGGGGAGAAGATCAAACAGTTTCGCCGCTCTCTACCACGTGATTCGGTCATTTGGATATCAGCGTTTTCTTCCCATGTCTCTATTCTAGTAGGAGAGAGTCCAACTGAATAACATGCCGTATTGCTGTGCACACAATTGCAATGAAAAAGCAAGAAAAGACGAACTATCGTTTCACAGGTAGTGGAAATTGAGAAGTATTTCTATAAAAAAATAGCGTCTAACTTAGCAAAAAAAAAAAAAAAAAAAAAAAAGAACGAAAGAAAAAGATATATATAAATGGATGTATGTTTGCGTGTGGGTAGGTGTTTGTTCTTTATACAAATACAAAATTTGCGTGGGAGTGTTACCAAATTTGGCGCACAGGTTTTACTTTTAAATGCATTTTGGGTATCACCTCCCAAAAGAGCGTCCCCCACGCAAACGCTTCCCCCGTAGTGATGTCAGTGCATTTTAGACATGAAATATGATTTTAAACATATCTGAATTTCAGTATTTACATTTTTCAGTGACTCTTAATGGCATTTCGTGTATAAATCCACCCCTCCCCCAGAAGGGTATCAACTGGGGGGGGAGGGGGGTTCAAACAATTGTTTTATAAAAACCATTTTTTCCCCTGTCCTATAAAACAAAATTAACACTTTTTTCATCTCACTAATCACTTTTACACGCAATAAAACAATTTCCGCTATGAATGCACTTCTCTATAAAATCAGCCAATCTCTAATTTGTAAACTGTATGGGAAATTGCATTTCGAATTTCGTAAATATACCTTTTTAAATTCCGAACCCAAAATATTAAAAATATGTTTAGAGTAGCTAAAATTTTTGCGATTAACGAGCGATCCATATTTTTTGAAAGAAAAGAAAAAAAAAAACTTTGCTGAATAAGGAAAATACAAACAAGATTCAAACACATAAAGTTAGAGGGGGATTTGAAATTTTTCTTCCTGTTTTAGCGATGTTTTTTGATTAGATTAAGCCTTTATTTACTTCATTAATTTTCCTTTAAAAAAAACTTTTGCGGGGAAGATAGGCTAAAAATAGTTTGAAATACATTAGCATTTGAAACTTTTAACATCATTTTCACAAAATTAATATTTTATTCATTTCTTGAAAGCATGAAATAGTAAGTTAATAGTAAAAAAGCTATCTTGCATTACAAACGGAAAAAGAGAGAGAGCGAGGGGAAATAAAAGCAATTTTCATTCATCGTATAGAACTCCTCTGCAATTTACCCTCTTTCGAAAACGTGGGGGAATTAGTAACTCTATTTCTCAATGAGCGAACTTTTAGAACCATTTTTAAATCGGCGTAACTCAACAATTTACGGTAGAAATAAAATAGAAAAAAAAATCCATTAATCAGTAAACTATGCGCTTGCGGGTCACAGAAAAAAAATGTTCCAAAACATTTCTGGCCGAAGATAAAAAAATTAAAATCAACGCTACTCAAATCCCTACGAGAATTTACGCAGTTATGCGAAACACTCCTCTGTGTGTCCATCCCAGTCACGTGGTATCCCCTTACTTTCCCCCGCGGTTCTTCCTGCATCAACAACCACGCCCACTGCCGTATCTATGTGTTAATGATCTAAGGGTGGGAGTGGGAAGGGGTTAGCATAATTAACCTGGATACGCGTTTCCCCCCCCCCCCTCCCTCCTTACTTTCAACTTCCTTCCTTCTCATTCATACTTTTATTCCACCTACGATATATTTCTATTACAATAATGAACATAATAAAGTTTTCCTGCCATTTTTTTACGTTAGGGAGCGTAGGAACGAGGTGCGTTCTGGCTTTAAGCGCTTAATTAGTAATTTAAGCCAATTTTTGAAATAGAGTTGTGAGCTTAATATTTAACAAAAATGCAGGTTGTAGGTACTCATTTTGTTCAGTATTTTGTGCTCTACAAGAAACCTGCATGTATTTTTGGTCGTTTTAAGAGCCATTTTTGAGATATTGTAACACTAATGAAAAAACAGGTGTTTTTTGGCACTAATTTGGACGCTGTGGCGAAAGCTCACTTAGTAGAAGGGGGAAAACTTAGTATGGTCATTACAGACCCATACGGCATAAATTAAAACAATTTCCAGCTTTCCACCAATTACTTCCGTATTCAACTACCCAACCACTGGGCTATTACTCACTTTTTCAAAAGTGTTAACACCTGCACAACATGACACGGCGAAAAGTAAAACATATACAAAGCACATGGATCATGGATCAACAAAGTCAAATGGATGCCGAGCCCATGAATCGAATCGTTGAACTTGTGTATTATCCATAGGATTTTGGAACTAGATGGTAGGTTTATTTTTACTGGCAGGATTTGATTCCATGGGTGCCCATATGCAAAATTTTAAGAGGGGCTCAGATATTTGCCTCATGGGCTCTGTGGTAGAAGCTTCATCTTCTACCACACTTCTCTTTAATTTATGAACTGAATGTTTTAATAGGCGAACTGCCAAATTTGATAACTCATCTTTTAGATTGAGTATTTTCCCTCTCTTGTAAACAGTGCAATTAGGACTTATAAAAAAAAAAAAAACCTCGCTAATACTGTGAAAAACTGAGAATTAAGACTGTTTAACCAACAATCACATTTTTGGAAATACCCCCCCCCCCCCAAAAAAAAAAGAAAATGAAAACATTTGCATCTTTTGTGATGAGAAACCAAGTGTGTCAGTATTTTTCAAATGCTGATTCCCTAAAAATAATGAAATTAACATTAAACTTCCCACGCTTTAAATTAGTTAGACTCGTATAAATTTCGGAAACAAATAGATTTATGTATATATTTTTAAAAAATCTTTTTTTTTTTTTTGAGCCTTAACTTTTCCTTACAGCAAAACCAACAGAGAAGGACCAGTGTTGCCAAATGGTCAAATCCAGATTTCTCCAATTCCTTTCCAACTTTTTCCCAAAAAGCGATGTTTTCTACCAAAATTCCCCAAATGCAAAAATTATTTTTCCACTAATATTTTCATAAAATGAATCGACTTCCTCTTATATTTTTGTCTCTTAAAATTTTTTTTCTCCCCCAAATAGCCAAATTTTCTTATAAAATTCCCCAACTTTTTTTTTTCTTCACATTTGCGCTTTTTTTTTTTGTCTTTTATCTTTATCTTTACTAATAATAAAGCTGAAAGTCTCTCTGTCTGGATATCTCTCTGTCCGGATCTCTTTCTGTCCGTCAGGATCTCTAACGCGAATATAGCGCCAAGACCGTTTGGCTGATTTTCATGAAATTTAGCAAAGAATTTGTTTGTAGCATGGGGGTGTGCACCTTTAAGAGATTTTTTGAAAAGAAATAGAGAGATAAGAAATAACCAAATTTTTTTTCTACTCCCATTTACTACTCTACTTTTGTATGTACATTTAAACTATGATTTTTGTATATATTTATCCAAGAACACTCTTCATCACACTTATTTTTACCTATTTCACGCATCAACTAGTTACTCACGCAGAACATTAATGCGAATCCCATAGCATAATATTCCACATGATGCGAAATGCGAATTCCATAAAGTTGAGCAAAGCAAACCCAATGCTGTTTGATACAAACAACGTTCCCACTACTTCTTGACGCAAATTTAAAAACGAAAAAAAAATCTTTTTTCCCGAGGTTTTTTCCCCACAGGTTTTCCCCAAAGAAAAAATTTTTCCACGAAGAATGCCCCTCCAAATCCATTTTCCAAAAATTTCCCCAGAGAGCACCAGATTTCTCCAAAATGGGGAAATTTCCCCTAATCTGGCAACACTGAGGAGGACTTCATAAAAAATATTTTAAAAAATTTGTATTTGTTACACGATAATTAAAGTTGTTGATTCATTATTATGATTTTTTTTGCTTACTTTTTGATATAAATAATATTGCTTCATTAGTAAAATTATTTCAGTTGCAGTGTACTTTTTTACCACTTGATTGCATAAATTATACATTTTCTGTTATAAGAAACTTGATTTGAAGCTAAGTGAAATTTCATTTAGCTTCAGTGAACCCTTAGCTTGAACCCTTCAGTGAAACATAAGATAGATATTTTTCTTGTAAACTCAAATTTTTCCCCCAAGTCCTTTTGAATTTCCTCCAAATTGAAAGAATTAGAGAATCTGAGATTAAATCCAAAAAAAAAAAAAAAAGTCGGTAGATATTGTAGTGCTGATGTGCAAGTTTTCATTTCGTTTTGTTTTCTTTGTAACCCTTGTTTAAAAATTTAATTAAAACGAATCGAAAATTGGCATATTTCCAGCGCTGAAATCCAAACTTACAATTAAATGAAATAAAAACGTTTTAATGTACCATGTTTTTAAAATGAACTAAAAAGTATAAAATAATTTCTCTAAGCTTCATGTAAATTTAGAGTTACACCTCAGTTCCATTTGCAGACCGATAAAATTGTTAGTTAAATTATAAATGCATGGGGGGGGGGATTGTTTGTTGCCTGCTTCCCATATTTTTCATTTTAAAGCTCACAAGTAATTTGATAGCTATTAAAAACTCACAATCAAATTTTCCAGACAATCTGTAAGAAATTCTGACACTGTATGGGGATATAAATCCGCATGAAGCAGAGAAAAATTATTTTATACTTAGTACATTAAAACCTTTTTATTTCATTAATTATTAAGCAATCACTTTTTTGAAAAAGATAGTGGATATAGTGCCTCTTGTCTCCCAACGTACAAACTTAATTGATTTTAACTTTAGTAGGAAAGTTTGGACATGTTTATACTTTTCGTTCGAATGCTAAACTTGTTCCACCGTTTCGTGACTCTAGATTTACGAAAATGAGATTCGTCGGAAGACACAAAAATGTTACTATGATTCTACCATTAAAATTAAATGAAAGAACTTAATGGAAGCGTTCAAAGCCATCAGCGTGCACACAAACCACCTGTTCAATCATCAAGGGGTTCAAGCACCGACTGACCTTGAAAAAGGAGGGCGAACTGGAAAGTCAACATCACCGGCAAAACTGCGAGCAGACCATGAAAAAAAGATCAAAAAGCCATGACATGATGGCAAAGTATGAATTATCTTTGGGGGAAACGTCGAGGAAGCGATAATTATATTTTTCCTCATGGTCAATGTGCCAAATAACAATTTCAAGGGAGAGATGAAAAAGAAAAAAAGATCCACGATGCCGGCTGGAAAAAGATGTCAAGGTATCCTCCCCTATGCTAGTAACCTGATTTGCCGCCGATGAAGCGCAAAAATAAACGAGTAAATAAACACGCAGATGCGAACTTGTAAACTAATCGCGATCAGAGCATGTGCTTGACGAGAAATATTCAATTTGTTCATTTGTTTTGCAACTGAAGTAAGGGGTACGTCAGTCAATGCTTTCTGTCAGCCCTCCCCCCCCCCCTTCTCCCTTTAAATCGACACGTAAAAAATGCTTTCAAACCGTTCGTTAATGGGGGTGGAGCATGAACCCTCCTCCCTCCCCCCGCCCATTCGGACCAACGGTTTTAGTTACGAAAATTTTCGGAAACTGCTTGGGTGTCAATAAAAAGCACCAAATCGGCAAGGAATAAAACACCTAACAGGGCATAAATGTTACAAATTAATTTCACAAGCAATGGAAAGAATTAGTATATTTCAAGTATTTACTTTCAAAAATAATGAATTGAAAAGACGACTGAAATCATTTACATTTTATTCATTAAGTGTTTGAACGCAATGTGGACAATACTATTGTCGACAGTTTGGGCGGGGGCATGACCCCCTCTACCCTCTCCTTATATATCCACCCCTGAGTGCCACTTACCAAACTGTTAGCAATTACAAGTTCAAATTATTGGCTATATACAAATTCGAAAAAGTTAATCACGTAGAGACGGCCACAATTCGTGGATTGCGAATGATTAGAAGAGCTAATCAAAAAGTTGTTAATTGTCTCATATTTATTTACGTGCTTATGTACGTAAATACTTATAAGGGGCACGTTATGTTGTAAACATTTTCTAAACTCATCTCAACACGTGGTACTATAGGAAATAGATTTAAGTACACTCGAAATTGGGATATTAAATGAAATTCCTCAATATTAAATGTTTTACTAGCTAATTAGGCTATTAATGATTACTCTTGACGATAAACGTTGAGTGTTGTAACTGCATTTTAGTTTTCATTTAACATTAACCATAGTCGATTTGCAAGGGAACTTAACTTCGATCCTGTATACTTCCTTTCATTTTTGCCGAGTTGTTGTTGGCGTGTCCCTAATAAATTACTACTACGGAAAGATTGGTGCCATTGCCTCGAAAGGTTAGACTTCTTTATTAATACATAAGACAACACAAGAAAGATTTACAGTACATAGAGAGGAAATAACACCCAGGGCACAGGCGGGAACCGAACCCGCAACCTTCGGCATATGAAGCGAAACTTCTACCATAGGCCACTTTTGCTGAGTTTTTTTACCGATCAATCAGAATCTCAGACGATTTTGTAATGATATAAGGAACTGTACATAAATTATGTAACATTTTTTCAACATTTTTTACCCCCCCCCCCCAATTGTCACAAAGTGCCACACTTCCTCACCCCCTCCCCTCTTCCCTTCGTCACATGTCAAGCTATTTTTCACAAGCAAATACTTGTAAAAACGCCGGACATCACATTTCATGTTACCCCCCTCCCCCCCCCCTTATCACAAACTGTCACAATGTCACGAACCCCTCCCCTCTCAAAACATGACATCATTTGTAGATAGCCCCTAAGTTGGTCCCTGCACTTTTTGTAAGAACTTTGGCAGACAATGTTTCTCAGTATTTACAATACGGTTGTTCAAAACCATTAGAACGTCTTTTGATACATTCAGGGCAGAATCGAGCACAAATATTTTCGATAAATGTCTTGTTGATACTATTCTTTAAATTTAAATGCTCATATATCATTGAATAATCAATATGTTCATTGCAAATTTCAGGAAAACGTTTCTTTTGTATGTTATCAATATTTCTGCGGATTTCAACTCTAACTTTGGATAATAAATGCAAATATCGTTGGAAGAGATGAAATTTTTCTGGAAAAGTTCATGATTTCATTTTTACTACTAATATAATACTCATAAAGCTGATAGTCTGTCTCTGGATGTCGATCTCTGTATGTCTGTTACGCGCATAGCGCCTAGACCGTTTCGGCCGATTTTTATGAAATTTGGCACAGAATTAGTTCGTAGCACAGGGGTGAGCACCTAGAAGCGATTTTTCGGAAATTCGATTTTGTTCTTTTTCTATTCCAATTTTAAGAACATTTTACCGAGCAAATTATCATAACATGTAACAAGTAAATTACCAAGTTATTACAACGTGAAACCGTAACATATGCGAGCAAATGAACAAAGAAAATTGACGAGAAATTCATCATTCATTATTTGTAAATATACAGGCGAACCAAATGACCTTTTAGTTTTCTACTACGGCCAAAGCCGTGCAAAAAACCACTAGTTTAAAAATATAACTAATTGAGTATTTTTTGGAAGTTATAAATCATTTACCGCTTTTTGGTGGCCCTAATTCTTTAATTAATTACTCTTTCCTTCAAGTGGCAGAAATATGAATGTAAAGGGTCAAAGCCTGTTCTTTACATGTCTTAAGCTTAAGTTATAAAATATTTTCTCAATAAGTTATCAAGCAATAAAAATAGTTGTAAAATTCTCGAGCGGCCAATTATTTTTCTCTCATAGAAGAATAACGCTGAATATGTTGTGGGGGAAGGTGAAACCAACCGAAAGAACATCCATTATTGTCCCGGTATAGATGAAATAAAGTTCGAATTTCAAAATCGCATTTGATGAACTACAAATTTTTTTTTTGTTTATAGTTGGAAAAAATCCAATCTCTTAATTATCTTTTTTTATCAAATCGTTGTCGGATAATTGGAGAACTATTAAGCGCTGTATACCCACTACACTAAATGAGCTACACAAAATTGGATTTCAATCGTAACAGAACGAAATTCCTGACGTAAAATCTTTTAAGTCATAAAAGTCTTCAAATACATGGAGATGCGGAGTGTTCTAAATTACCCTTGAGAACGTATATAATCGGGAGTAATTTGACATATTGCCAAAACTGACAGCATGTACTCGAGAAGAAAGTGGTGCATTTGATTGTTGTAGTCGATTGTCACTAGCGCATAAAAGGAGAGGGTTCAGGGGGTTCGGACCTCTCTCATAGCCCTTGAGTTTTTTTAACTTAGTATAATCCTGTGTATGTAGTACGTAAAATAATTCCAAGCAAAGGGAACTATAATTTCAGATTTAATAAATAAAAAATACATAATTTTTTTTCTCTCTATCTTCCCCAACAAATTCGAATTGTATGTGAACATAAATTGTTCTAGAATGATGATTTTGCTTCGCTGTTATTATTTTTGACTAACAGAAAAGTAAATACATTAATTCTTGTGCTTTCTGGTATTTTAATTAAGTATTTGTTATTCATAAATGTATCTTATTAATAACTAATGCTAAGAAATTATTTAATTCATTTTTAAAAAATGTTTTGTTCCCGAAAATTGATAAAACCAAAAGAATATGTTTGGATGGGTGTTGGAGGATAATATGAGAATGGTGGACCTTCGATCCTGAACCGTTGCGAAATTCCTCTGAGCGCCACTGTCAGGGCCGTATACAAGAGGGGGGGGGGATTAGGACTTAACCGCCCCCCCCCTCCAAAAAAAAAAAAAAAGGTTTTGTATGACATATATTTAAAAATTTCCAAAAAATATTGCTCAAAAACTCAAATGTATTTCATATGTATATTAATGGCATAAAACCTTTCATAATCGATAACCCAACGACTTGAACATTAGCACAAATAACGCAAAGCTCCGCATGAACGTTTTAAAACACTCCCCGAAATTATTTTCTGGTTGTGGCCCTGGCCACTGTTGATTGTTAAGTGTAATTAATTAAGAAATTATTTTTCTGCATGTTTATAACATTTAACGAAATACTTCAATTTGTTACATCAGGGTGAAAGACTTGATTGGTGAAAATAAAAATATTATATTCAACGCAACGAAGAAACCCAAAGCTTCGATTGTTACTTATTTATTTGCAAGTAGAACAGTAGAATTTTGATACAAAAATTCATTACAGAATAAATACCTTACGAACGCAAAACATACCATCATCATCACTTTAGAAGTAGTCTGAATTTTACTGCACTTCGTCCTCCCTTCCCCTCTCTTCAATGTAATCAGATATTAAAATAACCAAACGTTTTTGCAGAAACCGTATAATGGGTTAAGAAATTATTAGACCAATAAGTATTGCTGCGTTTCTGGAAGTCTGAAAATAAGCAAATTTATAGCGTTCGAGTGCACAGAAAAAAGAGATCTAATACTGTACTCTTTTTCTTCTTCTCTTTGTTTTGTTTTTGTTTTTTAGATAAGTGGTCTTATTATAGGGGCATTCCAAGGTATTTTTCACATTTATGTAGAGTCCGTAACGTGACCTTTTTTGCCATAACTTTTTAATTTACTGTTTGATTAGCATATTATTTTATTTTGATCTTTTCCTACCAACACACCAGCTCAAAATAAAATAATTTGCAAATCAAACGGTAAATTAAAAAGTTATGGCAAAAAAAAAGGTCACGTTACGGACTCTACATAATGTCAAAAATACCGTGGAATGCCCCTATAACTGAAATAATCGGTTCAACTAGTTTAACAATGGATTTTATATTTATTTCAAGCATCTTTTAATAATTGCATAATTCAGTGTTGTTGAAACACAATTATATGCAAGTTATAATAAATCAGATTAGTTAACGTTTATTTCGTAATTTCCAAAATAAAGTGGTATTGAACTTTCTTTATGAACCGTTAAGCAAGTTCAATGATTCATTTGGATTATTCGGGTTTATTTTTTCATCGAAGAGCTTTATAAAACAGAAAATGAATCCCTCCCCCTCTCTTTTATTTATTTTAGTGAATTCAACTTGTTTACCATTGTCATTTTTTAATTTGATCGCTATCGTAAAGATTCCTCTCGAGAGTTAAACGGTGTTTTGCATCAGTCAATATTTATCAATGATACGAAAGCGAAAGCCTTAATCTGTGACTACATAGCTGTTGCAGAATCTGCTACGATATAGCTACCTTCGTTAGTACAACTAATATTGAATCACTCAATTCAAGATAACGAGATTCGAGACCAAATATATTAAGTTTAAAATTTGGCTTGATACTTTAAAAATAATAAACGATTATAAAAATGTAACTGTGAGTGTTTCGGTGTATTATTTTGCGAATTTGGTACAGTAGCAGAAGAAAGCTTTTAGAAAAATAGTCAAGAAATTGTTTGAGTTCGTCTGTCTATCTCATGCATGATACAGCATGATTCATTAAGCTTAAATGTCATCAAGATTCAAAACGAAGAAGTTCTGCGGGGCCGACGAGAGGCTATGTCAGCCTAATCAAAAGCTAGGGGCTCGGCTAGGAATCAGAGCACTGCCTTGGCTCTCGGCGGTCTTGTTAAAAGGATACACAAAGTGGACATGCGAGAAATTTTGCTTGTACAGGAGCTGATTTTTGGAAAAAAAATACTTTTCAATGTGCGTTTACAACATCTACAAACAGCATCAAAAATGTAAAGCATAAATACTTTGTTATGTAAAATGTTATGTTATGAATTAAAAATGTTAAATAACTATGATCAGTAATTTAACATTTTTGCCGAGTCTCGTAATTACCAAAACTCGAAAGAAGTGTTTTCTAATTTCAGAAGATTTCTTTTTCTCTTTACTAAAGCTAAGAACTTTTTTTATGGCCTCCAATCGAAGCTAATTATTGCTTACAACTCAAAACTCATTAAAGGAACATTTCATTTGTTGAGAACACTGGTAGTATCTTTCGCTAATGACGCAATTTAAAATTCGATGAACCGAAACTGCACCAATTAAAGCAAGTCAATGGCATAATATACAATCTTTTATTCGAATTCCACAATGTATCTTCATTTTAATAGGGCGAAAACAATAAAAACTATGTTTTTAACTTCTTACACGCTTAATGTGGTCTCTGAACTTTCTGAATTCGCTTAATTCACTTTTTTACTCTCTTGCAGTACTATATGTTATAAAACATATTACTACCACTATTAGACAG
Source organism: Uloborus diversus (assembly GCF_026930045.1). Lineage (NCBI taxonomy): Eukaryota > Metazoa > Arthropoda > Arachnida > Araneae > Uloboridae > Uloborus > Uloborus diversus. The sequence goes on along the minus strand of NC_072736.1, from coordinate 107,103,650 downwards.
TTTAGAATTTGTTGAGGAGTATTTAAAACAATTGCAACTATTTAATATGCGCAAATAAAGAACAGTAATAATAATAATAAAAGATTGCTGAGTAAGTTTTGACGTCAGTAAGTTTTAGTTATTGTTAGAAAGTTGTCAGAAGTGAGCCAAGTTTCGTAATGCCTCTCGCCTTTGCCCTCTCAGAAATGAAACGCCCACTTTTGAGGATTTTTTCAATCGTACGACAAATTTGACAATGAGGTGGTTTCCTTCAATCAAAAGTACAACTTTTAGTCATTGAAATGGATAGAATAAGCAAAAATATTACATGGACCCAGATAATTCTTTCATTTTCCCAACAGTTTTTTTCAATTAATTTTTTAAAATGTTCGATTTTTCAAACAAGGCGTGGTTTTTATAACGTCATAAATGATGCAATATGGCGCATTTATCTACTACGTTTCCACGTTATGATAATCAAGTAACGAATTAAAATTGCGCTCTACGCTTGCTATCAACCATATTGTTGCCAATACACGTGAGTAAAGATGTGAATTAAATATTTTGTTCTGTGAATGGCAACATTGAATGGCATTTCATCATTTGTGATGTCACACGACAGAAGTGTAAACAATGAAAGCGTACCGATTTAAGTAATTTTTTTAAAATATTAAACTTAAATAAATTATTATAAAAATGGTCAGATCCTTTGTTTTTAAGTATGCTCTTTCAGAAAAAAAATACTTTTAAAATTTTGGAAACGACCCCATTCTTTTCTTGCTGGGTCAGAAACTCAAGCTCAAATCAAATGAAATGTTCGTCCAAATTTGATGAAAAGTCGACTCAAAGCATTTTTAGCCTCTGCTAGCAATTGGAAATCAATGGGGGTGGGGGGGAGGGGAGGACTCTATGCGTTTACTCTAAACAATTTCTCGCCCATTCTCTTTTGTAAGAAGGACAGTTTTGATGCTCCTGGTTGAAGGGAGTAATGTCATGCATTTTGTTTTAAACTTCTGAAATACTGAACTTTTATTACATTGGTAGTGTATTTATTTACTTATTAGGACTACTTCAATTACTTATTGCGACGGTAGAGGCATTTTCTTTTTCTTTGTCCACAAAATTGAAGTATTTTTCACCTTTTCTCAAACTTAACTCACAGATTCCCAGACAATCTTGATTTTAAGAAGAAACTTTGTTTTGAAGATTTCCTAAACACGAAGATAATATTCTGTGTTGACTTAGTAATTCGAGCATAAGGGAGGATACATTACTTTTATTCGAAACCATTCCGATTAAGATTGATTAACATTCAAAATATTTTTCTTGTCCTCATAGTCCATGTAAAAAAAAAAAGCGTAGAACCAACTTTTATGTTGCGATTTAAAAACTGTTAAAATGTAATAGTGTCTAAAAAAAAGGGAAGGAGGGGGAATGACTTTTTTTTGGGGGGGGGGGGGAAATGATTGCATGTTGAATTACATACTTAATATATATTTTTTCTACGTTTAAATCGAGATTTGAACCACTTCTCAAGCACATAATTGCAAAAAAACTTTCCAATAAAACCATGAAGACTGCAGAGGAAAAAAAATGATTCAAAAACTGATGCTTTTCTGGTCACCGACCAGCGTCATTTATACAGTGAAATCCCGTTACAACGAATACCAATGCAACGAAATACCACCTTCGGGGAAATAAATTTTTGCTCCCGATTTACTTGCCATTACATTGATTGAATTCCGTTGCAACAAAATTTTCAGTCCATTGAAGTTCGTTGTAACGTGATTCCACTGTATAACTATTCTCCAGGCTTGTAACTAGTGGTATATCCAGGATAAAACATGCTTGGAAAGCAGACATCTGTATTCAGTGCAATCAAATTTAAAGAGCTTGAGACTTATGGTCCTAAATAGCAACATTTTTAGTCGCCGGCACAAAAAACAGAGGAATTCTACGCTATGTGAGTTCAAAAATCATTTCAATAAAACCACGAATCATTGCATATTGCTAATCCGTCTTCTTCTTAGGAGGTTGCTAACAACATTAGGGTAAAAACCTCATCAAACGCGAGGCCACGGGCCGTGGTTCCTTCACGCCAGCCACCGACAGCTTCGTACCGTCAAAACAGGAGAAAAAGAAAAAAAGAAACGACCTTCATCGGCACGCTTGAGTTCAATCTTGTGAGAAAGATGAGAAAGTCCTTTCGTCATTTAAAAATCATTGGTTCCGCCCAGCGCAGATCTCTTTTGAACGGCGGAATTCGAAGCTTTGATTCGAGAAGAGAAAAATAGATATGAAATCAACGTTCCCCTCCCGCCGCGCCGTTGCAAATCTTAAAACATCAAAAGATATCACCCTCCCTGTTCTTCAGTTTTTAATACAAGAGATTACGCAAAAACAACAGTAGCAAAAGACTTTCTCATCAAAAAAAAAAAAAAAATTATAAAACAAAAAATACAAGAAACATTTTTAGGTACTTGATTTTGACGATAAAACAAAATTTTCATCCTCAGAATCATTGAATTTAATAATAAAATAATATTTTAATCCATTTTTTCCAATTCATTATCTAAAAAAAATACTTTTCTTTATTTTTAACAAGTTAGCTCTAAGCGAGTCAACTTTCCGTGTACCAACATTATTCTAGCATCTGATCAATATGCTTCTAATAATTTCTCAAACTTGTTTTTTTTTTCTGACAACGCCATGACTTCCTCAATACGTTATCAAATTTCATTTGTAAGCCATCATTTTAAAGATTTTTTTCACCGCTTTTCGCGAAAAATAAAGAGACAATTCATATTTTGGCTTTGGAGTTGCACCATGCACAGTTACATTTAGAAAATTTTCCTAATTAGTAGCAACAGGACTAATAAGATCAGATGAACACTCAGATGATTTGGATAAAATTTTAGTTTATTTTAATTGAGTACATATTCTTAATTACGAATCATGGATGGAAAAGTTTCGGCATTTTTGTAAATTGTTTACCTGAAACTATACGGTATACAAAATGGGTTTCATCCGCGAAACAGCAATTATTAGAAACTAAAACTTATGACAGCTTTGTCAATGCTGCTCTAAGAAAGAGAGAGAGAGAAAAAAAAAACCTAGCAATCAACAGTCAAATTGTTCTACAGCGGCAAAACTTGCAGCTTAACATAAAAATAACAGTAGTTTCACAAATAAAATGTTAATGATTTTCAAATGTGCTTATTAAATAACTTCCTCATTATTTGTTCGCACAATGAAAATGACTCTTGACGCGCTACATAATTAGGTCGTTAAAAGGTTTATCTGAGCATCGTTTCTTAAATGATATAAACTATTTTAAGATGTTAAATTGGCAAATTGTTTCCATAATTAGCTTAGACATGATTAAAAATATGTTGTACAAAATCACTTCCATACATGTCACAGGATCACAATACAAACTATCGCTTGTGTAATAATCAGGAACTTTAATAAAAGATAAAGCTGATTACCTTTTGGAAAACGATTTGGAATTTATAAATGAGAGATTTCTATCTCTGGATTACGATGCTATCGAATTACAATCGTTTGGATATAATATAAGGCTTGTTCGAAACAAAGCTTCTTTCCCTAACTAATTTGATATATTTTCGGGGGGAGGACATTTCAAATGTCTGCGAAACTGGGGGTAAAAAATTGTATTAATACTGATGATCGCATTGTTGAAACAAATAATTTTAAATCAAATGTTAAATTGCGTTCAAGTTCTTAAAAAGTACCACAGCACTACCAAATACAATTGACGAGAAGTGGCAAGCAATTTTCAAGGTGTTCGTGTATCAATATTTCTAAAATAATTCGAGTTTATTTCATTTTATTTTTTATATTATGAGTTTATTTAAGCTTTTTTTAATTGTGGAGAGCATTTGGACGGCAGAAAGGGGTAAACTTTTTGCTCCTACTATTTAATATTCGCTATAAATACTTTAGTTAGTTTATAACTTTTATATGTGGTGAGTTTTTTGATGAAATCTACGCAAATAAGTCAATTGACATAACTCAGAGTGTACATAATAAAATATTAAAACTTCCAACCAGGGAACCACACGAATTGTGTAACAGCGCAAAAGAATTAAATAGGTAGTAATCGAAAGAGCACAAAGAAGCTTTTTTTTGACGCATAAATTATTTGCCATGTCTCCCCGTTATCGAGATATAAGGTCTTAGTTTCCGCCAAAATTTGGGAAAAGTAGCCAAATTCAAAGACTTGGCGAGAAGTGGAAAGTACTAGGCGACTTTAGCACGAAATCCATCTGCAAAGCGTGTGAAAGGTGTCTTCGGTGCGAACATTTCACACTGAAACTGGCTGAAGTTGGTGACTTTCCTTTAAATTTCGGCAGACTTAGAGACTTCATATTTCGGAGAAACGCGGGAAAATAATTTATACGATTGAAAATATGTTTTACTATGTTCTTCTTTTAATTGCAACTTAATTTTTTTTTTCCATTATTACACTATCGTGTGGTTTTTATGGAAAGTAGTTTTAATTCATGTTCTTCAATACATGAAAATCAGCAGGAGCTTTAAAAAACAAATTTAGCAGTAGTTCATCCAAAACATGTCCACATGAGTTAGTCCAAAACGTGTCCACATGAATTAGTCCAAAACATGTCCACACGAGTTAGTCCAAAACATGTCCACACGAGTTAGTCCAAAACATGTCCACATGAGTTAGTTCAACACGTGTCCACATCCGTTCGTACAAAACATGTCCGCATAAGTTCGTCCAAACATGTCCACATATGAGTTTATCTAAAACATTTCCGGTGTTGGACCCCCCAAAACATGGTGAGCCTACAACAGCTAGTTTTCAGTAGCTGAAAATAGTCATTGGATAATGTCGACGAAGACTTTGCGGAACATGAAAAAGTTTAGAATACAATAGGAACAACCAGAATTGATTGATTGGGTTGAAGGGCAACGAAGCCTACGCAAAGCACAAACCAAAATGAGGCTCTAAGAAGGCAAATGAATTATTTCGCAGAACCATGATTAAAAGGACATCTGGAGGAATCAAAGACCTTCTGCGCAGTTGAACAAACAAAAGAATACTCCTTCAGAACTGGGTGCTAAAGGTTCATCAAAAAATCGTTCACCTGTGTAGGACGGATGTGACGAAGACAAAATCTCCAAGACAATCAGAAACACGTTCAATTAAGTCGGGCCATTTCTAAGTGAGCGTAGGGCAACAAAGCATCGACGCCCGACTCACTCATCAAGCGAACATTTGTATGGCTATTCTATTTTGGAAGAGTTTATGCATCAGGCTGCTTATAGAACCGCAAAATTCGTGGTTAATTTTTTCTTATCTGCTTTTTATGATGTAAATGTTCCCCGAGGAAAATCACCGGACTGTTAAAATGTAATGACCTCTTGTAAAGAAAAACATGCAGCCAGATTAAGAAACAAAAAGAGGAAGAGACAATCTATTGTCTGCAGACAATCTTTTGTTTGTTAAGTGTACCAAACAAAAACAATGTCACTCTTAAGGAACAAGTAATACGAGGATTACGACCTCTTTTAACATCGATAATTGCCGGCGGTCACATTGAAAGGAGAGGGAAAGTTCCATTCGAGTGAGGGATAATATTGAGATTTTTTTTTTTTTGTTAACACGCTTTTATTAGCTTCACTTGTATGTTTGTGAGTAACTCTCCTTTGGACTAAGAGCTAGTCGCTTATTACTGTTAGTACATTCCATCACTTTATGAGCGTTCGCGGCCGAGCGGTCTAAGGAGCGGGTCTTCGCTGATGTCCACCTCCGGGAATCATTGGGCGTGCGTTTTAATCCCGTCTACACTGAAATTAAATTTATAATCTTGCAACTCAATTTCCGCCCACTTTTTGTGATCGGATTCTTTTAAAATTTGGAATGGAACCTCAGACCCGATGACAATACAATAGTCCATAATCAAATTAATTTATAAACGATAAGTTATTAGTTTATTTTAATTAACACGCTTTTATTAGCTTAGCTATTGCTTGTGGGTCCAACTTTCCTTTGGAAAAATACCCAGTGGCTTATTAGAATTACTTACAACGTACAAATCAGAGCTGCGGAGTGTAACAATGTTTGCACATAAATTTACCAGCAATCATTCAAAATGTCTGTTGCAATTAATGCAATAGAATACTAAGATACATTCGATTATAAAAATATTAGTTTAAAAAACTAAAAAAACACGCTTTAGTAGCAAAATGAACTAAAAAGTTAAAAATAATCTTTGGATGACAAGTATATAAAGTAATTGACCAAACACTTAATTTTACTGGAAGAAAAAAAAAAGCGTGGGGGGGGGGGGGCTGCCTATTTACATTTTTGCATGGATAACAAGTGAAAGAAATTTAAGACAACTGATAAGAAGCCACCCACGCTTTTTTTATTACAGTAAAATTAAGTGTTTGGTCAATTACTTTATATACTTGTCATCCAAAAATTATTTTTAACTTTTTAGTTAATTTTCTAATAAAGCGTGTCTTTTTAGTTTTTTAAACTATTATTTGTTTTTATTTCAAAAGTCGGGAAGCTTGCAGGAAATAGTCCTCATAAGAGAATCATTCAAAAAATATCTTTCAATTATTAAATGCTTCATTTTAGCGAAAGTTTGCTTCGCAGGTTTGATATGAGTTCCTTCAATCATAAACGTAAAAAATATCTATGAGCAATTCTACGAGTAACTGACTGACATTTTTGAAGCTAAATAATACATATTTTGCAATATTCAATGCAAAATATACATTGTAAAAACAATCTTTTCCCGTGGAATATTGTATTTTTTAGGCTTAAGTTCAATAGTATAATTAAATTCTCAAAATACATTTTGGACGATTTAAAAAAAAATAAAATTGTTAAAAGCATGGTAACTGCCAAAATACTTCTTTTTGGAATATCAGTCAGTTACCACGTTTTTAATAAATATTCAAAATGTATTTAAGGAATTCAACTGTACCATTAAATTCAGCTTAAAAAATACAATACTGCAGGGCAAAAGATTGTTTGCACAACATATATTTTGCGTTGAATGTTACAAAATACGTATTGTTTTGCTTCAAGAATGTCAGTCAGTTAACCGTGGAATTGCCTATACGAGATACCTACCTGTATATTGTAGGACTCGACCGATGCATCGGCCTGGCCGATGCATCGGCGCCGATGGTTCAACAATTTAGCCATCGGCATCGGCATCGGCGGCCGATGCTAACTTGCAGGAAACATCGGCCCATCGGCCTTAAAAAACATCGAAAAGCCGATGGAATTGGCCGATGTTTTTGGAAAAAAAAAAAAAAAAGTACCTTAGTTGTTTTACTTTTTAATACAAAGTAAAGTGAGTTATTGTTTTCACATAAAATTGTTTACTTAAATTTCAGTATGAATTTTTATTTTAATCACCCCTGAAAGAGTTTTTAATACTGCATTCAGATACCAAACAAGTTAATTATTGCGTTGTTTCTTGCGGTTGGATGTACGTAAGTATCTCTCATAAGTCATAACTCAAAAATGGTAAGCTGTAGAAGGCTAAATTTTCGCGTGTGGGGTGTGTGTACGTTCCAGTTGTGCAATTCCCTTCTTGTTTTCAATCGGGTGTTCTAAAAAGCCTATTTACTCATTTTTTGTGGCTATTAATTACTTATTTCAAGGCAAAACTAATACAGCGCCTCAGACTGACGATCATTTGGTGATATATTGCCGAATTGGAGACTATGGAAACAAATATGAGATGGCGAAACCGGTTTTGTTTCATTTTGTTAGATTCTCGTTGAACCGACGGTAATTTTTAATTTTTCGATATTTGTGATATGAATCACAGTAAACAGTCTTTTTTGTATCGCTTCGGCGGAGCTACAAGTTTGGGGCCCGTCGAAATACATTTTAGGGCCCTATTTCTCTATCATAGAAAATGTAAAACATTTATCGTAAGCATTTTTGTGACTCGGGCCCCTACGGTTATGGGGCCTCTCGTGCAATTGCAATATTTGCTATATTTTAAATCCGCCACTGCGCGTCAAAACTAACTCGGGTGCAAGTTTTAAAAGAGTTTTTCTGCTCAATGTTTATGATTACTTTGAACTCTATTTTTTACGACTATTTTTTGTATTTCCGAGAACACTTGCGTGCCCCTCCTCCCACTCCTTCAATTCCTGAAATTAAACTGTAGTTGTACTTTTGATTTGTTTAAAAGTAACACCATTCATAAAATTAGAGTTTTTTTTTTTTTTTTCAAGCTCTATTTTTTGTTTAGGAAAAATTTAGAGGATTAATGTAACAAAATTGATTAAAGACGTTTTGAATAGTGACATAATTCGGAAATCAAAGGGACTTTTGAATTTTTTCTTCGTAAGTACTGAAGTAGATTCAGAAATTCTTCCGAGGCGTTGGTGGTAGCGGTTCTGTACTAAAAAAATGAGGCCGAAGTTTAATGTTGTGAGTAACCCCAAAATCAAAGGGTGACCCTCCTAACCCCCCCCCCTCGTCGTGTCAAGCATTTCTTACATATTTAGCGATTATTTATTTTGGTCAAGAAATGTCATTTTGCGTATTTCTTATATTTGTTTCACCTATATTTCGTAATGCGCCATCTTTTTTGCATCATCAATAGCGTTCGATTTTTTTTTCCTGTTATAAGTAACTATTTTTATGTATTTATATAAAATCAATGAATAAATTATTTTTGTTTTCATCATATTTTTAATAATATGTTATAGAAAAGTTTAAAGGATTTTCTATTACGCAATTTTTTAAATTTCAGAAAATTATTGTTAAATTGAAAAATTTAATTTGAACTTGTTCGTAGTGCTTCATAAAATATAAACAATCAAATTATTCAATATTACGTGTGCAAACATCAGATCAAGTAGTATATGTATTCAGTTATTAACTTGGTGTAAATATTGAGTTTGTTTATTGTAGTTGCGTTTTAAGAACCTCGCTCTTTTCATGGCTATTTCTTTTTTCAGCAAAATTTATGTCACTCTTATAGCTTTTATGAAAAATGCAAACTTTTCTATTCATAAATTTTAAATAAGTATAAAAATATTCCTAATATGATTTAATATTGAAATTTATCTGTTACCTTTTTTGTTCAATTTGATGACTAAAAAATGTCTACGTGCAATTTTTCCACTTTAATTGCGTTATTTGTTGACGGTATCATAGTTTTATTCTTAATTTTTTTTAATGATAAAACATAATTTAATGTTTTTTAACTATGTTTAATGTACCTAAATCCATACATTATTACAATATTACTGAAATCTTAGTTATATGTTCAATTTAAAAAAATCAGTTGGTTATTAAACAGTTTCTTTGTTTTTCTTCCTTTTTTTCTTTCTTTCTTTATTTTATTTTATTCTTTTTTTTTTTTTTTTTTTTTGTTCTTTGTCTTCCATCATACTGCAGTCAAAAAAGGAAAAACATAACTACACCCTATACAGATTGTACGTACTACGATCCAAAAGTTCGGGGGACAAGCTGTGTAAAACCTTACCCAGATTAGTTCACATAACCGAAGCACATCCACCTTCAAAAGGTCACCATGAGGGACTATGTCAGTGTTGCCAGATGGTCAAATCCAGATTTCCCCAGTTCCCTTCCAACTGTTCCCCAAAAAGCGATGTTTTGTATCAAAATTCCCCAAATTCAAAAATTATTTTTCCACTAATATTTTCATAAAATGAATCGACTTCCCCTGATATTTTTGTCTCTTGAAAAAAATCCCCCCCCCCCCAAATAGCCGAATTTTCTTACAAAATTCGTCAACTTTTTTTTTCTTCCCATTTTCGCTTTTTTTTTTGTCTTTATCTTTTTTTTATCTTTACTAATAATAAAGCTGAAAGTCTCTCTCTCCGGATCTCTCCCTCTCTCTCTGTCAGGATCTCTGTGACGCGCATAGCACCTAGAACGTTCGACTGATTTTCATGAAATTTGGCAAAGAATCAGTTTGTAGCATGTGGGTGCGCACCTTTAAGCGATTTTTCGAAAATTCGATTTTGTTCTTTTTCTATTCCAATTTTAAGAACATTTTCCCGAGCAAAATTATCATAAGATGGAAGACTTAATTATCAAGTTATCATAATGTGGAACCGTAACGTGGGCAAGCCAATTGGCGAGAAATTCACCATGCATTATTTGTAAATATACAGGGGAACCAAAATACCTTTTAATTTTCTACTTCGGGCAAAGCCGTGCAGGTGCCACTAGTCATAAATACAAGCGCCTGACCGAAAGATAAGAAATAACCAAATATTTTTTTTTCTACTCGCATCGCTTCTTTAAATTTTAACTATGATTTTTGTATATATTTATCCAAGAATATTCTTCATCACACCTATTTTTGCCTGTTTCACGTATCAACTAGTAACTCACGCAGAACTATTAATGCGAATTCCGTACATAATATTCCACATAATACGAAATGCGAATTCCATAAAGTAGAAGAAAACTAAACCAACGCTGTTTGATACAAACAATGCAACTACCAGATGTCAAGATGCAAATTTAATTACAAATTTTCCCGAGGTTTTTTTTCCCCAGGTTTGCCCAAAGAAAATTTTTTTCCCCAAAGAATTCCCCTCAAAACCCATTTCTCCAAAATTTCCCCAGAGAGCACCGGATTTCCCCAAAATGGGGAAATTTCCCCCAATCTGGCAACACTGGACTAGGTACTACTTCCAGCGTTCATATAACTTTTGGAAACACTCCTGGAAGCCATTTTTCGCTACCTTCTGTGATGAAGCTTTATCTTCTCCTGACGGAAGAAAGCGGCGTCCATGCAAATCTTTTTTGCTGGGAACAGGTAAAAGTCATACGGAGCTAAGTCCGACGAAACGTTACGTTATTTGTTTGTCATATCAGAGTATTGACAAACCAAACCGTGCATCCTCAACATGAAAGTCGCTTTCTCACGATGAAGTTAAAGCCTTACAGGAAGTTGCAAAAATGGCTGCCAGTGCTTCTAAAAGCTATACGAACGTTGGCAGAAGTGCATAATCGTTCAAGGTGACAATTTTGTAGATAGATGTGCTTCGGTAATGTGAACTATTCAGGGTAAGGTTTTATAAAGCTTGCCTCAAACTTTTAGATCATACTACGTACGTATGAGTTTTCAACTTACTATTTCATAACGTTTTTGAGTGACGTAAGTTTACGCGGATGAAGACATCACAAGTGAGTTTGCGATAATTAACTAAGGAGGAGTTCAAAATGGAAATTTCGGTCATCTATATGTTCTTAGGTACATATGCATGTACAGACGTGCCGAAAAAACTTGTGAAGTTTAAATTGGGTGATCGTAAAATATAAATTTAGGTCGAAATCTGATATATATATATATATTTTGTGATTACAATTCCTTATTCGTCGAAAGAAAGTAAAGTGAAATGAATCAGTGATCCTTTAAACCTGACAATCTTATCAATTTATTTCTGTTAGATTTTTTTTTTTTTTGCCATCGGCCAACAACATCGGCCATCGGCAATCGGAAAATTTGGAGGAAAACAATCGGCCATCGGCCATCGGCCATCTTTGAACAATCGGCCAACAATCGGCATCGGCCCATCGGCCAAAAAATGCCATCGGTCGAGCCCTAGTATATTGCTGGTATGGTAACCGATTCCGAAGACTGCCTGACTAACCTGCAAAGGAATATGAACTAAAAGTTCATTTCTCCTAGCGAGCAATACAAGTTATATAAATGAGCCGCTTATATGGGGTAAGACAAAATTAGCGAAGAAGCTCTATAATTTTTCTGAACATTTCATACATAAATAATGTGAATTCCGTTTAATTTGTTAAAATTCAAATACAATTGAAAAAAAAAAAGTATAGGAGCCTGGCTTCCATGCAAATTATACCTGTAAGATTAACTACTTAATGGATTAATGTTTTCTTTGCTATTCTAAGGCTTTGTGATAAACCAACTTTTCATACAAAAAAAAAAAAAAAAAAAAAAAAAATCTGGACAACAGGTCAATGACTTAAAACAAAATAAGAATATTCTTTTATATATATGCAAACGTGTTCAATGACAGAGCAGAGTTCCATCAAAATAAACATTCACATCGATTTCGATTACAGCATTTTTTATTACATTGGACCGAGTGGTTAAATCAATTACAGAACCCGTCACTAATAAAAATCGCTGGATTATAAAATCAGCCGCTTTTTAAAATCAAATCTGAAAGAACAGAATCATTGCAATATCAAAATATATTAAAACCATCTTAAAAAAAAAAAAAAAAAAAAAAACACCATCGCCGTTTTATAAAATCGAACTTTTGGACTTCATACGTAAAAAATTGTTAAAGAAGCACGAAGAAGTGAAGGAATCGGTCTCTGAAGATGAGAAAATCTCAGAGTGATTTTCTTCAATAGGTCAGAAAAGCGCTTGATAATGTACGATGCATTTCAGAGCAAAGAGAAAAAATATAATGTTGAACGTTACAAAACACTTTGAACTCTCAAACGATATTGAATCTTTGTTCTCCCAATTCTGTTAAGAAAACAACAATACGCCTATATTTTAAGATCCTCGAGCAAATAATTAAAAAAAAGTACCTTATGTTTAGTAAAAATGATAACTGTATTTGAAATACTTAATCAGACATAAATTAAGTAGTTCAATTCATTTTTAGAGCATTTAAACTTCGAAACCTTTCTTTTTTTTTTTTTTTTTTCAATGTAGAGGTATGCCGGTTTCTAAAATCAGTCGTTTTATGAAATCAAACGTCCTCAGAACAAACGTGATTTTAATAAGCGGCGGGCACTGTACTTCCATACAGTTGTCACGTGATGGTGGTGGTAGAGAAGTAAAATATAATTCATAAAAAGGAACTCAGACATCAATAGCTGCAGAACAATACTATAGTGTACTCTTGATCGAGAACATGACTCAAAGGAAAACCTAAGTACTTCCACCACGATTAAGGAAAAGGATATGAAAACATATGTTTTGTATGCGAGGGGGAGAGAGAAAGAGAGTCGTTTTAAAAGCACGAATACCAGCGCTTGCTCGAAGATAATAAACCCGGAAGCAGCAAATTGCAGTTTCATTTGGTTCATTTAAATTTTTTATAGAGGTTGTTCCCGAACCTGAGTATTATGAAAGCAATCCAATTTCGCTTAAAAGGAAAATGAATAAGATATATGGTTCATTTGAATTGAATGTACCTTTTGGATACAAATTACATATGTCATTTGAAAAACATTAAAAAAAAATCAGACGCGACTATAAAATATAAATAAACTAGATTTTAAAAAAATGGCTGGAGGGTGGGACTGGAGTTACCAATTCATATAAAATAAATTTTTCAATGCTCAAAAAATAGGAAAACAGTGACCGCCGCTCATTAAACTCACATTCGTTCTGAAGATATTTGATTTTATAAAGCGGCTGATTTTATAAACCGGCATAACTTAAAAAAACCAAAGAGTTTTATAGTTTAAATACTCTAAATAAGAAATTGAATTACGATTAATAAAAAATGATTACAAAAATGAATTACGATTATTTATTTTTAGTGTTCCAAAATACAGTTGATATTTTAACTTACATAAGGTACAATTTTTTAATTATGCACAAGGGTCTTAAAATATTGACTTATTGTTGTTTGAGTAATAGAATTTGAAACTAAAGATTCAACATCATTCAATAGTTTATTAAAGTCTTTGTAACTTACCACAAAGCAATTTGGGAAATCCCAAATTTAATTGCAGCACCACAGTGGCTACATCCAAAAAGCTTATCATACTTTTGCGAAATTTCTAATTTATCTTTCACACTCTAGTCGTGATGTTTAGGCATGTTTGCTAGCTAACAATTTTAACTCAAAACAAATGTAAAAAGGAACTGTCAACCTCTGTACAAAGCTGGATGAGTTCGAACTGATTGAAACTCTGTGGTTAGTGAGCAGTGAGAAAGACTGCAAGTCGAAAAAGAGGTCTGTGAGTGGAAACAGCCAGCGCCAACTGTAGTTGGGGCAAACCTAACCTGTCAGCATTGTGAAGGCTATGCATATCCAAATCACAGCATTCCGACGCTGCCAAGTTAGGTTTGCCCCAACTGTACATAGTTGACTCAAACAGCTATCCGGTGCCAACTTCTTTTTTTCTTTTCATTCAATCAAACCGCCCCCCCTCCCCCCCAAAAAAACACTACAATTCACATTTGGGGCTTTTTTTTTAATAAGGAATTTGTTATTTTAGTGCTACACTGCTTTCAAATCTTGAAAAGAAAGAAAATTCTGGTTCTATTCAGACAAGAGAGAGAGAGAGAAAAAGCGATTTTTTCCCTTCTTTTTCACGTTCCGTAATTAGGAATACTAAGATGCTTTAATAAGCTTAAATGAATTTCATTATTTTTATTTCAATGTCTTTCGCATATGCAAATTATTTTTAGTAATCTTTAGAAACGCATTGTATTAAAAATTTTTTATTATTTTTTTTTCTTCCTTTTTACCGCGACATTGATGCATTTATTACGGTTTGCTTCCAATTGGTAGTACGAAGTCCAAGCAAAAACGACGCTACTTTTGATGGCACTTCTCACTACAGAACGAGAACAGGACCACTTGAAAAAAGTCCTTCAAAAGAGACCATCAACAACAGTCAAGAAGCTAACGCACACCTCAATTCGATGATGCAAAATTAAAAAATATATATTTCTGAAAATTCTAAATAATTGATAAAATTGATTTAATGTATTTTTAAAAACGTTAACACTGCAAACGCAAAGAACAAAAATGCATTTAAAATAGCCAAATTTCCAAAAATAGAGTTTAAGAAACAAAAATTCGCCAAAAATCAAACATATGTTTCTGTGGTCCCAAAAAATGCAAATATGACTTGGAGGGAAGAAAAAGATTTTTTAGAAAATAGCTTAAAAGAGGAAATATGTTCGCTTAAAGCATCAAAGAATATGGAAAACCAGGGCGGTCATTCGAATACAATGAAGAAAATGAACGGAGAATGCTCACAATATGAAAAAGGAGGTCACATTCTAAAAGCCTGGAACCGCAGAATCTCGACTTGAACGCGAAACAGTAGCTAATAAATATGAAATAAAATGTGAAAAAGTTGTCCCAATTTCTTCAAAAAAAAAAAATGCTTTGCAGTGAAATTAAATGCATCGATTACAAGAATTAATTAATCTCAAATCGAATCTTTCAATATCCCGATACGCCATTTGCAAAACAATTACAAATCAATCACCAAAGTCACGGAAATGAGTTCTCTCAACTCAATTTCCGCAGGATGTATAAATTTAACCAAAAAATACTACATCATTAAATTAGCTCTGACACTGAATTTTTTTTTATCTACCTCGTGCAAGGTAAACTGTGCCACACGAGCAAACCACGGAAGAGATTTAGTGAAGTGACCATTGTCGGAGCTCTTTATAAATGTCAACAGCACTGGCAATCAAAAACGCGTTTCTGGTTCACTGGTCAAGCCTCCAGCCGAACTATGATCTCCGCTGGACATCAGGGAATGATTTGCTTACTGATTATAATAATGCTACGGTGCATAAAACTTTGCAAGGGATATAAAAAGAGTAAGGCAAAAAAACTGCAGTAAAGTTAATTTCATTACGCAAGGCTTTAACAATAAATCTTTTCGACTCTGCATTTTATGATGTGGGTCATATTATGTGGGAATAACAGGTATTTAAGTCCTGATCAATGTTTTGAAACTCTTTGAGAAATGAATGTAATTTATCCACGAACATTGTTGAGTTAGGTTTCGGCTAACGGACACTCGGAAAGCTGCAGGGGCGGCAAATAGGGGGGTCAAGAGGGGGCGGTCGCACCCCCAAATCTTTCACTAAGAATAATAAAAAAAAAAGGGTAAATTCAATTTAGATAACTTAGAAAATCATTTGCCTGCATTTTCAGAACAGAAAAAACTGATAGAGAATAATGGTTTGCCTTAACTAAAGAAGTAATCTCTTCATATGGATTAAATATTTAAAAATTGTGTAATCTATATTATGCTGGTGCATCTTCTATGAGATGCCCGTACAGTGTTGAGACTGCGCAATTTTTACACGTAAACTCCATGTCATTTTACATAAATTTAATGCTCATATTGTAACTTAATGTTTAGCTAGTAAGTGTTCACTGTTTCCCTGTACTTGAAACACATTGCAACTCGATATATTATATGCTTTCATAGAAACTTTTTGCAAAGATAAGCTCTTTTTGAAAAACTTCCCACATCAAAAGATACTTTTACATCAACAAATATATCTTCAGGCTCTTTACTTGACGATCTCTGAGAGACACAAATGGTATTCAAGAGTTAAACCTATAAAAGCTATCTGGAAGAATTACTGGAAAGCGACGTTCTCGATGATAGAAAACCTAATGTTATTTTAATATGTACGACTTTGTTTGAATTTTTGTTTACTTTATTTCCTGCGGAACGTTTTCTGAACAATGCTACACTCTATCATAAAAATTTCAATAGCAATTATTGGATTGACAATTGACACTCTTTGTAATTTTCGCCCTCATGCATACTTGAACCAAGTGTGGAACTTTTTGACAGAACTTTTTATAACAGTTTTTACTGTATGCTAATGTAGAAGAGGTGACAAAACCCACATGAAGTTGTAGTCAAATTATTGAATTAATATTTTGAATAAAATAATCAATTCAGTTTCTCAAGAAATTGAGGCAGGATTTGATGAACTACACTTCTCTTTGGTCTTTTAAGTTCAATATTATGTAGGTTGATTATAGAAAACGAAAAAGAAAATATTACACTTATAGCCATAGCGCAGCCAGAAATTCCTTCTGAAGGTTTTTTTTTAATCATAAATACCTTCTGGGGTGGTGTTGTTTTTTGATGAAGAATACCTTTCTTGGTTCTTTTGATCAAAAATATCTTCTGGAGGATTTTTTTTTTTTTTTCTGGATGAAAAATACGTTCTGAAGGGATGAAAACAGCCCTTTCATATGCATAAACTACTGCATTAGAATTTACGTTTATGTTAAAACCAATGACTCTGGGGGGTGTTTTCACCCTCCTCCTCTCTGCGCCACTGCACTTACAAGAAAATTTTATAGCGTGAGGGAAGAGTAATCGTTTTGTGAATTACGACTATACTTTTTAATGACGCCAAATAAATACTAGCCCAATTTAAAAAGCTTTCTTGGTTATTTTAAAGAGAAATCTGAAGGAAGTGTGTTTTTTAACATAAATTTTTCTTGCTTCCATTGTTTTTGGTCTATTTCAATCTGGTCAGTCATTTTAAAGATGACTTTTGTGTCTCAGGAGGTTAGAGAATTACTTTCGAAGCGAAATGTGGTAAGCAAGACCTTCATCTTTAGCTGTACTGGAAAGAAAGCAAAACACTGGATATTGAGTAAATATTACAAAATTTTCTGTTCTTCCTGACCCCAAAAATAGCAGACTAAAGCTTTTCTAAAAAATAAAAACTAGTACCGAGATATTTTGTGAGATAAATTGTTACAAAATAAATTTGAAGATTTGGTTGCTAAAATTTTAATTGTTCTTAACAAGCCTAATTATTCTAAACATTAAAACCGTTTTATTATTCCTTCCTGTTAACCAATATTTCTTTTATACCGTACTGAGGAAATTCATGTTCAAGAAACTCGACCCCCCAAACGAAATGCTGAAATGCCGCCCCTGGAAAGCTGTATGGTTTTTCCAGGTATGATCACTCTGCCCTTGAAAAAATAACATAGGTATTAAATGTAAAAGCGGTTTTTAAAAAAAGCATTCCATTTTCACAAATAAATAAATAAATAAATAAATAATATAATTAAAGTAAAATAGCATTGATACATGCTCCAGTTATCACATGACCTTGAATTATGTTTGGCGCAGTGGCGAAGTTAAGTGGTGGATAATTTCCTTTTTTTTCATTATCAACTTTTTTTTCTTCTTTTTCCATTTCATTCTTACATAACTTTTTTAAAACCAAATTGAAGGTCTTCAAAAGTTATTATACCACATTAAAATGCTATAAGCAATACGAATTTTGTATCACCACAAGGTGGCATCCGCATTTTAAGGCTAGATCATGTCAAAAAAGTGTTGGTAAACACTGAATTAACCTCCTATTTCAATATGCAAAAATGAAGCCATGTGATGCAAAAGAAAAAACATCGGTCTTTCTGGTATGTTGCTTCATACATAAGAGAATCAATCGCAAACTTAAACTGTAATCTTGACTTCTAGAACCACGCTGCTGTCCTAACTTCACTACGAGTTACAAAGTTAGATTAAAAAAAAAAGTCTCTATGGTACAACCATAATCTGTGGGGTAAAAGGAAACATGGTTCAGTCGCTAACAAACAGTCATAAAATCAAATTTTTCATACTCAGTTACGCTTAGAGATTGTAGTTTCGAAGTGTACAAAATTTCATCTCTTAATTCATCCAGAGGAAAGGATAGGACCAAAATTGAAACATCGAAACTCTGTTTCCTTTTACCGACTGTGATTTTTATGACACTGGGCACGAGATTTTTTTGGCGTCGCCTCCCCCCACCGCTTATTTTATATAGTGAAGCGATAAAATATTTTGAGACTTGCATATCAACTCAGGGGATTTTCCCCCGCAAAATTTAATATTTACAGCATGCTATAGTGCGATCTTTACTAATAATAAAGCTGAAAGTCTCTCTGTCTGGATCTCTGACTGTCTGTCAGGATCTCTGTGACGCGAATAGCGCCTAGACAGTTCGGCCGATTTTTATGAAATTTGGCACAGAATTAGTTTATAGTATGGGGTGTGCACCTCGAAGCGAATTTTCGAAAATTCGATTTTGTTCTCTTTCTATTCCAATTTTAAGAAAAATTTTCCGAGCAAATTATCACAACGTGGAAGAGTAAATTTCCAAATTATAATAACGTGGAACCGTAACATGGGCAAGCAAATGAACATAGCAAACTGGCGAGAAATTCGTCATCCATTATTTGTAAATATACAGGCGAACCAGATGACCTTTTAATTTTCTACTACGGGCAAAGCCGTGCGGGTACCACTAATATGAAAATCGTCCAATTAAGACTTCGCCTGCATATATATATGATGCCCCCTAAATATTGGTGCCCCGAGCCTCCCATGTGTTTCAATCTGGCCTTGACCCAAATGATTCTACATTTTCAAAAAATTTTCAGACTTTTCTTGTGGTAAGATGATAGCACTCAAATTATAATAAATCCTGATTACGTCTAGAGATCAAACCACACGGCACTAAAAAAGCGTCGTCAAAATGATCGACAAATTATTAAACACGTGAATAACACTCTAACCGCATGATTAAATAACACAGTGAATTTCTAAGAAGTCACAACCTCAAAAAAAAAAAAAAAAGTTTTTAATTTAATTATCATTAAAACAGATCAGAATGATGCATTCAGTTTTTCCATGAAACAAAGACAGAAAGAAAACTCGCACAAAGCAAAGGAAAGCGGTATGCGTGCACATGTACGACGAAGTAAGCGAGGCAGAGAAAGTGAACAAAGTAATTAATTATTTTAACAACAGTAGGCGTTCATAAAAAAGAAGACTTGTAGAAGAACAACAAAAATCAGAAGAAATTTTTCGAACGGCAGAGCCTGTATTAACGAACACGCTGACCTCATTTCTAAAATCAATCGTTCGGGATGATATCGAACAATCATGAAAGCTGTTCCTTTATGTAAAAAAAAAACAAAACGCAATTCGCCGGACCAAATCCATAGCACATTACGACCTTATAATGGCGAGCGCAAAATAAAACCGCTTAAAAAAGAATCAGTACTCCCCACAGCATGTCTGACCTAGTTGTCTTTAAAAGGTATCGGAAGTATGAGATCAACAGCAATGAATGGGTGAGTGAGGGATCGATGGGCTTCATAGTTTCCGATTGGAATTTATCCTATATTTCAGCAACAATTTGAACGTAGTTTCCGAAAGTTTTGTCATGTTGTACTTTTCCGGGTACATATACGTTTCGATGAGTTTTATCTTTTTTTTTTCTTTCGAATAGAAAATATTTTTCACTAAATAACAATGTCTGACAGTTGTTTTGAGTTATGCAAAACAGCGTTCTCTACAATATTATGGATCTGGTTTTAGATGTTTTCATTTAAGAAAGAAATAAATGCCTTTGCGTTGAAATAAAAAGATAATCAAACAAGTATGAAATGTAAATGGTGATCAACTACGTTTTAAAGCCCAAAATTATCAGATTACTGTACAAAAGTATTTATACATTTCCTAAATATGAAATTCCCAAATTTGCAGACACGTGTTTAGGGGTTAGAAGGAACCTGTTTTCAATGTAAAAGAAGTGAGCTTCAGAGTGAAAAAACATCCGACAATGAAAAAGAGATCATTTTTTTTTTCAATGGTATGAATGTTTTATTTTTTATTTATTTATTTATTTATTTATTTGAACTAACGAACATTTTCCATTTTGTTCAAAGCAAAAATAAGTATTCAGAACAGTAATAAAATATTTTCCCCTCTTCTTTTTGAAACACTTCATTCAAAACCATTAATGTATTAAATAACTATCACTAGAAAATATCCACAAATGCGGTTTTCTACAAATTTCTTTTTAACTTTCTTAAAAGGACCCATTTCTATATGAGAAAGGTTTTAAGAATAGAAAACTATTAAAAGAGCTTTGAATGTTTGCGAATTTACATAGAGGCAATGCCTTAAAGCAAGTATATTTTTTTATAAGTAATATTTCCAAATAAAATTTCTATAAAATACTGTAAATAGAAAACTCTCATAAAAGATTTATAGTAGGCACAAAATTAGTAATAAAATAAATGCAGAATATCATTTCGCTGGTAAATGCCAGCGGCATTATGAAAATACTTCCCAATTTTATCGCCTCTTCCTCTTTGGTACGAAATATTTTTCCAATAAGAATGTTTCAAAAGATTTCTTTCACAAGTGAACTCCATAAAATACCGGTCAAAAAAAAAAAAAGTTTTCTGCCGCCCAAAAGTATGCAATTTTTTTTTCTATTTTTGTAGAATAAATTTCAGGATTAAAATACATTTAAAAAGAACACCTTTAAAAGAATACTTTTCTCATATAGCACAAGCACAAAAGCAAAATTTACTCTCCATACAAAAATTAATTAATGAGAGAAAGATCTATATATGAGATAGATCTGTGTAAGAGATATTGCTACAACGTTGTAAAACTATTTCCTTTAACCGACCATACATATAATTAAGAAGTTTTTGAACATTATTTTTAAACATAAGATTTCTTTTAGTACAATGTAAAATGCCAATTTTATTTTATACTTAAACAAAAAGAGGACAAACAAGAAACTCCGTCGCCAACATAATGTATGGTATGGTTGTAATAACAACAAGGTTCGCCGATATATATCAGTCGATATATATCATGATATATATCACGATCGATATATATCCGATATTTATTTTGAAAATATCATGATCTTTTAATATTTTCGATATTTATTTTTTCAACCATCACAGTATTTTCAATATAAAAATTATATTAATCATAGTAATATTGTTTATTTTTAAAAATAAATAACCAAAAAGTTATGTACTATATTTTTATGAATGCAACCAAAAAGAAGTGCACAACTAGACCCCACTAGGAGTCTCCGTACCAAATTTCAACTTTCTAGGACATACTGTACTTGAGTTAAGCGACATACATACGTACATAAGCACGTCACGAGAAAAGTCGTAGTAATTAACTCGGGGAAAGTCAAAATGGATATTTCGGGTGTTTATACGTACTTAGGCACCTATCCGCGTGTGGTCGGGTATGAAAAAAAAAAAAAAAAACTCAACATAAATTCGGGGGGAGCAAAATGGAAATTAAGGCCGAATTTTGAGTGAAATTTTTTTTCGCGAGTACAATACTTCCTTTTTTGGAAAAGGAAGTAACAAGCGGGGGAAGAAAGCCGATAAATTTACTTAAAAGAAATCTCCCCCGCCCACGCAAAAAAAGAAAAAAGAAATTCGCTCTGCAAATTTCATAAGAAATATCGTACTTCAGACATAAAAAATAAAATCTGTACATTGATTTAAAAAAAAATTGCACTTAGGGCATGAATGAACAAAAATTTTAGGGTCTGTACTACTGTCAAAAGAAAAATTGTACTCGTCACATCAACAAAATTTTTGGTCCTGTTTATAAGAAAGATTACTTGGTACATAGAGAAAAAAATCGCTTTGTTCATTTTAGGAAAGATTATACATGCTAACCAAGTTATATATTTTACAAAGAAAGATTCTATTTGACAGATAATAATAAACTAGTAATAATAAAATGGGGTTCTGAAGGTTCTTTTAAGAAAAGTTGTGCTTGGTACATTAAATTTTAGCTGTCTAGATTTTTTTTTTGTTTATTTAGTATTTTAATTGAACAAAAGAGTGACGCAATTTTTTTAAAAAAGGAAGTAATGTACGAATGAATCTGAAGATTTAGTAAACTTTTCCATGTATACGTTATTATTTTATTTTTCTTGAACTGTCACAGCTATCCGTTTATTTTAAAGCTTTCCATTTAACATACACCTTAAAAACAATAAATAAAAACACAATTGTTTCAATAAAATATTAAGTAGTTCTTCAGTTTCGGGGAAAAAAAAAAAAAAAAAACACGCATACATCAACGCCCACAAATCAGTCCTCAGAATTTACTATCTAATATACAAATCATAAAAAAATATCTCTACTTCTTTTCAAAAAATAATCTTCTTACTAGTTTAGAGAACTTTTCGAGCACGAAAATAAGCTGAATAACTATTTTATTCCTCACAGTACCAGGCTCATGTCGCCAAACATAATCATTTTCAGTTCCTTTCTCTTCTGATATAAAATTTATCAAATTCACACACTTATTCGCAGAATATAGATTTCGTAAAATTAATTCAAGCACAGAAAGCAGCTATTCCTTTTTAAAAAGGAAAAGAGAAGGAACACATTGTTACCTTCGTGTTCAACAAGGGGAATAGATTTCATGCAGACCGAAAAGGGACGTCACGCACGAATGAGGAAATATAACTAATACAGCTCAATTTCCGCGGAAAAACAAGAATTTTTATTAATAAAATATCATTTTCAGGGGATACACTTTTTTCTATAAACGCAAGATTACTTGAAGCAATGTTTCTGAACCTGTTTTGATGTGACATGTCATTTTCGGACAAAACACATCTTTGTTGTCGTATTCACCGGAGCCAGACGAGTAGGGAAATTGAAATGCTTGCTTATGAATCGGCATTCACATTTTCTACCGATAGGACATGAAGCAATATAATGAGTGAGGCGAGGGTGAGAGTAATATGCGAGCATCGAAAGAGGAGGCAAACTTCTGATCAGGCCCGTCATTTGGCCAATCAGACCGTACAAAAACAATTCTAATGGACAAAAATTAATTAAAATAATTTATACTACGGAAATAAAATAATTTAAAAATGAACAAGATAAAAAAGATAATAAAGCGGGGATGGTACATTCATTCTTTCACAGGTTTCTCATAAAATTTTGAAAATAATATTTGAAAAAAGAATCATAATTCTGAACTTTTTCTAACAAAAAATATGAGCAAGTAACTCAAGGAACTCGCATTAAGTTTTAAAAATTAAAATATCACTTAATATTTTCTACACATTCTCGATTTTGTGAACACATCTAGAAATTACTTCTACAAAAAGTTGCATTTCTTACAAAATTGATAAAAATTCTCAACAAATCTATCAATAACAATTCGCAAAAGAAGAGTCACGGCAAAAAATGATGAACAGACAATTGATTGAGCTAAATGCAACAGGGCCATTCCCCACGGAAAACGATCATTTTTTTCCTTTACGTAACGCCTCAATATTACATTAAAAATAATAATTTAAAAGGGCAATGAACAAAATTTTGTTGCTTAAGAAATTACAAAAGTATAATGATTTCTTTAGCCAAAAATTTCGCTACTGCCTTTTAAAATTATTATTTTTTAATGAAATATATGATCTGTCACGTGACTACAATAATCCGAATGATTACGTTCGTGGAATGGTCCAATAAATATTTCACGTTATGAAAACAAACTTGGACACATTTCAGATTTCCCATTCTTACATTGTTCTAGCTTTCCAACCTTGGCTGAGCTATAAACATACTCAATGAAATATTAGTTTTCTGCAGCTCGGAGGAACTGCGCAATAAACGTAGGCTAGGTGGAGGCAGTCAAAGAACGAAATAATTCAAAAGCAGCCCGCAGGCCATGCTCTGAGATATGTAAATGCACAGATTGCCCAAGCGCGTAGGTGAACGGGTCCATTCAGGCTTTCCACAACCCCCTACGCAAATTGCAACCGAAAGAGTCAGGCGAATATCATTTTGTGAAAACTACTGCAGTGCCTTGCCACCTTGCACGAAAGGAAACGAAAGGTCTAACTTTTTTTTCTTTTCGAATGTGAACAGACGGTAAATGATCTTGCAACGGGTCTTCCGTTTCCGTCGCCTTTCCAAACCAAACAATGACTATTTAAATGAAATCAAGAGATCGAGTGGGAGTTGTAAAGACTTTCACGCAGAGTTTGAACGTAATTTTGACACTTGGTAAAGATACGCCAGCGTGTTTTATGCATTTCTTTCTTCAAGAGATTCGTTGCTCTTTTGCAGCCGAATTGATTTGTGACATGTAAACACGTTTTGAAACAATGATTCGGAAAAAAATATTTATTGAAATGCATCCCGTAGCTGAGTGTCATCACCAGTGCAACCGAAACTGAATTTTCGGTCACGCAAAGTAATGCAAAACAAAACGTAGTCTCCTGCTGCCCACAGTAAAACAAAGAGGGAATTTTTGTTTTAAAAATCCAAAAATACAACACGAATTTCAATGCAAATATAGAACTTTGGTATGATATATATATAAAGTTAAAAAAAATACAGGTCATCTTTCCGTCAGTAGAAGTCAATCTATTTTTCGAGCAAACATGACGTCACCTTACTAATAGTACATATTTGTGTTCAGATTAGTGTATGTATTTGGAAATGCTGTAACAAAAACATAAATATTCGAGAGGACATTATTGGCACTAATAAGTTACCAATAACCTTTTAAAGGAACAAACAAGTAGACTCGATTTTCCAGCAACGGATTAAACAGAAAGGTTATAATCTAGGAGGTCTACCAACCACTTGAAACAATTTAAAGAAATTTATCTCCGAAACTTAGTTCGTAGAACAATGATTTGATGGCTGGCGGCTTTTCCGCGCAACACTTTTCTGCCATAAAATCGGTATGATTGTCATCTTTGAAAAGTTCAAAAACAGTTTAGGTAAGTAACTTCAAGATTCGTACTCATTTAACGAGCCCCAAAATTAAAAATTTAAGACTCAACCAAAACAAAGAAAATGGAAAATCGATAAACTTCAATAGTTAGAATGAAGTTGAAAATAAAATACTACGATTAATATTTTGAGTGTCGTATATCTGCATTACTTTATCAAAACAGGGACTTTATAAGGCAAATAAATTAAAATATAAAAAAGAACAATACAAAATCCAATAAAAAAGCTTCATCATTTTTTACAAATTGAAATTGGAAAAGCGCCCATAAAAGTAAAATTTTAACTTTTTCGAGTCAAATTTTACTAGGAATCATTGGTTTTGATTCATTACTAGTATCCGCTTCTGCAATTTGACAAGCAAAAGTAGATTTTCAGCAAGGATAAAATAGCAGGGTATTAAAAAAGAAAGAGAGATTATCATTAGTATCAGATATTTTTATCGAGTTTATTTCAGGCATCAAAAAGGGTTGGCGAGCGAAGCGAGGAGAGGGCGAGCACTCTAGTTGTACATTAATACGTGAGTAGTACAGAGTTGCCGACCAAGGAGAAACAATTTGAAAGTGATTTTGTGGTGATTTTGAGGAGTATTTTGAAATTTTGTGGAGCAACTTGGTATTTTGTATAAAAATCAATAAAAAAATTAAACCTCTTATCTAAAATTATTTTTGATCTTTGATAATCTTTTTAGCACTAGCATAAATATTATTTTTTTTTAAATTAATAGAACAGCTATGAACACTATGTCATGCTTTGAGTTTATTATATTTATTTAGTCATCTTTAACTTCCCATATTCACATGCCTGTCATAATAAACTAGCAAAATAAAAGTAAATTTAATTTTCTTTAAATCTCTGGTAAGCCGGATCAGCATTAAGACCAAACGGGAAATGCGAAGCAAAATAACTTTTATGTGAAGCTGCGGAGTTTTGCTATTTTTGCGGAGCAACTCCGTAAAATACGGAGCAGTTGGCAACCCTGGTAATACATAAAACGTTCCCTCCAAAAATAACGTGTAACCCATTTGTCAAATTTGCAAATGAGCGAAGCATTAGAAAAGAAATGGTACAGTCAGCTTCAGTATCGTGGCAAATTTCAGAAACGGCATTCTTATTTCCACAAGATCAGCGAAGGCAAACTAGATCATGGTTCTTGTTGAACAATAGGGCACGATAGAAAAGGTCTGAAAACGTGCTAGTTACACATACGTAATTCTTACTAAACGCAGGATATATGGCTGTGCAAGAAAAAAATGGCACTGTTTCTCTCAGCAATTGTTTGCGAGGAACAATGGAATATTCTAATAATCTTCGAAATCGGTTCATATTTCCAGCAGAGTAAATCAAGTGGAAAACACATAAATTACTTCAGTTTCTGTATCAAAAACAAAAATATATTAATCTCAGTTCTATTCAGTATGTGCTGGTAAGAGGTAAGCAATAGAGATAAGTTGATGTTGGTTAACGAAAACAAAAAACATCAGCGTTTTTGAACATATAGGTAATAAAAACACCATTTCCACCATTCCACCCCTTGTGGAGAAATGAGGCATTGTTTTCATTACTTAATTCTATGTTAAAAAGAAATAGCATGCGCAAAGTTCTTGAGCTCATGATTCAAAAATACAGCGTAAATTAAAGAACTACGTTTTGGAGTATTAAATAAAGGGAAAATTGTCTGAACGATGTAACGCAAGAGCAAACTATAATATAAAACTACTACTTTGTACAAATATTTACGCCCTTCCTGTTTTGTATTTTGTCCGAATTCCATATTTTAAAATTCAATAGTTTGAAAGTTCATTTATACATTAAACAGAAGAACATTAATGTATGCCCCCTTCCCTTTTTTTTTTTAAAGAATTGCGAGCATTTTTGTATTTGCAACTCCAATAAACTATGGGGGCGCTGCAGCCACTGTCTAATGGCAGATGAAAAAGGTAAAACAAATGCCGTAATTTAGAACTTGCTTTGATGCTCAGTGAATGGCAGTAATTTTTCATCGTGTTTGTGGGAAGTTTTCTTTCCTATTTTTCTGAAATTACATTACACCACAAACTCTCTGAAGCCTGTAATTTACCCCAAAGAAAACACGTGGAATAGAATGTTTTACCCTTTTCTTTGATATTGTTAATCACCGCAAGATAGTGTGTTCGGGCTCTGGAGTTGCGAATTGACAACATGAACATGTTGCTATGAAAGTCACAACAAGGCTTAGTTTGTACCCAATTTTTAGGCTGAATCGATTCATTTGTCAATTAATCGGTGCAATAAATGTCACCAAAATTATACGAACCATGAAATTTCATGAGAACAATACAAATAAATAAATAAAATGCGTTTTGTAGAAATATGAACCTTCGTAAAAAAAAAAAAAAAAATCGTTGAACATAAGGATTATGTTTAACAGTGATAGGATGATCTACACAACTGAATATAACTTATTACTTTCTTCTATATCTAATAAAAAGAAAGAAGTATTGGATTCGTGAAATTTTTCGAATTTCGAAGGATTTACACGTTTTGAGTTGCGCTGAGTCCATTTTGACCATTTTTGGAATATGACTGTATGTGTGTTTGGTTTTTTGTGGCGTTGTGTCTGCGGTTTTTAGTCATCCATGTTTTTAGTGGATGCTCTAGCGCAAAAACCAATACATGACATCGAACGGAATATGTGCCCATATGTGAATTGGTGCTCATTAGTTTTTGACGCTGATTGGGCGATTGCCACAACGTACTAGCTTTTTTTTTTTTTTTTTGAATGGGATTAAAACAATAAGAACAAAATCATTAAACAAATAGTCAACTCGGAAATTAAAAAAAAAAGTATTAAGCTGGAATAAATTTTATCTTATGCAGAAAAATCAAGGATCTCGAACGGTATGAAATTTTTTGACGTTAAATATATTTTTAATTTTCAAATTTAGCAAATTTACGCGAAAAACTTTCAGAAAAATATTATTAATGTACAATTAAGGGATCAGCAAATGGCAAATCAAAAAAAAATATTGTCATTCAGTACAAGGCCGAACATCAAATTTCAAGTAAATCAGAGAACAATAAGTGGGTGAAAGGTGAATTGAAAAATTCCATAGCACACATACAATTCACGATTGTAAAAGAGTGTTGAAAAAGGGAAAACCTAAATCTTTAACCGATATCTTATTTAAATTAAAAAAAACTATGAACTCTCATACAATGATAAAATTTTACGACTATCCCATAGTTTAAACAACGGTTCAAAATATCTTGCATCAACACCTTGGCTCTGGATCTTCAACTTCAATAGAATGGAGAATGCAGATAGCTCGCTTTTTGCTGTATCAGAAGAAAAAGGGTACTCATTCAATGACAGAAAAAAGGAGGAAATAAATAAAAAAAAAAATCACCATGTCACGGGACAAATTTACAAGGTGACTTATTTGACAGACAGATTTTTCGTTCTGTTGGGGTGTGAATTGATATCAGCATTACGTAAGAAAGAACACTCATGCGTAAGAAGTCATCTATCCGGTATAAATGTCAATCATTTTATGAAAACATTTATCGAAGGTCAGTTGAAGAAGAAAATACAGAAAAGCGGTTATGTAGGTATAATTTAACAACCAGTCCCAAAAAAAGTTTCTGGTAATTGGCAAGTCTATTCATTACTAAAATCGCGAAGGACGTTTGTGAATGGTTGAAAGTCGAAGAAAGATCCCCAATCCAAATTCAATACAAAACTTTCTGGAAGGAAGTTATCGAGTTTTTATAAAAGAATGCGGTTTATCATAAACAGTCAAATAAATATTTTTGCATTCGTGCACTTATTAGTACTTAAATAAATTTTTAATCAAATGTTTACAGGCAATGAATGAAAGCATATCTGGGTTTAAAATCACCTTTGGCTTGAAACTGGACACCGTCGAGCTATAGAATTATACATAATTATTTTGATAAATTATTGAAATACTTTTTGAGAATCAGCTGGTTCGTCTTTCCAAATTCAACCTTTCAAGATGAATTTATAATTTTTACGCATTTTTTAAAAGAAAAGCTACCCAATTGTAAAAGTTTTTGGAATGGAAAAAAAAAAAAAAATGTTAACCTAGGACCACAAAGTTATAGAGCCAACCCAATCAGCTTATATGTAAATACAGCTCAGTGGGCACGATGGACACTACTACGAATACATCACTTGTGCATTACATACATATTGCTCAGAGTTTGTTTGTTATATGACGCAATAATGCAACCACTTGGCAAGACTGTGGGGAGGGGACGGCAGCGAGGTTCCAGAAGGATATTTCAGAAACTACAAAATAAGATACTGATACTTAAAATCAGGAGTGCCCAACCTATGGCCCGTAGGCCATAGGTTGGCACTCCTGACGGCACGCGAGGCGCTCCCATGTGACACGCGAAGCTGCCCGATGTGGCTCGTTGTTTGTTCAATGTTACAAAACGAAAACTACGATTAGCCACAATGTTAAGAATTAGGAACCAAAGCTTGGTTTCTAAAAAACAGAAGCAAACTTAGCAGTAATAACATAAGGCTCAACTATGTATTGATAACAACAATCCTTGGCTTGTAATGTTTTCCTTTTCCATGTTATCTAGAAAAACACAAAACTATTTTTTAAAAAATATGCGCCTTCTAGCCCGCGAAAATATCTTCAACATAAGGTGCGGCCCTCTGGTAAAAAACCACCAGGAGTGCAAGATTCAAGTAAAAAGAGGTACATAATTTGAATAGAACTACAGTCGAAACTTTCCGAGTGAATGCAAAAAGAGAAACAAAAAAACGCTCCCATGTTTGTAGTAAATGCAAATTAAAATTCCGCTTAAATGGGTCCAACCGAAACCGCCAGTGACTATCGCAGACAAATTACTAAATGAAGTCATCCAAGTTCATCGGAAGAAGCAAGAAATTCCAGTTGGTATGTTTTTCGGTTTAACAAATACAACAAACTTACAGAAATCGGATTTAGAAGAGCAGTCATACAAGCGTAAAATTGCATTATCGATGTACATACACGTGGAACTGCAATACGGCTAAGAATCTATTTGCTGAAAATGTGATAAAAAAAAACGAGATTACACGTCTTGCGAGAAAAATCGTTCATGTAAGGAGAAAGTTAAAACTGGGGTCAAAATATGAGTGAATGCACAGTGCAAGAACCATGACTGTGCAAGGATTAAGGGGTCATTCCAAATACTAAATGCAATCAAGTGGCAAAAAGAATAAATGCTGCTGAAAAATTCAAACTATAATTCTACTGATTCTTATCTTCAAAAGTGTCATTGTGAATGGGAGTTTGGCTTCATTTAACTGCATCCCAGAGAAACGAAATTAAGTTCAATGTTACTAACAGAATACTAAATGTTTTTGGAGTCTGAAGAGTTTATTCCATGAATCGATTTTTAAGAATTTGACTTTTTTTCTTTTTCTTTTCTTTTTTCTTTTTCTTTTTGTAAAATCTGATAAATGTTTGAAATTTCGGCTTTTTTTTTTTTTTGAAAAATTGTTAAGTAACTAAACAAAAAAAAAAAGAAAAATATCAATCGGCTTTTCATTGTTGTTTGTTGTTGTATTTATTGGTTGTATTTATTTTTGTGAAATACAATAATTTTTCTGAACTTGATTTTTTTTTCTGTAAAAAAATTAGTTTAGTAAGAAAATCAAATATGAGCAAAGAAAGTAGCTTTGTATATCACTAACTACGCAAAAAAATTTACGCTTGAAATTCAAGCGATTAATTATATCGCATTCATGGTAATTAATGTTACGAATTATTAATTATGTAAAAAGTGTGTCAAGAAGACCAAAAACGGTCCAAAACAGATACTGCTTCGTATTTAGCTCCAAAAGATCAAAGAAAATAACAGTAACACTAAGTTGGTTGAAAATACAAAACGCTTTTGACTGCAATTCACTAAGATGAGGAGTGATGACGGCAAATCACCAAGTCACTCGACTCGGGGAGTATTGCAAAGCTCAAGCACAACCAAAAGACTTGAGTTCTGGGAATCTAAATTATTCGTTTGCGTGAAACGCTATAAGCACCAATTTTGTTTTTTCTCCAACAGATGAAAGCAAATGGAATACTTAACTTTTCTTGTTTCACTTTACTTGTTTTAAATCTTTACTTGTTTACTGGTAATCAAGCAGACAAAATTAAATAACTTCCCTATTTTAAAAAGCGATAATAATTCTTCGATGAGAAATTTCAACAAGCTAGAATAACCAGTAATACAGAATACAGTACTTAATTTTTATTTGTGTTCCAAGCAAGGTCTTTTGAGACAAAATATTTTTAGATTGTAGAAAATCAGGGCCAACGAGAGGAAATATTAGTCAAGTCGGAAATTAGGTTCCCGGCCCATAGGAGCGGAGGGAGGGGGGGGGGGGGGAGGAGCAAACTGACAAGAGGCCAGCCATGGTTCTTGACGGTAAAAAGTCCTTCCATACAAAATATTAATTAAAAAAATGTAATCTATTTCATAAAGATCTAACACTATTTTGTCCACGTTTTCTCTACCTTTTATTCATATAAAAACCCTTTACCCCATTACATAAAGTATTTTGATTGAGAAGCTTAATTCTTTTATGGTACTAGTGCCAAGCATTGCGGTCTGAAGAAGAAATGTTCATGCACCGAACTCTACTAATTATTTGCTCGTGCATATTAATTTACAAGCTTCAAACAAAGCAATAAACTAATAAAAACGTCGCAAACATATTCTCAAAAAGCATTTAATTAAAATAAATAAGTAACAGAAAGATAGGGGAACACTACTTCGATTAAATGCTAGTTCGAAAAATTGAAAAACATAAAGAATAAACTAGAACGAAAGAGAAAGCGCAGTAGAAATTGAAATTTATTCGACCCACTTTTAACCCTATAAAAAAATTTCAAAACCATCTGAAGGAACGAAATAACAAAGTCATAAAAGGTAAAAGCACCATCTTCCGCATCCACAACGGTGCGTAACCTTTCAGTGTCAGAACGTCTGACGTTTAGAAGTTTAGTGTTCGCTTTCGCTAACACCAAGGTTAAGGCCGATTCACATGGCGACCGATCCGTCCGCCCGTTCCGATTTATCGGACGTGACGGATGGGTGTGAAAATATTGCAACATTCATACTAGCTCCGTCCGATAGCCACGGGAAGGTGTTCACTCGCTAGGGGTGAAGAGCGCGGATCTAATGCCGTTCTTTTGTCGCTCTCCTAATCAAAATAAAATTAACAAGAAGTTATAAGCGATGTTGCTGTGATTGCAATAAGCCTTTTAAAAATACGTTATTGTTTGTCACGAACGTCAAGCAAGCGGTTAGTAGGATCACTCTGAACGTTTAAAAGAATTTGGGGCAGTAGAAATTAAAATGGCCGAATGATAAGGGTAAGCAAGTAGTGTAACAGAAAATTTATCAAATTTCTGTCTACAACATTTCTGTCAAAAACGTGTCTACACACCTCCCCCACCCTCTTATATTTAATAGAATTTAAGAGATAAATATTATTATTATTATTATTATTATTATTATTATTATTATACTTTTTTTTTCTGAAAAACTTGTTGGTTGAAGTTTTAGCAAAAAAGTAAAAATTGAATGAGAATTGTACATAAAAAAAAGCATCTGTACTACATTCCACTCCTCCCCCCCCCCCCCCCCCTTGATCTTCAATAGAATATATGAGAGAAAGATTAAGTGTTCAAATATTTTGAAAAAACTTGCTGGTTGAAGTTTTCGCAAAAAAGTAAAAATTTAATGACAACTATACATAAAAAAATCTATTTAGTTTGAAATTAACCTAGGCATGCAACAGATGAAACTTCGATTCGATGCTACTACAATAGGTGTTGATATTTCATATAAGTTCAAGCTAGAGCACTTTTCGTCTCTTAAAACATTTAAAAAAATTTTTGGTCTAATATTTCAATCGTTTAGTAATAACTGAGCGTTATATGATTAGGTCCCGGACTTTGACGGTCTAAAAAATCTATAAAAATGCTCTTAAGAACTAAAAAAATGTTGTTAAAAATAACAAAAAAAAAAAAAAAAACACCCCTTAAATATATAAACATTGTTCTTTAAATAAAGGAGTTTTCTCTATATTTTAACATGGATTCTCACTTGAATTACTATTTATTTTTTAAATTTACAAACAGTGTTCTTAAAATATTTATATTGAGATAAATTTGGGTACAAATTTCCTCTTTTTACGATTCAGGATGATCGATAAAAAACTTTGACTTCTTCAATTTGTTGTTGGATTTTTAAATATGTTGCGTAACTAAATTTTTACTGGGAAGTTAGCTAAAGCATACTCTTAAAATGACAAAAGCTACAAAAGAATTCAATTATTATATTTATCCAGAAATCCAAAAAAGTGACAATTTTTGAAAATGTCAGGATATTTCTGACAAAATAGCACATATTATATTCATGAATAAGTTCATGGCAAAGCCTATTTATTCAAAAGTTTGAAAAGTCCAGCAAATGTTTAAGACAGTTTAATATCATTAAGATCTGACGACATTTTAACGCGTAACCATAAAAGATTTAACTTGTATGATTTTTTTTTCTTGGTTAAAATATGATTTGCTTCATCACATTTCGAAACAATGACTATTCAAACAAAGATTCAAAAACTTCTACTGACTAATTTAAAAAAAAAAATAATAATAATAATGGGTTTCGTTAATGGTCCCACTGCCAGTGTTTAGCGTTAGAAGCTGGTTTTGCAAGTTAGCTGTGGAATTATTTTTTAACGAAATAACAAATTGCAAAACTAAATTTTCACGTAATTATATCTAATTAAGCATTCCACGCAAAATAAAGATAATTGAGTAATAACCCTCATATAACTTCTAGGCATTCTCAATTTGAAAAGCATCAACTGTCTTTTGAAAAATAACCACAAATTTTGTACGAAACTAGCAGTAAACAAAACGAGAAATATTCCCGCAAAAGTAAAAACGGCGTCTCTCCTTTGATTGGCTATCACATTCGCTCCCCGAATCGGACGGCCGTCAAAATCCAGCATCGCCAGAACGTGACGGGAGCCGAGAAATTCGGCGTGCTGTCATGGCAACGGATTCCGAAAACCAGTTTGGCAGCAAAAATATCGGAACGGACGGACGGTTCGGTCGCCATGTGAATTGGCCTTTTTACAAGTTCCTTTTACGGAGGACAAGGCTACCGCTACACACCTTTTACAGGTGCTGCTGCATGTGGGCGCACCATATGTTTCGTCAATATTATTCGAGTTTCTAGTGTCGTCTGCTGTCAAAACAAAACAAATTCTTCTCGAATTGTCACAGAAAAAAAAACAGCAGCTGAGAATGCCATTTTTGTCTCATTCAGGGGGTAGTCAATCTCAGAAAAGTAACTTGAGGAGCATCTGGGGTTATTTTGAGGAGCAATTTAAAATTTTGCGGAGCAGCTCGGTATTTGCATAAAAATCAATAAAAATAACTAAAATCACTTATCTAAAACTGTTTTATAGCTTTAATAAATTATTGGAAGCACGGTATAAAAATAATTACTTTTAAATTAATAAAACAGCTTTGAACATCACTATTTCAGTCTTTGAATATCCTACACACTAAATACTATTTCCAAATTTAATTACCCATATTTACATGTTTGCTATGATAAAATGACAAAATTTAAGCTTGAAAACTTTCGCCCGGGAAATGCGAAGCAAAAGAACTTTACGGAACCGCGGAGTTTCTCCATTTTTGCGGAGCAACTCCGCAAAATACGGAGAAGTGGTAACCCTGTCTCACTCAACATTCCGGTTTGGAATTGTTCCGATTTTTTAGAATGCAAAACCGGGGGATTATGCTAATCGGTATTAATAACTTCGAATGACGTAGGTCCTGTTAAAGAAGGTTTCAAGGTTCAGCAAGCGACTTTAAAGCGGGTAAACAGATAACAAGATAGAAGATAAATAAGAACTCTAAATGTAGGATCTTTATCTTACTTAGTGCCTGCTAATTCTAACTTTGAGCGAATGACAATCATAACTTACTGTTATCAAAAAGATCTAAAATTGACATTTATAGCTCGTTTCAAAGGAAGATTCAGGACACTTGTGAAAAATATTACATATTATTTAATACTCAGTCTTTAAATACAGATAAAAACGTTTTCCAAACGCAAAGCTTAATAAGTTAAACATCATTCTAATTTGGTAAATGTTGATTTAAAAACTTATTTCAAATCGTACTTCATCTGTTATGCGTCGGCATTATTTATTTATTTTTTTTATGTCGTATCTCCGACAAGTAAAATTAGATGAACATTTAAAATTACATCATTGAATTGATCTCATTTTTTCTCATTACGCAGTCGAATAAATATTGAAAACGCTCTGGCGGACAACTCATTTCTTTGTTACAAACCTTTCCTATTTCAAAAATCTCAGATCTACTGTTCTGAATTTTAGCCTTTGCCAGCGTTAATTTAACTTACTAATTCTTAAACATAAATTAATTTCCAGTTCCTTTCAATTCAAACACAATTTCTTTCTTTGAAATCAAAATCAAGTTGATGAACATCAATGTTGAGTTCATAAAACTTCTACAAAATACATTTTAATAAAAAGGTTAATTGAAAAGTTTTTCAAAAACTAAAATGAAAATTATTCACCAAATCTTTCATAACATTTCCTTCTAATTTCGCGCTGATGATTAATTTAGAATCTTTAATGCAAAATTAAAAAAATTCTCTATAGTATCCTGTAAAATAATATCAACCACGCTTTAAAACTTTGACGTTCCCCACAAAATTGCTATTTGATAGTGCAATGAACAATAGAGCTTTTGATTGATTAAAAAAAGGATCAGATTTACCTTTAGACATCGCAGAATATATTTCATCCAAAAAAGTCATTCACCAACTACTATAAATAGTCAATCTGACAAGAAACTGACTGCGTTCCAAAACTTAAAGGCAGCCTTTTGGAAATTAAATTCAAGTTCAAAAAAAGGCTACTTTCTTTTTTTTATTTTCTCTTACGTTTTTTTTTTTTTTTTTCTACTCGCAATTCCATTTTAAAGTTTTGTGTTCAAAACTGTGGAATGGTTTGTTTCCATTTCTGCTATTTAAAAAAAAATATTCAAATTGATTATGGGATCTGAACGAATATTAACACAGAAAAAGCAAAACCGAATGATGGGAGTTTAGAGGGCAAGGATTGATCATAAAAAAAACAGACAATTTCAATTCGAAGATCAAGATGATTCTGGGAGCAAAAATCTTAGGGGAAGACTTCTTGAATCCATTTTTTCGTTAAGCATCAGTTCATAAAATGTCACGTACAGTAAACATATAAAGCTCAAGAGTCAAGACGCAAGGATACCCCTGTATCAAAATCAAGAGCATTTGAGTTCAGTTTATGTTATTTTATCTCGAAATTCTAAAACAGCATTTTTTTTTTTTTTTTTTTGTTAATAAATATAACATTCTTAGCAGTAGTTGAAAAACGCTAATAAAATTTCTTTAGATGTCTAAATAACTTGTTTTTATTTATTTTTTAAAAATACTTATGTACCCAGCAGCGGTTTGATCTCATTTAATATGGTACCTCAAAGCTTTGAAAGGCAGTTTAGCTCTTTTCTTACGGATAATTGAAATTCTGAATTTCTGGCTAATGAGAAATAATTGATGCAACCTGTTTCTTTTTTCTTTGTACTACGTAATACATTTCTGAAGCTTCCAGTGCTGTTGCAAAAATATATTTGGGATTCCCCCCCCCCCCCCCCACACAGTATTTTCTGTACCAGAGCAACAATTCATCAGTTCAACTATTTTTCTAATTTCATCCCTAAAAAATAAAACTGGCATAGTACTTTCCGCCTGAATAAAAAGCAGCGTTCTTACTAGTTCGTAAGTAAAATTTTAAAACCTTGTTAATTTAATGAATAATCTTAGAACACTAAAGTTCAGAAATTCATCGACAGAAATAGCTCAAAATTAAAGTTGATAACGGACAAAGTACGAAAACTATGTGATATGAAAAAGAATGAAATGTTATTCGATTTAGAAAACCAACGATGTCCGATAAAATTAACCAAATGCAAAAGACAAATTCAATATTTGTAATATTTAATCTTCGCAGTTTTTAAAGGAATTTTTCTTATTACTAATGAAAAAAAAAAAAAAAAAAAAAAAAAAAAAATGAAAACACGTCTTTTTACTTCATGTTGACGTGAGGAAATTCTTTAATTCATTCATTTCTACTTTATTTCGAAAAAGGAAAAAGCACAAAAGAAATCTGTGATCAAATAATACCATAAATTCACAACAATGATAGTATCTGTGGAAGAGTGCAAAAAACAAAACCCAGAACTAAAATGAACGTTTCAAAAGTGATCAATATTATTTTCAAAAGGAACGCCGCCATGCCGCTCGCCGGTAGATTGATCTCAGGAAAAAAAACTAAGTTGCCGGAAAAAAAAAGATGTCACGTTTTTCGGGTAGTCAATGAAGCGCGAATAGTAAAGACGTATTCTTATGAACGAGAATTACATCAAAATCTCGGCCATTAACATCAATTCGGAAAACTGAAATAGAAATAGGCGTCGAGTTACTGGGAGTTTGCCTCCACAGATGTTAATCACAAAGTAAAAATCACTGATTTTCAGATGAAACGGAAAATAAGTACTTGCAAGACATTTTGTTTGCATTGCGAATGCGAACACAAAGTAAATCGCAGTTTATAAAGGACAACCTCTTTTCTCCTTGACTTTTTTTTTTCTCAAGTAAAACAATTCTAGAAAATAAAGCCTTGCAGCCAGCAATTTCTTCCGGTGGGCAGGGGAGCCACGATGGGAATGCAATGGGAGGTCACTGAATGCGACCTCCTAAAAATGTCTTTCAGCGGCAAATTTGGAGACAGAAATGCAATAGCTACTGCATTTATTTTACGTAATGTCTTTTCATAGATGCAGGCTGGTGAGCATGCTCGTGTTTTATTATTCGACTAGTGGTACCCGCACGGCTTTACCCATAATAGAAAAAATAAAAAGGTCTTTTGGTTCGCCTGTATGTTTACAAATAATGTGTGGTGAATTTTCTCGCCAATTGGCTTGTGCCTATATGTTACGGTTCCACGTTATGATAATTTCGTATCTCGCCAATTGGCTTGTGCCCATGTTACGTTCCACGTTATGATAATTTCGTAATTTACTCGTTCATCTTATGATAATTTTGTTCTTAAAATTGGAATAGAAAAAGATCTACATCGAATTTTCGAAAAATCGCTTCAAGGTGCACACCCCCATGCTACAAACTAACTTTGTGCCAAATTTCATGAAAATCGGCCGAACGGTCTGGGCGCTATGCGCGTCAGAGATCCTGACAGAGAGAAAGAGATCCGGACAGAGGGAGATCCTGACAGACTTTCAGCTTTATTGTTAGTAATAAATAATAATAAAGAGTAAAGAACATAAAGACTATAATATTAAAATCTGTTCGCGTCCGTCTGTCTGTCTGTATGAAGATCGATCTTCTCGAGACCGCTGCGAATCGAGAGTCAAACGAGATACCAGACAGAGAGAGAGAGAGAGATCCGGACAGACAGATCCTGACAGACAGAGAGAGATCCGGACAGATAGACTTTCAGTTTTATTATTAGTAAAGATAACGTTCTGAGTTTCATTCGGTAAATTGAGAATTCTCCCCTCCCGAAAATGTAAGCTTTGGGCGTCTCTGCCGGTGGGGGGGGGGGGAGTCAAAGGCTTTTTTTTTCAACAACGAATATTTTTTTTTTTTTGCGCAAGTCAACATGAACCGCTAGTGAACGACAGAATCTACACTAATAAAAGGCTAAAAGAAGCCTTTCATTCTGGAGGAACACAAACCTTACCCCAATTTCTGTACCTCAGAGCCAGAAGGACGTAAGTCCAAAAACTACGATTTTCTGTTTATTAGTGCATTGTATGTAGAAGCCTACCCTGTATCGAGTCATGTGAATGTAATTCTTGAAAAATAATCCTTTTCAATTTTTTACAAGGGGTAAAAAAGAGAGTGCTTCCCATCCTTTGCTTTCGCTAGAAAAATTTTTTTGCTCTCTACTGTAAAATGGGGTGGTTTCCTTCAGTCAAAAGTACTACTTTTAGTAATTAAAAAGGATAGAATGAGCAAAAAAAAAAACTTGGATCCACAAAATACTTTTGTTTTCCCAACAGTTATTTTTTAATTAATTTTTTAAAATGTCCGATTTTTGAAACAAGGCGTGGTTTTTATGACGTCACAAATGATGTACTTTGCCGCATCTTTCTACCGCGATTCCACGCTATGATAATCAAGAAGCGAATTAAAATTGCGCTCTACGCTTGCTATCAACCATATCGTTGCCAATACACGTGAGTAAAGATGCGAATTAAATATTTTGCTCTGGGAATGGCAACACTGAATGGCATTTCATCATGTGTGATGTCACACGACAGAAACTTAAACAATAAAAGCGCGCCGATTTAAGTAATTTTTAAAAATATTAAACTTTAAGTTTAATATTTTTAAGTTACTTAAATAAATTATTTAAAAGATGGTCAGATCCTATGTTTTTAAGCATGCTCTTTCAGAAAAAAATACTTTTAAAATTTTGGAAACGACCCCATTTATTGCGCATTTTCCCAACATATTTGATCCCCTTCCGACCGTTTGTCACATTTCACCTTGCAATCACTAAAGCTTTAGTATGCACACAGCGCAAAAATCAAATAACCTCTTCGCTATTAGTAATTTTCACAACAAAAGATTATGATACTGCACAAAAATAACAAACAAAATTTTACTGGATATATTTTTAACATAAAAATATGAGCGTGCAGCAAAAGAAAATAATTTCCCAATTTTTTAAAATATAATACAAATGTAGGCAACTATAATTAAATGAAGGCAAATGCGAGAACTCATACTGGTTTTTGGTTTATTTATTCATCGGATAATTTTTGCTTTATGACAAGATTATTTTTCAGGGAGTTTGGAGCTGTAAAAGGTCGTAAACGCAAAAGCGAAGCCCTTTACCAAAAAAGAAGTAAGAAAGAAGAAAAAAAATCACACGATCGTAAAAACAAACGATTTTAAAGTTCGCGTAGATGCAAAAACGTCAGTAATAGTTGATTTTGTTACTTTAATTAAAAATATTCGATTCTGAAACAAAAGACGAAAAAAAAAGGTTAAAAAATCAAGACAAAACGCTTTTTAAAAACTCAAGAGACTGTCTTAAATAGGATTGGAAGAGTGTTGAAGGCTCGATATGCTTTTTAACAAAATAGAAACACGTGATCGCTACTTTTGGCGACGAAGACTTGATTCTTTGGTAGCCGTTTTCAATAAAATGATCACCCGTTGACGACTAGCGACCGCTAATCTTGAACTTTAGCCCCACCCTCCTGTCACATGTTGCGCTACAGCAGTGGTGTTCCCATAGGGAATAACCATTTCCGCCGTTATTTCTCAAACATTTTTTAGACATATAGCGTATACCCTCAAGCTACAAAAAATTGTATATTATTACATGTTATGTATATGATCGCATACACATATTGTGCGTAATGGATTACGAACCAAGATCCTTTCGTCACTTCGTCTACTTCTTTTTCCCCATCCCTTCCCCTTGTCACAAATTGGTAAAATTTCACCCCCCCCCTCCCCTTCCTTCCCACAAAGCGTGACATCATTTGTGGACGATCCCTTATCGTGAAATATTCATTAAATGCAGGATTAGTATCCAAGTATTTTTACGTAAAACAGAAAACAAGCGAACACAACATACACAACAGATCTTTTGTTTAGGAAGCCTAGCCAAAGGAGCAAAAATTCAACTTATGAGACAGAATACCTATCGTGTGTATGCACTAGGAAATGTATTTTTAAAGGGAATAGAGGAATATATATTTTTAGAAGC
Organism: Uloborus diversus; assembly: GCF_026930045.1. Lineage (NCBI taxonomy): Eukaryota > Metazoa > Arthropoda > Arachnida > Araneae > Uloboridae > Uloborus > Uloborus diversus. Next base: position 107,062,414 of record NC_072736.1, on the reverse strand, counting down.
GTAGGGATAAGGCAGGGATATATTTTTAGGCAAGGGCTGCAGCATTCAATTCTATAAAGATATGGGTTGGAGAACTAACGTGAACAACCGTGATCCTAAGGGATTTTTCGAGAATTACATAGATTAAAAAAAAGTCCTTTGCCGAAACAGCAACTAAGGCAATGCGCCGTGAGATCGAATTTTCCTTGGTTTTGGTTGCTTCATTTTTACTAAATTGCGATGTTGTCACGATGTTTTTTTTTTTCTTACAAGGATTTTTATTTAATGCAAAGAATATTTCAATTAAAAAAAAAAAAAAACGCACATTGCAAGAAATTGCAATGGACACATTTAAAAGCTATTATCATAACACAGATTTTCTTCTCATGTGCCCTAAATTTGCTACATTAAAATCTACATTCGCGAATTAAAATTTTAGTGTCTGGTATGAGATTGTAGAAAAATTTATTAAGAGGTAATACGAATCCTCAAACGGTGTACAAATTGGAATGGAAAGAAAAGAAAGAAAAAGAAAATGCATTAAAACTCATTTCACAATCAACCCCCTTCAAGTTCCAAAAAGTATTATTCAAATTGATAATAATAATTCAAAAAATAAAATAAAATCCGATCTTTAAAAGAAATGAGCATATTGCACTTAAAAAAAAGTGTAATAATTTATTCATATAAAAACGTTAAGTTACTTCCTTCTTTTTAATTGTCCCTGCAAAAAAAGTTAAAAGAAAAATTAAAAAAGCTATTATTATCCAAGGGTTTTTTTTTTTTTTTTTTTGCTATGTCTTCAGGAACAACTGCAAATATCAGCTAAGTTGTATTTCGTCCATCTCTTCATTCCACACAAATGGTGTCATCGCCGAAAGTTTCCCATGGGGTTACGCATTAAACAAGACCGGATGCTTCCCATAAAATTGGATTCTGAGAGCAAGCAATCAATATAATGTATTACAGAACTACACCAGTTAATCACCACTAAAACGATCACTTTCATGAATGAATCATTTTCATTAATAACCGAGTCATGAAACCTTTTCTCAGCTAGAACTTTTTGTTGTACATAGCACGCAAATAAAACGTACCTTTTACAAATACAAAAAGTAAAAATAAGTTAAATTAATCATCTGAAAATGATCCAATGCAGGACAAAATTGACATGAAAAAAAACGGTCTTTAGGGTGCGAATAAAATTACCCTTTGAGGGTGGAGGGAGGTTAGTGAAATTGTCACAATTTGTGAAAAGAAGAAGGGACAGGCCCGTCATTTCAAAATTTTCCAGAAGCAAAGGGATTGTGTGCAATTCATTTTACAGGAAAAACAACAAAATACCCGTACAAAAATACTTAATTTCATTGTCTTCCTAAAATCAAGGGACGGGGTCAACTGCCCCCCCCCCCCCCCATCGCCCATATGACGGGCCTGGAAGGGTGCTAACAAGAAACGATGTCCATGTAAACATTCCGTGACATGTGATAAGAGCAGAGAGAGAGAAGATGAAGTAGACATTTTGTATTTTGTGATGAAGAGGGGAGGGTGGAGAAAACATTGAAGAAAAGACTTACGCCATTTATGGGTAGCTCATTTTCTTAAAACGTGTCAAATGTCGTAATTCCCTTTTGGAACTATGAGTCTGCTATTGTCTCTTATTATAATGACAAAACATGCGCCTGCAAAATTTTATGATTCAAAATATCTATCAAAAATCAATTTTGAACTTCCCATACAGATACCATATTTTGAACGTACGAATACGTTTATGCCAACAGTCTAAGGAATGGTTTTAAATTGGAAACAGTCTCAAAAAAAAACATGATTTATTCAATATTGTGGTCACAAGTGAATATTAAATAAACAGTGTCACAGTGTCGACCTTCTCAAAGTTGTGAAAGTGATCGATATACAAGCCAACCTCACCTCATCCTAGATAACCCGCAAAAAAAAGTTTCTTAGTTTCTAAATTTTCATACGCTCTTCTAGTAATAATATGTTCAAAATAAAGTTTTGTGTAGTAATGTTAAATTTTGAGGGAGAAATTATCTGGATATTTTACTTATTAACTAGTTTCAGCTATCCAAATCAGCACCAGATTCCGAATTGTATCAATCACGTGAGGGGCACGTCTTTACAACATATAGTGGGGAAGGGGGGGGGGGGGGTCAGAGCCAACGAGAGGTTTTGTCAGCCTAGGAGAAAACAAGGAGCCCTGCAAAGAGTTTGCGTAATATTAGTTTTAAAGTTTCATAGGGGGAGGGCCCTGCGACCAAACTGACAAGGGGTCCGTCCGCCTTGGCTCTCGAAGGCCCTGGGGGAGGCGTGACCTCAAACCAGTGTTCAAAGAGAGGTGAAGAGCCTAAAAATTTGAGAACTCCTGAGTAATAGCGTACACAGACTTCGGTGAGCCACACAGATTTGTTTTTAAATTTTAACATAACGTTATATTTTTTCAGAGCGGTGCAACCTTATACCTTTTGCATCCCCCCCCCCCGCGGGGTTGGAAAGTGCTATATACGCCACTACCCCTGTGTTATAGGATGTGAAAAGACAACATAAGAAAAAAAAAACTCAAGCGTTACTATTTATTGCCGTCATGTCATTTTCACAAACGATCTATCTGATCGATAGCGACAGAGTTTCCGGACATGCCAGATGTTCATTTCTTTGTCTTCCGAATTCAAATCTGAAACACATATCTTGCAGACGGATTTCTTACTGTGTATTTAGTTCCGCCAGATGCGATAGCAGCGAAACGTTTCTCGGCTGTTGCGAATTCGTACACTATATTGAGGAAAGGGTCACATGATTTAGTGGGAAAATGTGAGAAAAGTGAAAAAAAAAAATTACTTTGCAGTTTTTCACACAATAAAAGAAACTAGCTGACCCGTGCGAAGCACTCGCGCTCAATATTTATAGCCCTGCTGTAAAAATGCAATTGTAAAAAATTAACATATTGCTTGATGTGAAAAAGCGAAGAGGATTCCCGCCGTATAAATTTAACCCCTTGGGTGTTATATATGCAGAATGTTTTAAAGTTGAGATAAATTCAACCGCCCGAACAGGGCCTCAATCCCTGGATTAGAGCCGAACGCTCTCCCTTGCTGATTTACCTGGTTTTTATAGGTGTAACAAGCTGGAAACTGGTCGGTTTTTTTCCCCTTCCGCCAAAAGCGGGGAAAAGTATTTAAGAGAGCACCATAGTAGCTCATGCACCTTATTTGTGAAGTTTGAAAACGTATTAAGGAAGTTATGGCGTTCCCACAAAATAAAATAAAAAATAAATTAATAAAAAAAAACACCTTTCAGATATCAAACTAGCAATATCGAGTCATTTTTTGTTTTTTTCGGACACCTCATACAGCGTAACTTAATAGCCTTTCTCCTCAAAGAACAGTTGGCCTTCAACCAGATTTGCCAACCCTCGCTAGAGCACACACGGAAAAAAAATCGACTTGTATCACTGTCCAGATTAAAAGCAATGAAAACAGGTGATATTATAAACGAACTTTACTGAAATAACTTTAACAAAGCTGTAGCAACTATTAAGTGATTAAATTATAAAACGGTTGGATCGATTCAGTGTACACATGAGGCAGGTATATCAAAGGAAAATTTGAAAAGCATACACAATTTTCACATTGAAACGATTCTTCTGTTAAAATAATCACAAGGATTATCTCAAAAATACAAAATCGAAAAGAAATTTTAAAGAATATGACGTTCTGCAAAAGAAAACTGTTTCATTTTAACATTCAGTTTGCGTGACACGGGTATTCACGCGAACGCATGCTATCGATCCGGAAATAACATCTAATTACGGTTTGAGAACTAGAAATAGCAACAAGACATAGAAATGATGCAATAAATGAAAGAACCTAGCAAAAAGTTATATATAATTTCATTTCATTCATGTGCTTCTATTACATGAATGCCCGAATGTGTGTACATTGAGCGTTTGAGAAACTTACGCAGTCACCTCGAATTACAGTGGAGTCTTATTTACGCGAGGGAGGTTTTCAAGACCCCTTTCGCAAGTCAAAATTTCGCATTGTGATAATAATGTACTTTTGTAGTCTGTATTTAGTATTTACGTTACGTATTTTTGAAATTTTCTCCTACGCAGTTTCATATTTTATTCTCTTCAATTTTTTGGAAACACATTTTTTACTGTGTACACTGTACAGTAGTTTGTTAATGTATCTTGGCTCAATTTATAGTCTATTTTGCTTACTTCGTTCTTTCATTGATTCGAACGACCAGCATCCTGTAGTCCATATAAATGAGGTTCTAGTATCCTATTTTATTATTTTAGGCTAATGTTTTCAACTCTCAAACTGTTTTAGACCGTTTTCGCCATAAATAACTATATTTGTACTGTGCTATAAAAAAAAAAAAAAAAAAAAAAAAAAAAAAAAAAAAAAACTGCTTCAGATAAAGCAGCGTGCTTAGCGCCATTACAGAATGAAAAAAAATGAATAGAAAATACGAAATGGTTATTCGTATACACTAAAGCGATGTTTAGACTGGTAAGGCGGGTAAGGTGGGAGAACTTTCACTTTCAGTGATGCTAAAGGGATTGAAGTCCATTCACGAATTTTAATAATGAAGTCACTACTTACCCCCTAGCGCAACGCTTTTCCACAAAGGGGAGAGGGGTGAAAATCATGGGAATTTACGGTAATTCGTATGTTGAATTTTCACTGCTTAAAATTTATTATTATTTCTCGAGAGTCAAGAGTATATGTCAATTGAAAACATATAGCTTTTTCGCACTTTCCGAAAAAAACAAAACAAATTAAATTGTCCAGCATTGAGAATTCGAATGTTACCCAACAAAATGAAGAGTTTCTTTTCTTAAAAGTATCTAAATAGTAATTTTTGATTTCTATACATTTAATGATCATATAACCACAACGCAAAAGTGCATATAAAATGACGCAAAAGCAATAATTGGTAAACCAGTTGGCAAGGGCGAATCCAGAAATTTTTCAAGGAGGGGGGCGGTTGATTTTTTAACTTACCTCTTACTACGCATCTGATTTACACATGCTTGGGGTGGGCTGCCGCATCATTTTTATCTCAATTCTAAAACAGCTAAACTATTAAAATCGCCCCCATTACCCCTCCCTTATATCCGTCCTCCAGAGTTTGTTGTCAAAGGCGGCAAGTCAACCATAAAACAGCACTTTTTGTGCAAAATTAATTAACACTTACCATAATACAGTTTGGCTTTCCGACGGCCCAAAGATTTACTTTTTTGTCATCTCCACCAGTTACCATCACTCGCCCAGACTTCCGGCCAAATGACAAACAATTGACATTGGCCGTATGGGCGGCGAATTCCTCTGAAAAAGGAAAGAAGCAATTAATTTTCGGGAAACATTTGAAACTGGGGACACAGCACTTGTTTTAAAAAATAATAGATAATCGAGTTTATGTGAAAATTTCACGAAATCTACGTCGTACAACAAAGCACTGTCACAATACTGTCTGTCTTTCACGAGAAAAGCTCTCGCCTTAAAGTCTGAGCCCGTTTACTGTTATAGAAAGGCACATCGTTCATTTTCTGCAAGGGTTATCAGGATGTTTTTTTGGTGCAATTTTGCCACTCGTCTTCGTGCAGTCGTACGGGTTTTCCCAACATTAAGCTTCCCTAGGAAAAATGAGACAAGCCTCGTTGCTATAGCAATAGACAGCCGCAGACATTTCGGCGGGGACTTTTCTCGTGATGGACGGACAGTACCAGTGTCAATCTTAGAATCGCTGGGGGCAATCAAGGATATACCCATACTACACTACTATAGGGGTAAGGGCGAATCACAGAAATGTTTCAAGGAGGGGGGCCAGTTGATTTTTTAATTTATCGTTTACTACATATCTGATTACACATGCTGGAGCGCGGGGTGAGGATTGCCCTATCATTTTTTTTATTTAAGGCAACTGAAATAGTTTTTTAGCAGAGGAGATCCCCTAACTTACTCTTTTATTCTACCGTTGGAAGAGGTATTCTAAAATTGGGTTTTAGAACTTAAATTTCATAATAATTCTAGGGGAAAGTTTTAAAACCCCCTCCCCCAAACATCATCGAAGGTCGTCTAAAATTGCGCTTTTTGGACATTCAGTTTCAAAAAATTACCAGAGGAAATTCACTAAACCTATTATTTTCCCTAACACTACCTGAAATGACTACAATCGTGATTTCAAAACCTAAAAAATTTCAAAATGTCCGGAGAAAGACCTCCAAAAGCCTCCTTTTCACATCATCTAAAATTGCTTTTTTGAAACTTCAATTCCGAAAAGTTTCCAGAAGAAAGATTTGAATCTCACTTCTTTCCTTAACGTCATCAAAAATGACCTGCACAAGCATTTAAGAACTTCGGAAAAATTGCAGGTGCAATAGTCCGTCAAGGGAGGAGCGATCTCTTGTATTCGTCCTTGACTAGGTGTGTCCCAAAAGTTCGTAAACACTTGCAAAAAATTGAAATGTTACAAGCCAAGATATAACAAAAACAAAAAAAAAGTTTCTAACATGCTAAAAATTCCTTTTTTAGCAAGTCTTTAAGAACTTTTGGGACAACCTAATATTATCTATTTTATTCTACTACCTATTTTTGTGTAAATCGGCGGGGCGCTCAAGGAATAAAAAAAGTTTAGGAACCCCTGTTCTTTTAGAAAACAAATTACTGTTTTGAAAGCTTAGTCATAAAGAAGATATAAATCTGCAGAAAAATTACATTTAAAGAAAAAAAAATAGTTTCAAAACGTTCTTTAATTTTAACGCGCTTGAAAAGCATTCTATGTTGCGTTTGTAAATAAAAATAAGTTAATTATTATTCGACGGGGGAATAACGGAATAATCGGTCTTGATTATGGCCGAATATTCGTTATCCGGCCAAATGACTATTCGTTGCATTACTTAAACCTGAGCACTTAGATATCAGACTGTCTCCACATTTCACAATCAAATACAGTCGAATCGCAAATCAATCTCATTTAATCTTTTTTAACTGTCTTGAATTTCACTATCCCATTTAATGCCGAACAGCCTGTTAAATTTTACAGAATACTACGTATCTAATGTTAAGAAGGTTCTAGAACCTTTACCGAACAGATGAATTTTGTGGATTTTTCCATTCACCACTGTGTACAAGAGCGCCCATAGAGGGAGGCAAGGGGGGGGGGGGGCTCGAGCCCCCTCCCTGAAATTAGAACTTTCTTGCTTTTGGTTCTTTTTTCTTTGCAAGAATGTAAAAACATTTATTCTCCAGCCATTAATGAACAAGTTATTAAAAATGAAATATTTTAATGACTTACATCTGTCCTGAAATCGATTTCCATGGAGAAAATATCCTCCTAACCTATGGGGAAAATATCTAAGCCCCCTCCCCTTACAATTTTCCATATGGGCGCCCTTGACTGTGTATGTAAATTCTTAATGAAAAAGAATGAAATGAATATTGTAAAAGTTGTTTCTCTGCTAGCTTAGTATCAACGTAGAGAAATCACCGCGTACAACACCTATTTTCGTTTATTATTCGAATTACACGGGATACCATGCACCCGGACCTCGTTATTTTGAAGACTGATCAATGGCTCTTGAGGTTCAATGGAATAGACTATTTGAAACCTTGTGAATATTTCTGGACCATTACTATTTTTATAAACTTAGACTCACTCTGCAATTGACTCAGGATATCTTACATTGAGTCATTTTAACTAATAATACACTGAATACCATATTTTGCCGAATACTAAATGTTCCGGTAAAAATTTTTAAATTGTTTTTCAGTTTACTGACATGATTATGGATTAAGATTATTTGTCTCTAAGAAATTCAACATTATGAACTTCTTAGAGGCAAATAGTCTGTTGGCTGTTCGAAGCATGGTTTCAGAAAAGATAAATCGTGTGCTACTAATTAATTGCATTTCTGCGACAAGGTTACCCTGACTTTAGATAACAAAAAGTGTGTAGATGTTGTTTATATTTATTTTCAAGAAGCTTTTGATAAGGTACTGCATGTTGCTCTACTCAGCAAACTACCTGAGATAAGAAAAGGTGGGACAATTTTTATTTGGTTTAGAAATTGGCTGACTGGAAGGAAACAGAGTAGTTGCAAAAATGCAGTAATGTCTTAAGTGGGGTTTCACAATTATCAGTTTAAGGGTCTCTTCTGTTCATTATTTTTATGAATGATATTCTTGAAAATTTTTCCGGAAACATGAACTGTCTTGCTGATGGCGTCAAAGTTGTGGGTGTGGGGACTGTAGAAAATGAAGAACAAGTGAAACAGCTGCAAGAGGATTTAGATCATTTTAATAAGTGGGCAGCAGGTAGGGCATTTAATGTTGGGAAATGTCATGTGCTACATTTAAATCATGGAAATAAGCATACTAGTTATCATTTACATGCAATCCCGGATCTATAATTTTTCGGCCTCATGCAAAAAATCAGCAAGGCCCCTAATCGCCCACTAGATTGCTCTACCCCCCCCCCCTTTAAAAAAAAGATTTTTTTTTTACGAGCAATTGTTGTAAGTTTTGAATTGCTTTAATATATCTATTTAAATTTTGAATTCATTTGTAAAAATGTTTTTTTATTATTGTTTTAAGGTTTTTAAGTTGTTTAAATGCTTGTGGGAAGTTGTGTTTTGGAAATTCATCTTATTTATAAGTTTCGTTAGTAAGAAAACATTTGTCTAATCATTTTACTTATGTGTTTAAGTAATACAGGGTGGCGACAGGAACTGTGAAAAAAAGTTCCCTGATTTTCCCTGATTAGGTTCAGCAAATTTCCCTGATTTACGTTACCAATGATAATGGTTTTCTTTCTTTGCTTTACTTGAAATCCATTGTATGTTTGTATAAAATGCAGTATTTTAAACGTTTTAAGTTATGTAAAGTTGTTGAACTAAAGATATATTTTAAAAAGATGCTACTTTTTTAATAAAATGGTTAAAAAAAAGGACAGTTTTTGGGGGAGGGGGGGAATGGCCTACAAAACAGTATATTAAATTTTTATACAATGGAAAGATTATAGAAAATTTAAAAAAAAAAAACTTTACTTCCAGAAACCACTTAGCATAAGAATTTAAGAAACTATCAAAATTACTTTTAAAAACATGTATATTTATGATAGTTCAAAATAATTTCAATTACTTTTTAGTTCTAAGTTTTCAAACAGTATAATAATTGTTGCAAGAATACAGTGTTGGGCATCAACTAAAAAAATCAACTAAATTTGTAATTGATTGATTAGTTGACTAAAGTAATCTGACTCCCATTTAGTTCAGACTAATATTTTAAAAATTTAATTCAATTGCAGACGAAGATTAACGTTAGTTTAAACTAACTCGTTAGTTGACTAAAAAAACTAATTTAGTTCAGATTAAATTAATCAGATTGAATTTAATCAAACTAAAAGTAATCAGATTAAAAGTAATCAAATTGATTTGATTACTTTTTTAATTCAGATTAAATTCGTAAAATATAAATATCACATGAACAGAGGCACATTTGTATTTCTACGTGTATATATATATTTATGCAAGAATACACGAGTTAATGCGTGTACATACGACTACGTGCGGGTATATACGTATATAAACGTGTTATCCCGCGTATGTTCGTGTACGGAGGTATATTTGAAATTTTAAGTAAATATACATATTTATGTGTGCATACACCAGTAAATACGTGTATATACGAGTATGTAGGTGTATATAAGAGTATGTACGTGTACACATGAGAATATGCGTCTAGATACCTGTTACCTCGAGTATACTCGTGTAAAAAGGTACATTTGTATTTCTACGTCATATTCCAGCGTGCGTATACGAGAAAGTACGTGTATATACAAGTGTGTTCGTGCACACACGAGAATATGCTTATAGATATGTGTTTCCCCGAATATACTCGTGTAAAGAGGTACATTTCTATTTAAACGTGTATATACATATTTATGCAGGCATATACGAGAAAATACGTGTATATACGAGTAAGTACGTGCACACACGACAATAGGCTTATAGATACGTGTTTAAACCCGAGTATACTCGTGTAAGATGGCACATTTGTATTTCTACGTGTATGTGCATATTTATGCGTTTATAAGCGAGTAAATACGTGTATATACGAGTATGTACGTGTACACACGATTATGCGTATAGATACGTGTTACCCCGAGTATACTCGTGTACAGAGGTAAATTTGCTTTTAATTGTGTATATACATATTTATGCGTACACACAAGCTAAGATACGTGTATATACGTGTACACATGAGAAAATGCGTATAGATACGTGTTACTCCGAGTATACTCGTGTAAAGAGGTACATTTGTATTTCTACGTTTATATACATATTTAAGCGTGCATATACGAGACGGTACGTGTATATACAAGTATGTTCATGTACACACGAGAATATACTTATATATACATGTTACCCCGAGTATACTCGTGTACAGAGGTAAATTTCTATTTAAACGTATATTTACATATCGATGCATGCATATACGAGAAAACACGTGTATATACGAGTAAGTACGTGCACACATGATAATAGTCTTATAGATACTTCTTTAACCCGAGTATACTCGTGTAACATGGCACATTTGTATTTCTACGTGTATGTGCATATTTATGCGTTTATAAACGAGTAAATACGTGTATATACGAGTATGTACGTGTACACACGATTATGCGTATAGATACGTGTTACCCCGAGTATACTCGTGTACAGAGGTAATTTTGCTTTTAATTGTGTATATACATATTTATGTGTACACACAAGCTAAGATACGTGTATATACGTGTACACATGAGAATATGCGTATAGATACGTGTTACTCCGAGTATACTCGTGTAAAGAGGTACATTTGTATTTCTACGTTTATGTACATATTTAAGCGTGTATATACGAGAAGGTACGTGTAGATACAAGTATGTTCATGTACACACGAGAATATACTTATACATACGTGTTACCCCGAGTATACTCGTGTACAGAGGTAAATTTCTATTTAAACGTATATTTACATATCGATGCATGCATATACGAGAAAACACGTGTATATACGAGTAAGTACGTGCACACATGATAATAGTCTTATAGATACTTCTTTAACCCGAGTATACTCGTGTAACATGGCACATTTGTATTTCTACGTGTATGTGCATATTTATGCGTTTATAAACGAGTAAATACGTGTATATACGAGTATGTACGTGTACACACGATTATGCGTATAGATACGTGTTACCCCGAGTATACTCGTGTACAGAGGTAATTTTGCTTTTAATTGTGTATATACATATTTATGTGTACACACAAGCTAAGATACGTGTATATACGTGTACACATGAGAATATGCGTATAGATACGTGTTACTCCGAGTATACTCGTGTAAAGAGGTACATTTGTATTTCTACGTTTATGTACATATTTAAGCGTGTATATACGAGAAGGTACGTGTAGATACAAGTATGTTCATGTACACACGAGAATATACTTATACATACGTGTTACCCCGAGTATACTCGTGTACAGAGGTAAATTTCTATTTAAACGTATATTTACATATCGATGCATGCATATACGAGAAAACACGTGTATATACGAGTAAGTACGTGCACACATGATAATAGTCTTATAGATACTTCTTTAACCCGAGTATACTCGTGTAACATGGCACATTTGTATTTCTACGTGTATGTGCATATTTATGCGTTTATAAACGAGTAAATACGTGTATATACGAGTATGTACGTGTACACACGATTATGCGTATAGATACGTGTTACCCCGAGTATACTCGTGTACAGAGGTAATTTTGCTTTTAATTGTGTATATACATATTTATGCGTACACACAAGCTAAGATACGTGTATATACGTGTACACATGAGAATATGCGTATAGATACGTGTTACTCCGAGTATACTCGTGTAAAGAGGTACATTTGTATTTCTACGTTTATGTACATATTTAAGCGTGTATATACGAGAAGGTACGTGTAGATACAAGTATGTTCATGTACACACGAGAATATACTTATACATACGTGTTACCCCCGAGTATACTCGTGTACAGAGGTAAATTTCTATTTAAACGTATATTTACATATCGATGCATGCATATACGAGAAAACACGTGTATATACGAGTAAGTACGTGCACACATGATAATAGTCTTATAGATACTTCTTTAACCCGAGTATACTCGTGTAACATGGCACATTTGTATTTCTACGTGTATGTGCATATTTATGCGTTTATAAACGAGTAAATACGTGTATATACGAGTATGTACGTGTACACACGATTATGCGTATAGATACGTGTTACCCCGAGTATACTCGTGTACAGAGGTAATTTTGCTTTTAATTGTGTATTTACATATTTATGCGTACACACAAGCTAAGATACGTGTATATACGTGTACACATGAGAATATGCGTATAGATACGTGTTACTCCGAGTATACTCGTGTAAAGAGGTACATTTGTATTTCTACGTTTATGTACATATTTAAGCGTGTATATACGAGAAGGTACGTGTAGATACAAGTATGTTCATGTACACACGAGAATATACTTATACATACGTGTTACCCCGAGTATACTCGTGTACAGAGGTAAATTTCTATTTAAACGTATATTTACATATCGATGCATGCATATACGAGAAAACACGTGTATATACGAGTAAGTACGTGCACACATGATAATAGTCTTATAGATACTTCTTTAACCCGAGTATACTCGTGTAACATGGCACATTTGTATTTCTACGTGTATGTGCATATTTATGCGTTTATAAACGAGTAAATACGTGTATATACGAGTATGTACGTGTACACACGATTATGCGTATAGATACGTGTTACCCCGAGTATACTCGTGTACAGAGGTAAATTTGCTTTTAATTGTGTATATACATATTTATGCGTGCACACAAGCGAAGATACGTGTATATACGTGTACACATGAGAATATGCGTATAGATATGTGTTACCCCGAGTATACTCGTGTAAAGAGCTACATTTGTATTTCTACGTTTATATACATATTTAAGCGTGCATATACGAGAAAGTACGTGTATATACAAGTATGTTCGAGTACACACGAGAATATGCATATAGATACGTGTTAACCCGAGTATACTCGTGCACAGAGGTGAATTCGTATTTAATCTAGTACATGCACTTTTATGCGTGCATATACGAGAAAAGACAAGTATATTACGAGTATGTTCATGTACGCACGAGAATATGCGTATAGATACGTGTTTAACCCGAGTATACTCGTGTACAGAGGTACATTTGTACTTGTATGTTAAAATGCATATTTATGCGTGCATACACGAGTTATACGTGTATATACGAGTAAGTACGTGTACATACGAGTATTTTTGTACATATACGTGTATATACGTGTTGACTCGACGATATTCGTGTATACAGGAATTCTGTATTTCTACGTGTATATACCTACAAGTACGTGTGAACACAAGTAAATATGTGTATATACGATACATATTTGTAAACACGAGTTTATACGTAAAAATACGTGTTATCCCGAGGTATATTCGTTCACGGAGATATGTTTAATTTCTAAGTGTATGTACAAATTTATTCGTGCATACACGAGTAAATACATGTATACACGAGTATATACGTGTACACAAAGAAATATACGTATGGATACGTGTTAATCCGAGTATACTCGTGAACAGAGGTAAATTTGTATTTAAACGTATATATATATATACATATTTATGCATGCATATACGAGAAAATACGTGCATATTCGAGTAAGTTCGTGTACAAGCGAGAATAGATGTCTAGGTTCCTTTTTTAGCCCGAGTATACTTGTGTACAATGGTACATTTGTATTTCTATGTGTATATGCATATTTGTGCGTTTATACATAAATAAATGCGTGTATAAACGAGTATGTACGTGAACACACGAGAGAATATGTGTATAGATACTTGTTAACCCGAATATACTCGTGTACAGAGAAATTTGCTTTGTATATACATATTTATGCGTGCATATAAGAGAATACGAGTATGCACGTATTCACACGAGTATATTCGTATAGATAAAATGTTACACCGAGTATACTCGTGTGTAGAGGTCGTTGTATTTACACGAGAATATGCATATAGATAAATGTTACACCGAGTATACTCGTGTGTAGAGGTACATTTGTATTTAAGATTGCATATACATTTTTATGCGTGCATACATGAGAAAATACAAGTATATACGAGTATGTACGTGCACACACAAGAATATGCGTATAGATACGTGTTTAACCCGAGTATACTCGAGTAGAGAGGTACATTTGTATTTTTGGTTAAAATACATATTTATGCGTGCATACACGAGTTAGTACGTGTATATTCGAGTAAGTACGTGTATATACGAGTAAGTACGTGTATATACGAGTGTGTACGTGTATATACGGAGCTGTACGTGTTAACCTGAGTATATTCGTGTCTACAGGAATTTTGTATCTCTACGTGCAAACAGAAGTAAATACGTGTATATACGAGTTCGTAAGTGTAAACACGAAGTTTTACGTATAAATACGTATTTTCCCGAGTCTATTAGAGCACGGATTTATATTCAAACTTCTAAGTGTACACAATGTTGATCAGTACAGCGTTTTACAGACTTTCAGGGCAGATAGAGTACACCTAGACGGGGGGAAACACATAGCAATGCGTGGTCGGAAACACTTTCCTGGCGCGGTAGTGACAACACCAATCACCAAAAAGACAAAACACGAATAAGAGAAGAGAACGTGTTCAGAATCTTTAGTACAGCAAAAAACTAAGGAAAAAATAAAATTAAGGGGCCAACGATCATCATCAAAGAAGGTGTTCGAAATTACGACCCCGCCCGTAATATCGAAATTTAGCAAAAAATACCGGGCGGGTCCCCGGACTTCCTGGTGGAACAAAAAACCACGTGTGCGCATGCACCGTCATCTGATGCTTCGGTTTACGTAGCAACATCTGTTGTATGCACCAGACAAATCTTAGCAGTATTTTTGCTGCATTAAAAATAATAAACATGTTTTCTCCTCTTAATCGTGCCCTGTCTCGCGCTTTGTGTCGTCACTATCGCGTCTAGGTGCACTGTATCTGCCCTGAAAGTAAACGCTGTACTGATACATCCTGTATACTTATTTATGTGTGCAAACACGAGTAAATACTTGTATATACGAGTATGTTCGTGTACATACTAGAATTTGTGTACGGATACGTGTTAACCCGACTAAATTCGCGTACAAAGGTAAATTTGTATTTAAACGTTTATATACATATTTATGCATGCATATACGAGGAAAATACGTGTACAAACGAGTAAGTGCGATTCCACACGAAAAAAGACATAGATACGTGTTTAATCTGAGTATACTCGTGTACAATGGTACATTTGTATTTCTACGCGTATATGCATATTTATGCATTTTTGCACGAGTAAATACGTGTATATACGAGTGTGTACTTGTACACACGAGAATATGCGTATAGATACGTGTTACCCCAAGTGTACTCGTGTACAGAGGTAAATTAGCTTTTAAACGTGTATATATATATTCATGCGTGCATATAAGAAAAAATACTTGTATTTTCGAGTATGTACGTGTACAGACGAGAATATGCGTATAGATACTTGTTTAACCCGAGTATACTCGTGTACAGACGTACATTTGTATTTGTAAGTTAAAATACATATTTATGATGCATACACGAGTTAATGCGTGTATAATACGAGTAAGTACGTGTATATACGAGTATGTGCGTGTATACACGTCCGAAACGTGTTAATCCGAGTATATACGTTTACACACTAATTTTGTATTTGCCACGTGTATGTACATCAAAGTACGTGCAAACACAAGTAAATACGTGTGTATACGAGTATATAAGTGTAACTTGTTATCCCGAGTATATTGGTGTACAGATGTATATTTTTATGTCCAAGTGTATGTCAATTGCAGATACAAAGAGGGGTCATAAAGGTCAGGACCCGCTCCCCCCCCCCCCGCGGGGAAAATTTTGAACGTTTGCTTGAAAAATACAAAAAAATATCGAAACCATGAGAAAATGTAATAATCTTTTTGATTTTTTTTTTTTTGGTGGTGGGGTGGGGGGGGGGGGTGCATTACAGTAGAACCTCGATAATTTGAATTAATTGGAATCCGACCCAATCCGGAATATCGAAAATCCGGAGAATGAAAAAAACAAAACAAAATAATAAAACATACTCACTGAAAAATCACCTTAAAAGGAAACACATAGAATTACAAATAAACAGTAAACATGTCTACTTTGTTATTACAAAGTCTGTAATCTTCTCCGGTGACAGTTCAATTTTTTCCCTATCGAGTAAAACAAATTGATTCAAAAGTTGCATTGCGAAGAAAATGGAACTCAATCAACAACATAACACGGTCTTGCCCGTGAGAGGGTTAAATAAATAATTATTATGGAATTTTGACGATCGCTCTTTAAATGTAAAGGGAAATCGGTCAAATCGATCGAGCCGGATTATCCGGTGATCCAGACTAACGGGGTCCGTGGCGCCGACTTCAAATTTGTAAGGTTTGTTTTCGAAAAATTTTCGTGTTTTAATAGGTTTTTTGAAGGTGGGGGAGCCCCCCAGAATATGAGGGACTTTCTTATTTAAGGAGGGGTATCCCCTTACGTAAGTTACTTAGAAACAGACCATGCATCAGCCATCTGGATTTAAAAAATTCAAGCATTTTATTCCAATAAAACCAGAAGCAGTGTGGTCTACGGGGGGGGGGGGGGAGCGTGGACAGTGGAGAGGTTGGTTCAAACTTAAAATTTTAAGCGCTTGTTTTTGAAAAAAAATTGTACTTATGTTTTTTTGGGGGGAGCCCCCTTCCCCCGTAATTTGAGGGGGGTTCAATCTAAGGGGGGTATCCCCTTAAGTAAGTTACTTTGAAACAGAACAAGCATCGGCCATCTGGATAAAAAAATTCAAGCATTTTATTCGAATAAGATCAGAAGTGGTGTGGCCTACAGGGGGGGGGGGGGATTAGTGGGGCGGGTGGCGCAGACTTCAAAATTTTAAGGTTTGTTTTTGGAAAATTTTTCGCATTTTTAACCACCCCCCATAATTTGAGTGGAGTGAATTTCTTTTTGAGAGGGGGGCATCCCTTCATATAAGTAACTGCAATAGGGAATAGGCATCGGCTATCTGGATATGAAAAAAATCAAGCCTTTATTCCAGTACTAGTGGTACCCGCACGGCTTTGCCCGTAATAGAAAATTAAAAGGTCTTTTGGTCCGCCTGTATATTTACAAATAATGTATGGTGAATTTTATCGCCAATTGGCTTATGCCCATGTTATGGTTCCACGTTATGGTAATCTCGTCCATCTTATGATAATTTTGTTCCTAAAATCGGAATAGAAAAAGAACTACATCGAATTTTCGAAAAATCGCTTTGAGGTGCACACCCCCATGATACAAACTAACTTTGCCAAATTTCATGAAAATCGGCAGAACAGTCTAAGCGCTATGCGCGTCCCAGAGATTCAGACATCCAGACATCCTCCAGACAGAGAGACTTTCAGCTTTGTTATTAGTAAAGATTCTGTGAAAAAGGGCTTAAAATTTTAATAGAAAATTAATGAAATCGAATTTTTGAAAAATCGCTTCGAGGTGCACACCCCCATGCTTCAAACTAATTGTGTGTCAAATTTCATGAAAATCGGCTGAACGGTCTAGGCGCTATGCGCGTCACAGAGATCCAAACATCCATACAGAGAGACTTTCAGGTTTGTTATTTAAAAAGAAAGGAAAAGGAGAAACATAAAGAAGTAAAGAAAAGAAAGATAAAGAAAGATAATTTTCAGAACAAATTCTTTCCCATTTTATTAAATTTCTGTGAAAAATGGGCTTAAAATTGGAATAGAAAAAGAACAAAATCGAATTTTCGAAAAATCGCTTCAAGGTGCACACCACTATGCAACAAACTAACTGTGTGCCAAATTTCATGAAAATCGGCCGAACGGTCTAGGCG
This sequence comes from Uloborus diversus, assembly GCF_026930045.1. Lineage (NCBI taxonomy): Eukaryota > Metazoa > Arthropoda > Arachnida > Araneae > Uloboridae > Uloborus > Uloborus diversus. Next base: position 107,044,354 of record NC_072736.1, on the reverse strand, counting down.
CTATGCGCGTCACAAAGATCCAGACATCCAGATATCCTCCGGACAGAGAGAATTTCAGCTTTATTATTATTATTAAAGATAGTGAAAAAGGGCTTAAAATTTTAATAGAAAATAAATAAAATTTAATTTTCGAAAAATCGCTTGGAGGTGCACACCCCATGTTTCAAACTAATTGTGTGTCAAATTTCATGAAAATCGGCTGAACGGTGTAGGCGCTATGCGCGTCACAGAGATCCAAACATCCATACAGAGAGACTTTCAGGTTTGTTATTTAAAAAGAAAAGAAAAGGAGAAAGATAAAGAAAGATAATTTTCAGAACAAATTCTTTCCCATTTTATAAAATTTCTGTGAAAAATGGGCTTAAAATTGGAATAGAAAAAGAACAAAATCGAATTTTCGAAAAATCGCTTCTAGGTGCACACCACTATGCAACAAACTAACTTTGTGCCAAATTTCATGAAAATCGGCCGAACGGTCTAGGCGCTATGCGCGTCACAGAGATCCAGACATCCTCCGAACAGAGAGAATTACAGCTTTATTATTATTAAATCTTATGTGAAAAAGGGCTTAAAATTTTAATAGAAAATTCATAAAATCGAATTTTTGAAAAATCGCTTCGAGGTGCACACCACTATGCAACAAACTAACTTTGTGCCAAATTTCATGAAAATCGGCCGGAACGGTCTAGGCGCTATGCGCGTCACAGAGATCCAGACATCCTACAGACATCCTCCCGACAGAGAGACTTTCAGCTTTATTATTAGTAAAGATAAAGAAGATAAAAGATAAAGAAGACCAAACAAGCAGTATTGTATACCAAATGGGGGCGGGGGGGGGGGGGTAGTGTGGGTCATGTTGCAAACTGCGTCGCTCCAAAGGGGATGTTATTAAAAATTATTGATTTTTTAAGGTCCTTAAATCGGTAAGGGGGGCAGCCCCCCAACCCCCAATGTCCCCCCCGTAACACATTAGGAGCTACTTAATATTCATTGGGGGGGGGGAGAAGAGAAAGGAACCCCTTAAAGAATCCAAACGCAATCTGTAGTTTTAACAGTGTAGATTTATTTCAATCTGATTAGATTTAGTATAAATTTTAATCTGACGAAATTTAATCTGATTACTTTAGTTGACTAAATCAATCTGATTAAATTAGTTTGATTAAATTCAATCTGATTAATTTAATCTGAACTAAATCAATCTGAACTAAATTAGTTTTTTTAGTCAACTAACGAGTTAGTTTAAACTAACGTTAATCTTCGTCTGCAATTGAATTAAATTTTTAAAATATTAGTCTGAACTAAATGGGAGTCAGATTACTTTAGTCGATAGAGGATTTAGTTGATTAATGCCCAACACTGCAAGAATAACAAGTAATAGTGAAAGAATAGAAGTAATGTAGTTATTCTTATATAATTAATTGACATATTTATGCAAAACAGATGAAAACATTTGACAACCATTCATAGGGAGCTTTTGTCTAATCAAGAACATGTTTTAATGAATGAATACGGCATTTTAACAATAAAAAAATAAAGATATTTTCTTAAGTACACAAGTTAACTCTTTCAAATGATTTCAGTATGTAACGAGAAAAAATCTTAGATTGCTTTTGTAACAAACGACTTTGGAATGCAAGGGGAAAAAAAGCAATTAATTAATTTCAAAATATATAAAAGAAGAATTCAACTTGGTTATAAAATTAAAGAATCACTAAAGTCTGAAGAAAAGAAAACCTTTATAATCTGCGGTGACAACAAATAGTATAACGGCCAAAAAAACAAAGTTTTTTAATTGAATGTTCAATTTAAGCAATTAAATTAAAAACGCGAAGATAGTAATAACTCTTTTAAGCTTTTATAGTATTAATTCAAAAACCAAAGATCTTGAAATCGTGATTATAAGTACGCTAAATTACTTCGAGACAATGGAATAAAGGCAAAGGAGCTAAGGCATAATTGAAGGCTTCCTCTTTGCCTGTATGGTTGTTTAATTTTACGGCAGCATTGAAAGCGTAAAAGGAAATTTCAAGCTAGGTAAAATAAACAACCAAACAGACACAAAAGCAATCTTAGGAAGTTCATCCTGTGGTTAATAAGTAAGATTCAATACTTTTGACGTTGAGGAAAAAAGATGCACAAATATGCGGCAGTGTATGATCTCACCTCATTAATTTTACTTTTTTTTTTTTTTTGAACAGATAATTGGCGGAAAATGCACAGGGAATTAAGAATACTTAATTTTGTAAACCAAAAAAAAATTTTTTTTCTTCAAAAAATCAATTTTCCCTGATTTTTTGTTATTTTTTCAAAATTCCCTGACTTTTCCCTAATTAATAAAGTTCCCTGACTTTTCCCTGATCTCCCTGATCTGTCGCCACCCTGTAATATAGTGTTGAGCTTCAATTTTTCCTCACATGTGTACCAAAACATTACAAAATATTTTCAACTGTTAATACTTAAATACCTAGTTTTAAAAAAAAAACTTTTTTTTTTGGTTTCTTAGAGGCTTAGGCCCCTTTGCACTGCAGGAACTGCGGGGATGTTGATCCGGGCCAGTTTACAGGATTCAGTCATTAATTAGACAGAAAATGTTGTTGATGTGGGCATCTTAACAAATCAGATCTTCAAGTTTAGCCAACAGTACAGCATTGCAAGTAACAAAGCCAATAGAATCTTACGTTTATCAATAGATAGTTGTTGATCTATTTCAAACAAATATAAGAATGTCAGAAAGTTATTTTATCAGTGCTGAGTAATTTTCAGAGCCAGCAACTTGATTTTGTATGATAGCATTTATTCAGATCAAGAACCCTGGTTACCTTGGTCCAATTGTAGACCAAAAAAACAAAAACAACCAGAACTGATTTTTGCGAAGTCACAAATCATAGGCAGCTGGTGCACCAAAAATGTTTTGGTCAATTGTTTTGGCACCCAGCAAATTGTTTTGGTGAGGGGTCCAAGAAAGTGAAGGGGGCAGGTTAGGAGGGTGGCAGCCCTGAAGCTAACTCTTCTTTTGAAAACTGGACAGTTAATTTTGATGTCATTATTAATCGAGTGACCTTTTCTACAAAATTCAACACACAACCTCAAAAATCGACATAGCAGAGTCCCTCCTACCAGTTCAAGTCTCCAATTTAATTTTTATCATATAATAACACCAGGGAAAGCATAAAAATACATTTATTAAGTCTATTCTTTCTTTAAAAATGCAAATCGATCAACACAATGTAATTAAATAAGGTAGAAAATGAAACGGCTTATTGAATCTTTTGATGAGATGAAACATAAAAGTAGAAGAGTGGACCATCCATGCCGGCTATCCCTACTTATCTTTCATCATCTACCAGATTATTGTGAAATGCTTCCATCCCCCCCCCCCCCCCCCAGTTTTAATGGAATTCTAGGTTTAGTGGATTTTAAAATATAAATGCTACTACAAGGAGTAAATAAAAGGGGTTAGTAACCTCCTAAAGAATTTGACAAAATGCACTATTTCGGGGGGAAAATAGTTTATGTGTTGCAACTTCTTTTTCTAGTAATTTTCCCTAAAAACGGTCAATTGACACTATGAGCCAAATCAAACCAACAGTCACAGTCCTTTGTTTTATACTCGTCTCATTGAATGAGCATTTTGCATTTAAAACACTGAAACCCAAGCAAAGCTGGGTGCAAACGCAGTGAAAATGCAAAACTGTCTGCAAATTCAAAAAATTTCTGCAAAAAGGAAAAAAAAAAGCTGCACCCTCAACTCCTATATTGCTGCCAACAGCAAAACTATAAAGTTTATGTATGTGGAGTGCCACTATGTAACTTCACCATTAAAAAAAATGCTTACTTCTTTTTGAGTATTAACTGCGATAATTGCAGAAATGGCAAGCAACACATGTTTCTCAATGAGAAAATTGCTTTAAAAATATCAAAGCTGTCTATAAATATAGAAAATTTTTTGAGAACGTAGTTTGCACGTTTGTCCATATAATCTCTAGGTCTGGCTGGGTGTAACAGCTAGTCAAAAATATTATGTTGTGGCCATCATGAAACTATCACCTATTATATCTATTAGGGCTGGGCGATGTAGGAATTTCTACATTGTGATGCATGGCAACCTTATATTTCGATGCAAGTTTCTTTTATATATTTTTTAAGAACTTTACTTATAACTGCTTGTTTAAACTTTACATAATATATTCAAGATTTAAAAATATAAACTACACCTGATACTACAAACAAATTCTAACATCAGCAAGAAATTGTCAAAAAAAAAAAAAAAAAGCGTTGAAAGTGCAAGATAGCTATAAATATTACAGACATGCATTTTGACATTACAATGACATTTTGTTAACAAAGTCATAAATTAAAATCAGTAAATTTTTTATGAATTAATTGTGTATTTTTAGAATGTATTTCTGTAAATTTAACTACACTGTATTATAATATCTTAATTTGAACAGGCAAAACTATATTGATCCCTCTTTCTGTAAGTGTAACAGATTTTCACTCTTGCAATATTGCTTTTACTCCAAAATTAGTTTGGAATAAAATTAATTGCAGTTTTTATTATACACCATGACTAATTAATATAGTTAAAAAAGTAATATTTCAACATATTATTTTACACTTAAAACATACATGATGGAAACCTTATCTTTAAGAAAAGCATAAAAGAAAATCACATCTTACCTAAGCATTTATAACCTATTTATAAATCTTTAAAATTTATTGAATAGTTAGAAAACTTATCTAAATTTTAAAAGTAAGTTGATTGAATTCATCTATTGTATGAAATGTTTTATGTTTAAAAATTTAAAGCAATTGATATCTTCAAATTTTTGAAGATTTAAAAAAAAAATCTGATTTAAATCAAAACAATTCAGTTCAAATTAAAAAAATGCAATTTTTCATAAATATTTTTAAAAAATCAAAAAATTATGAACCCTGTTGGAAGGTCACAGTGACCTTCCATCAAGGTGCACCTGCTTCCCCAGCATTTTGATTACGAGATTAAAACAGCAACGATGATCGTAGATCAGTGTCAAAACATCAGTGCTTGGATTTGTAGTCAGTGCGGTATTGATGCATTGGTTCACAAATCCAATACTTTCTTCTATGTATTAGATATAGAAAAAAAGTTAGTTGCCACATAACATCCAATCCCACACTGACAATTTAAAACATTTGTACCTATCCAATGTCAAAGCATGTGCCCAGAGTCAATAGCGGATTTTAGAGGGGGCCTGTGCCCCCCTTAAAAGATGAATTTATTTAACTATTTTATGTATTTTTTTAAATTGAATTCTCTTTAGCATTTTTTTTATGTAGTTAATTAAAAAGGGCAAAACACACAGAGCATATTTTAAATAAAAGGATGAAGTCAGAGGCCCAGAGTGGCAGAATACATTTAACTTGCTGGTTTTGAATTTAAGGGATCACACAATTCGTTCATTAATTCTTCTTTGATGAAATCAATAATTAACATTCTTCAAAAAATGCGTAGGCATGCCTAAAAAAGTTATTTAGACCCAGGAAGCTATTAGCTAAAAAATAGATTTATTTTTCAGCTTATAAAAAATGCAAAATGAAAGAAACCATATAGTACTTTCTTGGGAAAACCATGATATTAATGGAAACGGCATATAATATCACTGTAATCTCAACTGTATCATGGTTTCAAGAACAAATCAGCTACCAGCAACTGCTTTGAAATCCACAGATATAGTCCTGAATTCTTCAATAAAACTTATACGTTAAATAGCAATGATTATCTGAATTAAATAATATTTTATAGTTAAAATATAAAATAAGTTATAAAAACTGAAATGAGATATGGGTTTATTGAATAACTTTGCTTTCGTGTTGTAATCATTACGACAATGTCCCTAATTAAAGCCGCTCAATGTATAGCATCTCGGTGACAATATATTGGGTTTAGTAGTAAGATGCTTTACGTCCACATTCAAAGTACATTTGTGCATAATACTTATGTACCTAGAAGTAGATTACTAGTTTGAAGGGATCCTGAAAAAAAAAGTAAAAAATAAAGTAATGAAAACTTTGTTAGGAAACATCTAATGTGGCGGGAGAGGGGGGGGAGTGCTATTTAAGGGGGGGAAGTGCTTTCTGCCCCTCCCCAAAAAAAGATTTTTCTGTATCCGCCTCCGCCCCTGCCCAGAGTTTGAAAAAACTATTTCAATGGAAGCTGATCTTGGTCTCTTAATGGACAAGAAACAAGAATAACTACATTTAAAAAATGCTTGAATGGTTAAGTAATTAGCAATAAATAAAACAGAAAAACGAATATCTAGTTTGTTGCATCCAAATTTTACTACAGAAGCGGAAAGAGTAGGTTCTTGACATGATGGGTGAAACTATGGATATGGTTAAAGTTCGATAAACATTTACATTGTTAAAAACATAACACCAAAATAACAGGGCTGACAAGAGACAAGATGGACCTTTGTTCAATTTGGTCGGCAAGCCACTCTCTCCACAAAAAGCGTAGAAAATTCACTCGATTTCAAGTCAGGCCCCCATAAAGGTAGGCTTGCCAGATTTCTGAAATGTCCAACCAGGACCCCCCCCCCCCCCCCCCCCCGTCGCGAGTATTCAAAAGGAAACCAGGGGTGATAGTGGACTCGAGTAAAATTTTCTGAAGACTGAAATTTTCAGAAACTATGAGAATTTGACCCCCCCCCCTTCCCGTGAAAAATTTTGCAACATGCAAACAGAAATTATTGAAAATAAATTAGAGACGTACCGAGTACTCGGTAACTACTCGGTACTCCACCTACTCGGTACTCGGCCAAATTCTGATCAGATACTCGGCCAATACCGAGCAGTTGCAAAAAATTGAATCCAAGACAGATACTAAAATTTATAAAAAAAGAGCAAGCATTGTATTCTGTAATCATTTATAATTAAAATTTATAAGTCAAATTTAAGTTTTGAGAATAACGAAGTTTGTAATGCTTCAATGGAATAAATCTTTATTTTAATGTCTCCAAAGTTAATAAAACTTATTTATTAAAAATTATGCAAAAAAGGTAAATACAGAAAATATGGAATTTTCATATTAAAAATGGATTTTTGCTTCAACCAAAAATTAGTTATAAAAAATATAAAAATATCTTTGCTTAAAAAATAGAAGGAAATAAAACAATGTTAAAAGTACAGTGTTGGAATACTGCAGACACATGTTTTGGCAATGCACAAAATGGGAGCTCGTGGATTTAAAGACGAAACTCGGATTTTTTTGTCGAATGCAAAGGCGGATCTAGGGCTGGGTTCCTGGGGGGGGCAGGGTTTTTTTTTTTGAGCAATATTGGCTGGTTTTGGGCCTCCGGACAATTTTTCTGTCGGTGGCGAAAAAGGTCATTTTTTTACCCACCTCCCCCCACACTACGTTGTCTTTTTTCCTGAAATATATAAGATCCTGTCATACTTATTTTGTGTCATTTTATTAATATGTTGCTTCCTGCTGTCCTCTTAAATTGAACTCAAGAGGGTTAATGGTGTCCCTTTAAGTAAGGTGTAGAATACCTCCAATTACAGGGGTCCGGTGGTTTCTCCCACGGACGAAATTTTGTAAAATAGATATAAAATTCTGCATTTTGAAGTCTTATAAAGGGTAATTGGAATTAAAAACATCTCGGGAAAAAAAGAGGCAAAAATTACAAATTACGACAATACAGGGTAAAAATTGTTTTTGGGTCCACAAATCAATGACAGCAGCCTTCAGAAAGAAAAAGAGAGGGAGGATAGAATAATTGTGCATTGTTATTTGATTACATCTGCTGTTGGTTGAATTCCATAAGTTTTTAATCACGCATCCAACCCACCCACAAATGCAGAGTAACATGCTGCTCAATTGGACAATTTATAATGTATTCAATCGATTAGAAAAAAAAAAAGAAGAATACTTTGATTAGGAATTTCATGCTCATCTAATTCTTTTCAAGGACTTGAGAACAATTAAAATGATTTAAGGTATTTCATTTGCCTTTTCCAGTCTCTGAAAATTAGTATTAGATTGTACAGTTTTACAGTAGTTTTAAATTTGTAAGAAACAATTATTTTGAGTTTAAAAGAAAAAAAAAACTTTAGATATGTCATTACAACAACTTTTTTTTCAATTACAAGTAGTGCAGAAAAGGAAAAAGAATAGAGGTAGCACTTTTTTAAATACTGCATTCAGACTTAAATAAACAGCAAGATATATGAAACATGTGAGTCACAAAAATTTATCCCAAGTAATATGTTTCAGAAACATGAGAACCATGATTTTTACATTTTTGATGCAGGATGGGGCAAGGTGCTGAATTTGACATATTTCAACATTTCTCCCCCTAACCCCTTTCCATTTTTTATAAATTTTAAAATTTTTGGTTTCTACCCACACTTTTCCAAATTTTCAAGCACTTCAAAATGAAATTTTTTCAAGTACTTTTTTTTTCATGAAATTTTCGGGATGTAAATCCGTTCTTTTTTTAAACCTTTGTTTTTGTTTCTAATGTGTTGAAATAATCAATTTTTTTAAACATTGCATCTGAATACATAGCTCGTAATTTTCACTTATATAGTTGCCCTAATGGTTTCCAGTTAAAAATTGTTGTTTTCAACACATTTTCAGCAACCTAGTGATAGCTTTACTACTTGTAATACTGTGTACAGTCCCCCCCCCCCCATTAGAGAAGGACATTCGCTATTCTCTTAATTTTCACTTCTGAACTATTCAAAAAAAAAAAAAAAAAAACATGATTTTTTTCTTTTTCGATTTTGGAAGGTATGTTATTATACATAAAGTACTCCTCAGACTGGGGGGGGCATCGCCCTCCTTCGCCCCCCCTTAAATCCGCCCAGGGTCGAATGTCTTTACATTCTTTAGCTCACATGTTATTCACTGAAAAAGACGTTAATTATAATGAGGGGGGGGGGGGGGCAAAAACACCTGCCTGCAGTGTTCCTGCACATTTGTTTTATTTGCTTTTAAAAATTCTTTATATTTGGCAGACTAGAACTATAATTGATTGCTATACAGTGAAAACCCTCCTAACGTACACCCCTCTTATGCGGACAATTTTTAATTCCCCAGTTCCAATGCAAATAACATTCCTTAACCACTGTCCTGCGGACACCTCTCTATTGCGGACAAAAAAATTGTCCTGTTAGTGTCCGCATTAGAGGGAATTTACTGTAATTTGTTTTAATTCCAACTTGATTAATCATACCTTTTATTTATTTTTAATTTTAAAAATAATATTTTTGTAAAATTTTAGACACAAACAAAATTGTTTATATAATGCATAATTAAATTTCAGCAGGAATTAAGTTTTAAAAACTATTATATGGAAATGGAGGTCTATACTACTATTCCAATAAGTTCAAAATTTATCACATGTGTGTCGATGGTTCTTCTTAAAACATAATTGGTACTTGGTAACTCGGCCGAGTACTTGGTACTCGGCCAAAGTGCTACTTGGTACGTCTCTAAAAGAAATATTTTAAAAGTTTTTTTTCTTTTCTTTAAACAATTTTTTAGCTTTGAAATGTGTTGTCCGCCCAAAATATTTGGAAATTTCAGATCAAACATCCTATAAAGGAACGCACCCTTGGCTGGTTCTTAGCGTATTTTAGAGGGTAGTTCATTCTCAATGCTATGAATAAATACTAATTATGAGCCTAAAGCAGGGGTAATAATAAATGACACAAGCAGATAAATTTAAACATTTTATTTTATACATGTTAATATTTATTGGTTACTTTAGTAAGAAGAAATACTTTGAATGAGGAATAAAAACTTGAACAATATTTACATGAATTTTTCATTCGCTAGGACTTTTTTGGTTTTAATATTGTTATAAAAATCTTCACAGCTGATTCGATATTAATTTTATAAGTCTATGTTTCAAATGACTAAGTAATTATCAAAAATAATCCTTCACAGTTAATATTTTTTAGACTTTTTTTTTCATCTAATCAAATTTATCTTTTTCCGGGACCTGAAGTAAACCGGTCGGGATACCGGGATTTTCCCTGAAAACCGGGACGCAGGGCAAGATTTGGAAGCGTGGAGGCCCCGGGGCAATGAAGGAGTGGAGGCTCCTAATCAGGGTTCGAAAAGATCAACATATTTTCGAAAATATCCGATACTTTGATATACATGAGAATATTTTGATATATATGTATATATCCAATATTTTCGAATGGTGAAAGTTAGGATATTTTGTAAAAATTTTATTGTGGGGGACCCTTTGTTGTGGAGGCCCTGGGGCAGTAGCCCCGCCTGCCCTCCTCCAAATCCGGCCCTGCCGGGACGTCTGGCAAGCCTACCTTAAAGGCCCTGTTTTTGACTAGGCTGACACGGCCCTGCAGAATAATGAAAACTGATGTACATTATAAGCGAATACTTTTCTGCTAATGTTGCTTATTTAAATTTACAAACAACTGTTTTCACAGTCAGATAAGAATATGAAGTGACATTTGTTTTCAGGATCAAACAACTATTAGGAGGATAAAACAACTCTGTTGCAAAACTAATTTAAGCAACAACTGCACAGGATTTGAGGCAAGCGGCAGGGTCAACTTATGTCAGGGTGTCCATGACTTTACAAGGGGGTCTGCGATCAAGGCTTGCACCATTGACATTTTTCGGGGGTTAATTTGTGAGGATTTCTGATCCTATTCAGCAGGAGTGGTAATTTTTGGGGGGAGGGGTTGACATCATACTTGAAGGGGGAAGGGGGTGGAAACACCTGCCTGTGTTGTTGTTTCTCATCATACATCTTACCAAATTTATAAATAAATTAAGAAAAAAAAATATTACTACTGTTTAAAATTCAAGCCTTACATAACATCAGACAGAGCACAAAATCAATTTTTTAAAATAATTAATTCAAAATAACTCATTTCAGAAATCAAGTTTTTTCGTTGAATTCATTATCATGTGTTATACACGCCCAGTTAATGTATTCCTGTCTTACAAACAATTAGAAAATTACAATATCTTTCAAACTATACTTACGTAATTTCCAATGCTTTTTCATTGATAGGGACATCACGAATCACTTCTTAATATCCTGCACTGTTTAAAACTACACCGTTTTCTGTTGCTTAAACATTAGCACTTCTTCGTACACAAACACACAATCCAGCAACAAATTGTAAAAACATCGAACGTGTTTGAAGCACAATTGAACATACACATTTAGGCAATTGTAAAAAATAAGTAAAATGCAAACATTAAATTATAGGAATTCAAACGAGTTGAAGCTACGGTAAATTTAAATTTTGGTGACACAGTTTAAACTCTATACAGATAATGACCCGTGAAATCATGTCTACAATTGAAATTTTGAACTAAAAATTATATTTAAATTCACATCATGAAGAATGGAACAAATAATTAACTCATAAAACGTTGACGATGAATCCAAAAACCGCACGTTACGCTAGCATCCGTGTAGCACAACAGATTGACGATTGACTAAATTGCCTTCAGTTGGAAAAAAAATAATACAACAGCTGAGTACCTAAATCTCTGGTTGCGCTGCTTAGTGCGCATGCTCCACCGAGTTCAAAGGGGGCGGGGGATTTTTTAAAAAATGATTTCAGGTTCAATTGGAGAAGTTATCTAAGAGTACAATAATGATTGAAAAAATGCTTTCGCGGAAGTTTTCTATTATTTCTAAGATTAAAGAGCAAGCATTACAACTGATAATGAGTCTTTTACGATGCGGTTAGTCATCGACCAGTCGAGGTTGACGAACGCACCCTTAGGAACGCATTCGAGCTCAATTAAAGCGCACTACAACTTCTACTTATCATCGCGTTTTGATGAAAAAGCGTCTGCTGTTTTGTTTTCATTGATCAAACAATTCCTTTTTGAGAAATGCAGCTTTCAAAACTAAATATTTTGAAACATTTGTCCTTTAGCACTCCTGCTATATATAACAGATTAAAAATCAACAGATACATTTCTTATGTACAAGGACAAAGCCCTCAACCGAATATTCGAGAGTATTTTTATTTCATTGATCACCAAGGAATGGTAAGCATTTCAACCTTATAACCTATTCCAACAAATTTTTATTTTTAAACTGATTTAATGGAGGTTTTTTGACAATTATTTATTTGTCTATTATTTTTTTAGTTATTTTTGGATGATTCAAAAATGAAGAATTTTACTTCTTGCTTCAAAGGTAAAAAATATTCTGTATTTTTTTCAGATTTGACATTTCGATGCTTTCCAGGGGAGAGAGGTTCAAAACAGAGGGTGTATACTCAGTGCAAACTGAGTAACAGCCAAAACCACGCCTATTTATATGTAAATACATGAATTTCTCAAAGTCGGGGGGGGGGGGGGGGGTAATTGCCTCTTCCTGACTCTGTAAATGACATGCCTGTATTTGTATCAAGTATAGATCTCATGATTGCTTTCTGATCAAACAACAGTTGATTTAGAAACACTCTATCATTATCAACCATAGTATAAATTAAAGGTGCTATGTTCTTAAAAAAAAGCACATCTTTTTGTAGCTCAGCAACCAACTTTCTTTTCTTTTTTTTTTTTTATGTTAAATTTCATTTCTAACCTTTGGGAAATATTTTCCATGACCAGAAATCGAACTCGTCTCAAGTATACTTTTACTATAAGCATTTTTGTACAGGAAAAATTGAATAACTATCAAAATGAGTCCTAATAAATTTGCAACTCATAAGTTTCAGTTCCCTCTAATTAAACCTGTTAGAGTCAATTGTAGGCTCTTCACCCTAACCCATGAAAATCTTTTCATTCTTTTGGCCTTCCGGAAGGGGTAGTGTCCATATGAATGTTTTTTAAAAAATGGAACATTAGAAATTCAGGAATGAATGTTGCTTCAACCACCAATTTTTATAAGAAAAAAAAGTTAAAGAATAAATATAATTTTCCTAACCCTTGGTGAAATGGAATAGGGGAGAGTGGTAATGAATGTGCCATGGGGATGAATGGGCCACTAACAAAATATGAAAAAGTATTTGCATAAAATTATTTTAGATGCCACTAGTAGATAAAGTTATTTGTTCTTCTAAACTCATCCAATTTTCAATTGCTTGAGAGAAGCTATTTTTCCACTAGAGTAGGATGATCAAGAATCTGATTGAAAAATAATTTTTTCCCTCTTCGGTAAAATAAATACTAGCTAAAAAGTATCAATTCTTTCACTGCATATAAGTTTGTTTGCAAGTCTTTCCACATCTGTAAACGAATTTTAAGATGTATTTTGAAGTCAAATGAATTTCATGTATTAAAAAAAACCTGAATATATTCCAGAAGTATAGATAGGGCCGAATGGGCCTCTTTGTCATCATGGTTATGGATAGGCCATTAAAATATGGGTTTTTCTTCATTTTTTTTCCTGATTTTCTCTTTAATATTAAATGTAACTGGCTATCTGAGATTTAAATTATTGTCTTGTTGGAATAGGTTTATTGTAATTTCTAAAATTTGCACATTTTAACCCTCCGAAATATTTGCTATGTATTAGAAACATAAGTGAAATTCTAAAGCGATTAAGATGAATTTTCCAGTTATTTGACCAGTATCAGTATTTCACCATTTGGATTTGATATAAGTGATTCCATCCTGTATTTAATAAATAGGTTGGATTAAAATTGCGTGCTTTTGCTTTGTTGATTTTGTATGATTTTTTGAAAATGTCCTATTTTTTACTTTTGTAGGCTGGTGCATATATTTAAGTATCTTTTTTAATTACTAGTCTCTTTGAAAATCTAAGTAATAATTCTTATTTATTAGTAACATAGTAAGTGATAATATTGAATTATACCAAAAGCAAATAAAGTTTTAATTATTAAAAAATATATAAAATTTAAAAGTACAATTGTAATGAAAATGATAAACATTTTTGCTTGTATTCTTATTTATTTAAGAGCTTTTTTTAAAAGATCAACTCCACATGTTTTCATTGAATTCATTCAGTGGCCCATTCATTGCCTTCAATGGCCCATTCAGCCCCATGGGTGGGGATGAATGGGCCAAATTTCTATGTTTTAATTTTCTATAATCATTCATAATAGACATTTTCTAATCCAACGTATATGACTTTTTATGTAACTACATAAGAAAAGTACCTAAAGAGCCAATTCCAAGCTAAAAAAAAGTATTAGAAAAAATTACAAAAATTAAAAACCAAAAATTTGCCCTTTCATTACCACTTTCCCCAACATTTTTCTGGTAGTACCAACTTCAAATTTGTAGAATTTCCTGAGAACCTTTGAACCTCCTCCCCCTTTCCATGTTGTTTCCTACCACTGCATGTTTGGTGGCCATTTTTAAACCAAAAAACAAACATTTTAAATAACATGTTTTGAAATGTCAACCCCAGCATCTGTTGAAAAGTATTAAGCTTAAGAATACTGCATGTGTAGAAACACACCTAACACAAAGCCAAATTGATTATTTTAATTAACATTTGAATTAACAAAATTAAAACACTCAAAATTTCATGAATAAACAAGTTAAGGAAGTGACATGTGTGAAAAGTCTCAAATTGAATCACGAGTAGGCACCAGAGCAAATTGGAACTTGCTTCAGCTCTCTTAGAAATTAAATGCATTATAGCTGTTAAAATGATGTGAGCTATATTTCAGATTGAGGGGAAAAGAAAAGGAATAAAGATGCAAAACTGAAGTTAAAGTACACATGTAACTGTGGTTTATTAGTGCCAGATTGCCATTCCAGCAGCGAAAGCTCGTAGTCCTTTAAATAGAGGTTCACAAAATATTTTCCTGTTTATTATCTGTTGAAAAAAATATAATTAATAAAATTATCTTTATTATCTGAATTTTTTTTTTTTTTTTTTTTGCAACGTTAAAGTATTTAACCCCAATTTACTGTTGGATTCAAGAATGGAGGCTGCTTCTTTGCCTGCAGGGTTGTTTATTTTATGGAGCCCAAATTTTACTCTTATGCAATCAGGCTACGTAAAATAAACAATCCTATAAGTAAAAAAGAAGCAGTCTCTATTTGCATGAACTGTTTTCTTCTCATTACTTACTTAACATCTTTGTTTTTACTTTGTCTTTAAGTAATTAGCCTACTATAGTAAAAATTTCAAAGAGAAATCTTTTACTTTTTAGATTGAACTGTAATTTAAGCTTATATAAATTATTACTTCTTTACACAGGGCCGGATTAAGGGGAGGGTAGGCGGGGCTACTGCCCCGGGGCCTCCACAGCAAATGGGCCCCCACAATAAAATTTTTACAAAATATCCTAACTTCCACGGGTTGAAAATATCAGATATATACATATATATCAAAATATTTGGATATATATCAAATTATCGGATATTTTCGAAAATATGATGATCTTTTCGAACCCTGATTAGGGGCCTCCACTCCTTCGTTGCCCCGGGGCCTCCACACTTCTAAATCCGGCCCTGTCTTCACATTTTTAATGTAGTAGCTCCCATCCCAACCTCACAATGAGGTTGCAATACAGCCCCACTTAGAACATAAGTTACTACATCACAATAAATTAGTGTTCTTTCCAATGTCAAAAATTTCTGAGCAGTGGGGTTTCAAAACATCAATTCTTCCTCTAAAGTTTTAACGCATGGCCTAAAACTAGGTTTTTAAAACCTCCAATTTCTGATCTTTCATCTAATGTGATCATTTGGATTTCTCCAAAGGTTGCCTAAAATTAAGTCTTAAAGTTTTCAATTTTGAAAAACTATAAACAACAAGTATCTACACATACTAAGGACTGTGGCCTTCACTGAATATTGGTCTATGAAACGGGCAGGCCCGGCTCCTGGGGTAGGCGACCTGTGCCACCGCCTAGGGTGGCAGATTTTAGGGACAGCAAATTTCATGATGGCAAAAAAAAAGTCAAATTTGTTCCTTAATCATTATTTTTATTATTTTATTTATTTATTTATTTATTTTTTTTGTGCAGCTCAAATTGCAACAATACCTCAGAGTATGCTCGCTGATTAAAAAGTATACTTATATTTTTTTACGATGAGGGGGAGGCACTTGTCAACATCGCCTGAGACGCCCCTCCCCTAGAGAAGCCCCCTAGAAAGAGGTCCGCTGGTTGCAAAGTTTGGGAAGCCCTGCTTTAGCATATTAAATAGTATCGTTGCCTTATCTGGAATTTAAAATATGTCTCTAAAAAAAATTATCTTCAAACTTTACAATTATTTTCGACATTCCTCAAGCAAGTAAGAAAAAAAAGAAAGTTCTCCATCCAAAAAGTTTAGGAACCCCTGATTTAAGCGGTGTGTTTGATTCAAATATTCGTCAGTGTTTTAATGTTTCTGGGGGGGGGGGGGGGGGGGGGGGCAAAATGACATGACATGGGACAAAAATTCAACTTTTGTTCCATGCATCATTACAGTTATCCTCTTTATGAAATATTTATGTGACATTAAAACAGCAACATATTACATGCATTTCTTCTTCTTTCAACTTAATAGTAAAGATAAATGAAAAGTCCAAACAATACAAAAGTTAGCAATAGCAATACCAAGCAGAAATCCAGATATTTTGGTAATTTTAAAGATGGTTAATTGAAATAATGTGAACTTCTATGTAAAAAAGCTGTTGAAATACTTTGTACTACAAAATGGATAAAATATGACAACATGTATACTAGGGTGGTTCAAAAATACATGTAAAAAGAAAAAGTTCTCCTAGATAACAAGACACCCCTCAATATTTTTCGACTTGTGGATAGTAATATACTGGAAGAATTTTAGCTTCCTATTTCAACTAAAAGAGGGTGCTCAACCCCCTTCCTCAAACTTCATAAGTATCGGGAGGGGAGTTAAAAAAATACATTGAACTGGAAAAAAAAAGCTACATATTATAATATACATGAGTAATATGCATATACTTTTCTTTAAAATAATTATTAACAAAAAAACAGCAAATTAAATTTTTCTAAATTTCTAACATTTTCTATGTTATGGCTAATGTTAAATTAAGGGGTCATTGAGGTGAGTTAAAATTTGAGTAAGAAGCTAAAACTTTTACATTATAATACTATTAGTAAGTCTAAAAAGATAGAGGGTGTCCTGGACTCCAGCTGAAAAGAAGTTTTTTTGAACCACACTAATGTATACATGTATAAATAAAAGCAATTAAAAAGAGAATCAAAAAATATTTTTTTCTTTTCAATTTCTTTTATTTATATGTGTATACAATACACACATTCATATTTTACTCATTTAAATTTCTTATTCACTTTTTTTATATTCAGTTTATTACTTGATCAAACCTGTACCTATATTTAAATAAAACCTACCTATAATAAATGAAATGCTAGAAGAAATTTAATGAGCGACTGATTAGTCATTGGAGCACCAATATTATTTTTCTCCTTTCAAGCGAAATTTAATTTGATTTTCATAATCTATTATAGTGTGAAAATTGTTATTTTGATTTATTATTTTCACTTTGTTGATGTATTTGATTCAATATGTAAATATGTTGTAAACATACATACATGATTAGGAATTGAGAATAATTTTTCTATTTTTGTTACAGACAAAAAGTTTCTAGAATTCTTTTTCAGAAGGCTGAAATTTAATGATAGTGGCAGATATGAAAAAGAATTTCCTTTTCTATCCTTGTGTGGTAGAGAAACAAACTTTGTGAGATGTGATGACCTTCCTATAGTTTTCACTCATATATTTGAAAAAAATGAAGATAATGAAACCATTGAATATATTTCTTACGCACACACAGGAGAACTATTAAAACAAAAGTTTGAGCCAGAGAAAATTTGCATGTTGCCAGAAAGTGGCAGAGTGTATCATCCTGGTCCAGAAAGTACTGGAGGTGTAGGATTAATTAAATCATCGTTAGCAATTCAATTGAGTCAGCACTTCTTGTATCAAGATAATGGCACAGATGCTGCACCTTCACATTTTGTGTGGAAGAACAGAAAATATGAACTCACAAATGAAATTGTAGAAAAATTGAAATATATGAAGAGTTAAGTAAGTTAATTTTTATTATGTAAAAAAAAAACGAATTTTAAAGCAAAGATTATTTATAAGGAATAAATGTTAGTATTTTTTATACTCTATTAATTTTATAGACACATGCAGCCCAAATTTAATATTTTCAAATGAAATCATTTTTGAGAATGAAAAGGCTTAAACCTTAATTCTGTTGTACAGTAAAAAAGAGTTGTGGAACGTAAATGTAAGGCATAACTAAATCCTTACTTGATTTTAATGCTATTTGCATTTTTTTTTTCATTTCAACTCTGCTAGTATTTAAAAGGTTGAAAGTGAAGTTTCAGAAAAGTTGTGTGGTTCCTTCATCTATGATGTGTAGTTTAAAATGACAAAACTGGAACTACAAAAACAGGCTGCACAAAATCAAAAACAGAGGTTTTACTAAGAAAAATAGAGGCAAAACCAGTGAGATTTATTTTTCAAGAAGAGTTCTAGGGTTGTTCTTAAAAAGGATTTCGGTCAAAAACGTAAAACAAAAAATAAAAAGATTAAGTTAAGGCATGATTTTAATAGATATCTTTTTATGCTTAGTGACACTTTTTCATTTTGTAGTTTTGAAATGTTTTTGTTAAATTTTAACAAAGAAATCTATTGTAAGTGCTCTTAAGCTTCAATGTTAAAAGTTGCGTACTTTTTAGTTAAGTAATGCACTTAATTATGCATATTGAACATTAAGGCATTAGAATTATTATTGTTTTCAACTTGATGCAGACGTACTATAACCTGCTGAAAAAGTGTATTTCAGTTACTCAATATCACATTTGACGTAATAAAAAGTGTATTGTGAAAGCTTTTTTTTTTCAAATTTCCTATTTTCCATTCTACTTTTGCTTATTTCTTTTGGATTTTTCAGTATGTTTCTTTTGCAAAAGTAAACATAGAATGACAATGATTTTAAAACATCTTATGATGAATGCATTAACCAAAAAAAGTACGTCCATTAATATTTTCCTTAACTTATAAACTGCTGAAGTGAAATCTGCATTGAAAAGAATTTTTGAAAATCACATATACTGACACCATTTTTATAAGTTTCTAAATTAGAGACACTTTTTATACGCATCTCAACATTAAGCTAAAACTTTATTTACTAACTGACTAACTTAATTACTTAACCTAGCATAATTGGTATTTTTTGATGCAAACCATTTTTTTTATGGATGGTATCATGCAAGTTAAAAAATTCACCAACTTCAAACTTCTGTAAAATTAAATATCTTTATTTAAAAATTATATAAAATACAGAGATCATTAAAAAACATTGTTCTAATCATAAAATTTCAACATAATTTGTTTTAAAAAATGATTTTAAAATAAATAATCAAGATGTTTTAGAAAATATTTGTAGATTTCCTGGTTTCATCCATGACAAACCAGTCTGTGAATTTTTTGAACCATCTTCTTGTTCTTTCTGCAAATAAAAAATACATATATATCAAATAAGAAGAAGAAATAATTCAGATTCTTGGCTTCAGACTCTGAGAAAATTCCCTGATTTCTGTCAAGTACAAGTTTTTTTTTTCCATATTATATATACAGTAACTGTACCTGCATGCTGATGCTTGTTAGAAATTTAAAGAAAGTTCCTTGAATTAATGAAATGAAAAAATATCTTCCCCTTTGCAGTAGCAAAAAAGAAAAATCTTTAAGATGAATATTGAATATACACCTTTTAACCTAAGATCCAGGAGTATTCCATTCGGTAACAAAAATTCTCATAAGAATAATACCAAATGCGGTAGTAAGAAGCATAGGGATGTAAGTGGCAAAATTAAAAATTTGGAGATAACTAGTACAAATAGTAGGGGAACCTTTTCTCTGTCTTGGGGCAAGATATAGTACATGTAGCCCTGGTATGTGCTGCTGTAGAGCATGATTTAGAAGAAAAAAATCAATGAAAACCTACCTAGGATGTTATCATTAAAAGTGTTTTACTCAAAACTTGAAAATGTCCACTTACATCCCTTTGCTTTTCATTGCCTCAATTGTCCTTCAAAGGTCCCTCTCCTTAAAAAAAAAAAAAAAAAAAAAAAAAAAAAAAAAAAAAAAAAAAAAAAAAAAAAATTGGAAAAAAAAAAAAAAAAAAACCCTCATTACAATCTGTACAAAATTAAAATCCTAAATTTTTTAACCAGTACTTCTTTGTTTAGTTTGTGGTTTTTAAAAATATATTTTTTACATAATTTACTTTCAATGAAAGACAGTTTTTTTTTTTAAACTTTTGTTGGAAAAAAAAATAATTTACTTTGTTATGATATTTATTTGACTATTTAAACCACACTAAATCATAAGTGTTT
The DNA here is from genome assembly GCF_026930045.1 of Uloborus diversus. Classification (NCBI taxonomy): domain Eukaryota; kingdom Metazoa; phylum Arthropoda; class Arachnida; order Araneae; family Uloboridae; genus Uloborus; species Uloborus diversus. The sequence goes on along the minus strand of NC_072736.1, from coordinate 107,024,032 downwards.
TAAAGTGTGAGAAAAAATACATTATAAATTATTTTCCAAATTATTTTAAGGCAGTAAAAATTCAATGACAACAACCATCAAGTATTTACAGACAAAGACTCTAAACTTCCAGAAAATAATTCATTTTCTTTGCAGCTATTCTTAGAATAAATTAACCATTACTAAGGGAAAAATATAAAGAATCTCTTTAAAGGAGGGGGGGGGGGGGGAATCTTTACTAAACATAGAATGTTTCTTTTTTTTCCAATGTTAAAATCAGAGAAAAAATATAGAAAAATTATATTTTTAGCAGACGTCATTCTAGTCAAAGGTAATGACTATTGATAAAGAAATCAAAAGTTTATAATTGTTATGTAGTGCTAATAGTTTTGAATATTTTACTCTAGCTTGCAATGAATAGTCAAATTTGTTATCAATTATGAAATTCTGCTTTTTTAAATAATTTTTTTGAAAAAGATTAAGTTACTTTTGAAAAGAAACAAAACACATATTTATAAACAAAAACAAGCATCATAATGAAGATTTATCGTCTTGTTTTCTTACCTTTGATAAAAATAGCTTTTTTCTGAAATCATCATGTACACTGGGATCCCAAGGTGTAAAGTGAAATGCATGGGGATCATCTGTGATTGGTTTTTCATACAACTTTTCACTGCACAAACTTATACTTTCAGCAACTTTAACTTTATACAACTCCAAATCTTTCTCATACCTTCAAAAATAATTGTAATTCATAAGAAATTAAAATATTGTATATTATTTTTGTTTTAAAACTAATTTTTAATACATGATCATGCTTTGAAATTTTCCCAATTCAAGTGGAGAAAAAAAAATCTTAATATAAGGGAAAAGGAGGCACATGTGAACATGGTATGTTATACTAGTATAACGTCACGCAAAATATCTTAAAAAATTCTGAAGTAATGGCAGTACCAGCCCTACTTCTTCACCAAACTTGCAGAGCAAGGAGCCAGTTTATGTTCCTGTGGCGACAGCTTCTTTGTTTTAGCGGATGCTGATGTACTTTTATCACTATCTTCTTCGTGTAAAAACATGTTTTAAACTACCTAATAAGCTAAATTTAATTATTGCAAACCATTTTGTGAGAATTAACGTATATTTACGCCAATGTTTAAACTTTGTAATTAAATTAAAAATTATTTTTTTCTGAAAATTAGTTCTAAGGTAGTAGATAACGGGGCAATTGTGAACACAACATGTAGGGGCACATATGAACTATTCCAATATCCTCTCCACAATACAAATATTAGTGTAGGCTTATTTTTAGTGTTAAAAGAGTTGTAAAGATTTTTAACTATTATTTCACTGCAATCAATTTGTAAATTTATTGTTAATTATTATTATATAATTATTATTTTATTATTTTTTAAATTCTTTAATTACTAACTTGCAAGGACCCGCAAGGGGGTGTTTGACACCCCACAGAACTTTATTATTCGAACTTTTTAAGTTATCTTAATTGAAAATGGATCAAACTCTGTGTAGCTGGTTTGAAGGTCACTTGCAAATGGAGGGTATGTTCGCTGTGTGCATTCCTGCAGCGGTTTTCCTATAATTCCTTTTATGGGGTGTCAAACACCCCTTGCACGTCCTTGTGATTCTCTGATTTTCGTTGAAAATGTCGCGCTACATAACGTATGATGAGGGTATGAGACATTTGCAAAAGCTGTTGGATGAAGTTTCCACTGATGATCAATAGATATATGAATCTTATGAGGAGCCTGATAATAGTGTTAAATTATAGTCGCCATAATTCTGATAGTGAACCTGAAGATTTATATGATGAAATAATTGATTAAGATGATGAAATAATTGGTCCTAAAAGAGAAACTTTTACCATTGGAAAAGATTGTCAAACAAAAGGGATGAAAGAAAAATACCGTTTCAAGAACACCAGAAAAGAGCATTATTTATTAACTTCTGGGAAATACGAAGCATGCGAGTAATACTTCAACACCTTTAGAATCATTTTAACTTTTATTTTGAAAGCATTCTGGTTTTTATAATGAAGTCTACTAATACCTATTGAAAGAGTTAGATATAATTTTTCTCGATAAAGAAATGCCAATGATATCAGCAAAGATGAACCGAAGACATTTATTGGTTAGCTGCTTATTCTACTGCATGGATTTAAAAAAAAAACGCCAATGGTGCTATTTTTGTCTCCTCTAAATATAGCTATGTTCAACCGCAGGGTTTTGCTGCTCTTAATCGAAGATTCTCAAATAAGTATTAAAAAGGAGGAGACCTTTCATTAACGACTTGGCAGTTCAACTTGTCAAAAACCATGCGGATCAGAGAGCGATGTCAAGCATCAAACAAAACTAAAATTTGAGAGGTAATTTTTCAACGAAGCCAACTCCAAAAACAAAAAAGGTGTCATACAAGTGCTGTTATATCTGTGGCAGTAAGAACGAGTCTTGTTGTTTAAAATACTTAAATATTTTTTGCAAAAATCATTCTGATGTCATGTGTACCGAATGCATCAACTAATGTAGATGTGCATTTATATGAAATAAATTTCAAATTTTGGTCTTAATTTAGCAAAAATCACTCATGAAATATGTTGATTTGAAATGTTTAAAGTAATAATATTTATGTTTGGCGTAAGGAAGTTCAAAAAACACCGTGAAAATAAACTTTTGCTTAGTAAATTATGGAAATTCTCCAATGGGGTGCAGGACACCCCTTACTTGTTCTCGTGTTCGTCCGAGTAGCGCGCGTCTTCGCGGGTTAAATAGTTGGCCAAAACTCAACTGTTATGTAATGTTTGCAAGGAAAATAAAAACAAAATATTTTCCTTCAACTAAAAACTGAAGTTTAGAATAATTTTAAAATTCATCATCATATTCCATATGAAGCTTAAACACACTATACAAGAATAAACTTTACAAAATAAAATATTCTTTGTATTGTTTAGTCAGTTTTTTTTTTTTTTTTTTGTTGATCCAGTGATTAGAACATGCTATGAAACTTTAAAATTTGACAGTGAGCAGAGTTATATAATTCAGAAAAAATATTTTCTTAATGACAGTTGTACAATTCAAACAGACACAGTATAGGTTACAAACCCTTGAATGTAATTTGAATATACCTATATGCTTCATTATAACCAGTTTTTCGTTGAAATATGATGCTCCTCTTGCATTTTTTAATCCTGTTTACACATGCCCCAAGCTTGTTAAAATGTGCCCCCATATCGGGGCACATGTGAACAATTGAAAATTTTTTTTTAAAAATTCCTTAAAACAAAAGACTTATTTTTTTATAAAATCTGAAAAATTCCATGGCACAAAGAAAATACTATTCAATCATGGAGACCTTTTTTCTATGTGAAACTGATAATATTTTCTGAAAAATTAAGAAATGAAAAATAAAAAATGTTCACATGTGCCCCTTTTCCCCTATCTGTATAATTTTAGGGTAAAACCGTCTGCTAGGAAGAAATTGATTAAAACTTGATTGCAATATGAACAAAATAAAAAAATCTCATCCCCCCCCCTTGAAGAAAATAGAATTTATTCAAAGCTTTCATTATAAATAAAATACGAAAATCCTGCTTCCACACGGAGGAAAAAGAATTTAGTTATAACATGTACAGCAATAAATAAATAAACAAATAAAAAATATAAATAAATAATAATAATAATAATAAATAAATAAATAATAAATGGAGCTGCACACTTTTGGGGTTTGCCCTAATTTTGTATTAAATTTTAAGGCTATAGCTGCTAAGAGATTCCAGAGCAGTGGAAAATGGCTGTACATAATGTGTGAAAAGTAGTTTTCTAATTCATGTTCTCCAAACATGCCTAGTATAATATAGCTTCACCTACACCTATATGTATAAGTAATTGAATCTTTCAAGTCAATTTTCACCTTTTTACTGTGCTCGAAATCTTCTAAAAGTTGGTATACCACCTCTTAAGGGGAGACTATTCAATGTTCTATAATCAGATTAATCACCTAACTTCTAATAATAAGTTTATTTCAATGTTAAGCAAAGTTTTCACATAAATCCTTTAACATGTAGGTGAAAAATGCTCATACAGTCATGTGTATAAATTATATATCAATAGAAAGCAGAAAGTTTTTCTCCCTAATATAAAATATGTTTTCTCCCTAATATAAAATATGTTTGAACTGTCCAAGGTAATTAAAATGTGAATAATAATTGTTTGAAACTAATTTCAAGCTAAAATGGAGGTAAGCCTTCAAATAGAAAAGCGGTGATTTTTGAACAATACCTTTATTCTATGTAATGATATTTTATCAATTTGGTTGGCTGCTGTGACCCTAACACTAGATTTTTGTAATATAGTAAGAAAAAGAAACTTACAACTCCGCAGCTTCTAAATTCAATGGTGATTCTGTTTCAATCTTGTAAAATATTCTTTTTGCATACTGAATCAATTGCCACAAATGGTTAACATTTCTCCTGCAACAAAGTTTTAAAAGTTGTAACATCAAAATACAGCTCCAAAAAATAGGGCAATTTTTTTTTTACTATAACTTGTTATTTACCTCCATTTAGGGAAAGCTCTTTTAACATCAAGCTCACCAGTTTCAATATTTATTAAAGGATGAAACATTGGTACATCAAAAACCAAAATCTGAAATGATCAAGAGTAAATGAAAACAAATATGTCATCATTTACATTTATCCAGCTTTTTCTTCAGTTTCTGATTGAGCATGTTAATTTTTAAATGCAATACAACGGGTACAACATAGCCTCAGAAGTTGAAAACAAAAATATTAAAGCTCAATGTAAACATAAATCAAAAGTTGTAGTTTTAATTTTGTAATAGGAAAATTTCCTTTCAAATATTTTTTAATGAAAGTGATGATATATTGTTGGAGGAATATAAATAAATAACAATCAGAAAACAAAAAATATTATCAAAGATGTTTGTCTTTGATAATCAATTAGCATTAAATGTTATTCTATACAAAGTGGCCAAGAAATACAGCAAGATTTAAAGCTTATACAAAAAATAGCACTGAAATTGACACTAACCACTAATTTTGAGTGTTTAATGATCTTTACCCTCAGAATAACCAGTAGCATATTTAAAATATGGCAGGAAGAGTATTTGCCATAGACCCCATTAGTAATAGCAGGAGAGGGGGCAATTAGTGCACTTGTGCATATGCCAAACAATCTAGGTACTTTTGTTTCAGAATTCATACGTTTGAATTAATTTTGATGCATGCATGAGTCATTAGCGCTCATTAAAATTTATCTCTCCCTTTCATCTCCTCTCAAAAATATATAAGCATAAATTTAAATATTTTAAGAGGTGCAATTTAAATTCTGCCATGGGCGCCACTTTACATAGCCATGTGATTGAGGTTCATTTTTTTTTTTACAAAACATTGATTCAGAGATATTTAGTTCCAGAATCATTAAAAAAATTCATCCCAACTTATTAAACCTCTTGGTAGCAGAACTACACCCAGACAATGTTCAACTTCATAGACAAGGCCGAGTGCGATTGGACTTGCTGCCAAGAAGATTATAGGAATCTACATTTCTTGCTCGAGTACAATTCTGAAAGAAAAACAACAAAATTCAGGCTTAACATCCTATTTCTATTACGGCTTTTTTCAGTCAAATACCAGGGCTTCTTCATCGCTTGCATTTTATCTGTTTACCAAGCGATTTTTTCTCATAAGCTTTGCATTTTCTTGAAAGCCGAGAAAAGATCAAAAGAGTGAGTTCCAAAACATGGTCTCCCTCGGTTTCACAGTTATGCTTTGGGATAACTAGCTTGTTCAATATAATTGTGGTAGCTAAGTGAATGTAGTATAGAATTCTGATCTATTGAATCAATTTTGACATTGAACTTGTCTTATTGAGGTGAACTCATTCATACTTAGATACAACTGTAATCAATTAGAATGTTGAATTCCGAGCTCATTTTATTCTCAATATAACACCTCGTCTTTTTTTCATTTTCAAAATTTTTAGGAAGACTCTGATTTTACTTTTTATTAGCATCTTTACTTTTCTTGTTGCACCTACAAAGCAAGCCTGTCATTTATTTATTTTTTTGGGGGGGGGGGCAAAAAATAAGTACAGAAATGCCGAATTTCGTTATGTCCCCTCCCCCCACTGATTGCCTAAATGATGGACATGCAGTAAAGACTGGAAAAAACATGCTTTAATTTTGCTGCGGTGTACCACAATATAGATATTAATTATTTTTTAAAGTTTGTTTGCAAGTTAAAATACCTGTTTTTAGAAACGTTACACCGGTTTAGTAAAAATTCCAGAGCATATAAGTAAAAATTACATGTTCTTACATTGAAAAACATGCCAATGTCTTAAATATTACAAAAATTAATTAGATATAAAAAAATAAAACTTACTGGACAGTCACAATCAGGATAATTGTCAGGTATGTACAAAGTAAATCGCAACACCCCACCTTGATAGAGACCCTGCCTAACAAAAATGGCACCAAACCATTCTGAAAAAAAAATTGCTGCTTTAAATGTAAAACTATTACGACTGAAAAAAACTTGATAGCTATTTATACTGTAATTAAAGAACATACAAGAAAGAACAGAGTACATACAAACAATTATGAATGAATTAAATGTCTGGTAACTATCCAGTATCCAGAGCATTAGATTTGCTTTATCAGTGTCTGCAATCCTATCCAGCTAAGCGGCAAGTCAAGCAGAATACTTGGAGATGAAGAAATGCAAGCACAGTTTGCATCAGGGGTTTTGGATACTTAAAAATCAATCGGATACCAGACAGTAACAGGATATCCAATGCATCCTTAATTCCTCAGATATTTTTTCATGAAAGTAAAGACATACAGTTAAGTTATTAAATAAAATTACTTCATAGTTTAAAATTCCCCCTCCCCTAAAAAAAAAAGATTTTGTTGTTATCATTTGTTAGAGTTCCTATGCTGAATTTCAAAACCTTATTGTATGTGTAGAACATGATTAGTGCACAATTAACATCAAGAGGACTTAAGCTATCAAAGCATTAGTCTAAAGAAAGACATTTTGAAATTTACCAGCAATGGATTGAGCTCTATCATTTTTCTTATAATTATGACTCATCTACCTTTCCAATTGCGTCTAAGTCTAAATTATTTTTTAAATTTCAAACTTTTTTTTACCTATCTTTATTTTCTCTATTTGTGCAGCATTTTTTAATTTCATTACTTATTTGAGATTAAGAGGTTTAAATTGCCAAGGGCAAGTTAAGGCACTAACTGCAAATTTTCCATTTTTCTTTTCATTTTTCTCATCTATTGAACATTTGCTTTATTATACTAGCTTGTTTATTTAGTTTCTGCTCGAACAAAAAGCGCAAAAAAAGCGTCTAATTCCAACATTTCACTAGTAGAAGTGTTTTTACTATTGTAGTAATGTGTTGAATCCAAATTTTGATTTTGGATTGTATTTTTTTTAGTATTGAATCCAAAACCTGTTTCTTCAAAAATCTCGAAAACTCATTTCTGCAGATACTGCCATTTACCTGCCCACCGCATTTTATATATGTGAACTAACTTTGGTCGTCTAGTATATTTCATATGTTACGGCAGCATAAAACAAAGCTTAAATTAAGTGGTGTAAAATTCTCAGTATTTTACTTTTGGAAAATGCTCTTATTAGGAGAATGATCTCTTAAAACTTATGTACAGGTATAATATCACATTGCACATTGAAAATTAACTAAAAAAAAAACACCCTTTAATAAATGTCTGACAAAAGCTTTTTTTTTTTATATAGACGTCTTTTCATCTACAAGTTGGTACATTCCAGTGTCCTTGTAACTCTGTAACACTTGTCTGCAATTCTCATTTGCTAATTTTGTAAATTAAATGTTTTTTCTTTCTTAATTTAATGGCTGAAAAATCATTTGAATTAACCTAAAAAAGGTGCTACTTTTTTACACTTCTTTTACACACAAATTTCAAAAATCCATTTACTGCAAAATATTTACTAAAGTAACCAAATTTATCACTAACATTGTTCAGAGAAAATTCCCCAAATATACAAGTTATTATAAGATGAAATAAAGTTAGAAAAAATTTTATTTTCATGCATTGGCAATAATCAATGACTATTGGTTTTCAGTATTAATGGTATTTATTTACTGAATTATTTTTTTTATCAACTTTTTAGAAAAATCCAATATTTTTTTATTATTATCTAAATTTCAATTTCAGGATTCAGTTAACATCTTTTCTTGAATCATTTTTAAAAGCTGATTAAAAACTTAACAACACTAATAGCATAACTTTTTAAATAAGATAAGCTTACTTAAAGGAGAACCAGCAGATGGAATGACATAAACACCAGAAAGGAATTGCTTTTGCAAGAGTAGGCTATACAAAAAAAGAACGAAAACAATAAGGAACCAAAACATAAAAGAAATAAATATTCTTCATTTTAAAATTTACAATAATGCAAACTGATTTGACTATCACAACTCTTTTCAAAGAGATGTTATATTAACAAAAACATTTTAAAAATGCACTGGATAAGAAAATTCCGAGTTATGAGAGATATCAGAAGCTCTGTTATGCAGAGTCAAAAATAAAAAGTGTTCAGGAGTGCTTATTTCTAACACTGAATATTCAAACCATATACACAAATAATGCAAGAATGAAATCTGACTTCTTTACAATATGAACATAATCAAAATGCATGCAACACTTATTCATACAGTTACTTATAGAAACACAGCATACATCTAAAACTTGAAATTACACATACATTCAGAACAATATAGAACTACTTTTTTTAAGAAAAAAACTTACTATTCTGAAATTAAGGAATATTCTAAAAAGAATGCTGCATACGCTTGATTTTGCTTGACATTCGAATTTCTGTCAATGACAGACACAGAAGAGCTTGAAATTTCACCTAAAGAAGGAGTTGAGGGCAAGACTTTTTTGGAAGCACTTGTAACTTGTTTCCCAGACTGAATGCCAGAAAGCTGATGCTAAGAAACAAACACTAAAGGTTATTATATATTAAATAAATATACAATGTTTCTTATTTTGGACCTTAAAGTATTGCTGTACTTAAAAATTACCCAATTTTCAAAGGCTAAATAAAATGATGGCACTTTTCTATAAAAGGGTCCTTTTTTTTTTTTTTTTTTTTTTTTTTTGGCAATTTTAATTTATCTATCACTGTTGGAACCTAAACATTTTGTATTTGGTGACATTCAACACTTTGATTTCTAAATTTTAGAGTTGCAGTCGAGCCTCCATATATAGAACTTCCACATATCAAATTTTCCTATATATCAAAATCCCAGCAAATTTCCATGTCCATTCCATAGAAAAATTTTCTATATATTGAAAAAATCTCCACATATCGAAAAATTTTTGAGACATTCATAGGCTTTTTTTTCCACTTTAGACTGTTTGTCTCATGAAAAATGAAGTTTAGGGGAGAAAATCATGTTTACTAAATGTTGCTACAAAATTCAAAAGGAATCTAGGGTTGAGGGGTGTGTAGATAGGGTCGTTGTTCCGCTCTGGAGTTCTTAAATTCCCTTTGAAACCAGTAATACAGTAAAATCAGTTTCAAGTTATCCCTATTGTCTGTTGATTATCATTCCTTTAGTCTTTTTAGCTTCAGTGAAAATTATTCAAGTTAAGTAAATTGATGTAGTGCCGAAGAATGAAAATGTATAAAGGTGCAAAAATGTCATTTCTGGTAAATTTTTTCTGCAAACAGAGTGGCTGCAATTCTGAGGAATCGGAAAGCTGCTGGTAATAAAAGTACTCAAACTTACAGAAAACTTTCACTCAAAAACATGAAACAGCATTAAGAAAATTGTCTCAATTGAAAATAAAATATTAAAAAATCACTGCTTGATTTAAGGGTAAGTGCATTTGATTCTCTTTCTTGTTTAAGGTAGCTGCTGTTATGTTATTTTGCCATGTATTGTCTGTGGCTAGTTGGCCAAAAATCAAGGAGTCTGTCCAGAAGTTATCGCTAGGGTCCACTTTTAGTTGTTAAAAATTATTTTTGAAGAAATGCAATTACTTTTAAGGATTTCTTTCTTGCTTGATGTTTTAATGAAAATTTGATAAGTGAATAAATATAAAATCAGAATTCAAACGAAGCATAGTATTATATGGAAATAATGCAATTCAAGTACTGAAAGAGATTGTTTTTATGCTAAAAGGTTTCAATTATTTTGCGAAGGGTCGATTTTTATCATCATGATGTTTAAAAAGATGAAGTCGGCTGGTAGAGTGATGGTAAGGCCCTGGCCTTCTATGCCTTGGACCCGGGTTTTGGACCACCTGAGGTGGTCAGTTGATGGATTTTCCAGACGCAGAAAATTATCAGAGCCCATGTTGTATGATTATGCGGCAAGTAAAAGATCCCTTGGGTATTTGTTTGGCTTAGAATTCCCTTGGCAATATTAAATTCCTTGTGCAATTTCACATCAAAGAGAACCCAGGTGCCTCCATCTGGTGGAAACTGTGCATCAAAAACTACTTGTGTCATGCATCAGCGCCTTAATGGTGGCACACGAAAGACTGATGCCTTGTTGGGGAGCGCACTAGGTCTGGTTATGGCCAAATGACCTCTTACACAGCCCCACTGGAAAAAAAATTTAACAATATTTGAGAAGGAGGGTCTAGTTTTCCGGTTTTACATTATGAAAGGGTGAATTTTCCAGTAGAAATGATATAGAAGTTCTGTTCTTGGGATTCAATTGACCTTACATAGACTCTTAGTCTGCTGATTTCTGTAGAAAAGTTAATGTCGCATGTAATAAATAAGTTGTAAGTAATAAATATGTAAGTTTTCATGCAATAAATAAGCTATAAAATTTAAATTAAATAACTAAGCAATCCAAGAAAGACTAAAAATTAGCTTTTAATGAACTAAAAAATAAATTAAACTCACTCTAGGGTTTTCAGAAGCCATTGTTCAGCCTGCAAATAAATGAAGAAAGAAATGACTTATCAAAAACAGCAAAAACAACATTTGTTAAAAAAAAACTGAAACACTAATGAAATGGACAATGTTAGAAAATAGCTGGAATAGCTATGTAAGGAATGGAGAAATTTGTCAACAAATAAAATTGTAAATAACGAGTGATTATTCTTGAAAAGACTATTAAAATGTCATTCAACTTTTTAACAATTTTAGTTACCTTTATAGTGATTTTACAATTGAATCGGTAGTTTGAAGAAGGGAACAAGCACCAACACAATACATTGGCGCTTGTTCCTTTCTTCAAACTACTAATTCAATTTGATGCTGGTTACTGCACAGCCCAATTATGTCACTCTATAGGAGGGCTGGAAAACTTAATTGCAATTAGTATTGACACAAGATAAGTTAGACTAAAGGGATAAATAATTTCCCCCTTTTTTTTTCCTTTTTTTTTTTTTTTTTTTGTATTTTGTTTAGAATGTTTAGCATGTTTGAAATATCTCAAGTGATGCTGAGATATTAAGCAATTTAGATTTTGTCAATTGTATTAACACAAGACAGAATAATACATCTTTATTATTGATACTCTGATTCAATGAGTATTGATACTCTGAATTCATACGAATTCAGTGAGTTTTGATACTCTGATGGGTTCACTGATATCAAATAAAATTCGTTTGCTCTAGACTGTTCAGAGATTTGAATAGTTTTCTGTAAAACAGTAGGGAGCTGAAAAACTTTTATGCCCCAGCTCTGCAGTGGCGTATATATGTTTTTATTTTGGAGGGGCCCATATAACCAAGATTAGCTTTCCTCCCCCCTCCCCACCTTTTTTTCTGTAATTTCAATTGGGGGGGGGGGCAACAGTGCTCTGATCTGTCACCCAGTGCCACAACCAAAAAATAGTTTAAAGAGGGCACTTTTAAAATAATTCTTGATTCTGATAGCCGGGAAAGGGGAGGATTTTTGAAATTGAAGTCCTAAGAATGCACTTTTAGGCGGTTTCTGCTGATGCTATGGGGAGGAAAAATTATGGGGGACTTCTGCGGAAAGTTTTAGGAATTGAAACTTTAAAAATGTAATTTTCGGCTATAATTGTTCACGTTGGGGTAATGAAAGGAATGGGGCATTTTGAAGTTGCCTCCAATCTATTTTTTTTAAAAAAGAGCTAAATTGATCACCCCTCTGCCTGATTTTTCGAAATTAAAGTTCTAAAAATGCAGTCAAACTTCGATGATGCTGAGGGCAGGGCAGCTCTGGGGCTTTCCCTCAAAACTATTCCGAAATTGAAGACGAAGTTTTAAAGAGGTATTCAGTGATTCCAGACAGAGGGATTTACAGTCAAACCTCCCTTAATGGACCCTCCCAGATAGCAGAGTTTCTGAATCCCCAGACCCTTGAGATAGGCGTATAATGTATTTCACTCCTCGTTAGCGGATACTCCCAATAGCGGACAGTAAATCAGCCGAGTTTCGTCTTATTTTTCTGTGTCTGGTAAGATTTTGCTCAGCACTGCTTTTGTGGCAAGCACTTTTTCTACTCTTTTACGATGTTCTGGGGCTAACCAGTACTGATAAGGGGGTTAACATCCATTTTTCTCCAAAAACAGGAGCCATTCAAGTTGAACTTTTTAGTCGAAGCTTATGAAAGTTTAGTTTTCATTTCATGCATGCAATTCCAGCAAAAAACAGAAGAAAAAAAATCTTTCTGATTTTACACAGTACCTTGCTTTATCAGTTTGCATGATAGAGAAAAAGTACTCTTGTGAAACTTAACCGCACTCCCCCCCCCCCTCAAACCTTCCTACTAGCTTTTGGGAGACGAGCATCGTTGCCACGTCCTTTCCCTCCAGACGCTGATAAGGAATCGGCACAGTATTGCCAGATTAAGTGAAAAGTAGCCGGTTGCGCTACATTTTGCTACAATCTAAAACAAAAAAGGTGCTGAAAATCAACGACATTGATTCCATTGTGCTTGTGTGTGCAGCGGATTATTTAGTTATTAATTAAGTTCACTTATAAAAGCAATACTTATTAGTTTAATTTAGAACTATGTACTATATGTGTAGGTTTGAAATACAAAATTAAAATGCCATTGTAAATTCAGACTGCCCAATAGCAGACACTCCCCATTAACAGACAAAAACTTTGGTCCTGACGGTGTCCGCTATTGGGAGGTTTGACTGTAAATTTAGCTCTCCAGCTTAAATTTTTAAAAATTGTAGTTTATTCATTTTCAAATTTCATACACAAGCAAACAGGCCCTTTTCCGAAATTTTTTCACAGTTGAAGTCCTAAAAACGCGATTGTGGACCATATTTGGTAACATTACGGGTTCGGCCATTTCAAAATTGTAGTTCCAGAAAAGCAATCTTGAATGATTCTCGATATTATTAGGAGAAAATGCATTTAATAATTTTCCTCTGGAAATTTTTCTACATTGAAGCCCTGAAAACAAGATTTGAGACCCTCTTTGAAGGGTTTTGGTGTGGGGGGGGGGAGGGGGGTTTGTGAGGTGTAGCATTTTGAAGACTTTTTTACTTTTAGACTGACTAGGGAAGAAAAAAATGGGGCGGGGATGAAAGAAATTGGTGTTGGGCAAAATACCTGTAATAGTCCGCAACTTTAAAAAAATTTTATTTCAAGGTTCTTTTCAAAAGCAATGCAGATTTTTCCCTAACATTAGGTATTCTTTGGAAAGAAAGAGTTCGAGAATCCTCCCCTGACATGTAAAACGCAATTTCAGGTTATTTTTTGAAAATAGAGACGTTTAGAGGTAAGGAGCGGTTAGGCACCTTTTCCGAAAATTCTCAAACTTTAAATTTTAAAGGCACAATTTCAGACTATTTTTGGTAGTGAAGATAGTGGCTTGATTAGAAAAACTCTCCTGCAGTAATGTTTTGAAATTGAAGTCCAAAAAAGTTCCTAAATAAATGCGTTTTTAGGACATCAATTTCAATATTACTTCAACCAAATTAAAACTTATTTTAAATTTTTTGCAGAGGACGAGAGCTCAGGGGTAGATGTAATGGGGGGCCATGGCCCCTCCCAAAGTCTTGTCATTCCAAGAATTTTTTTGTAAGCAGAAAAAAAAAAGGAAAATATTATGAGAAGGTAACAAAATACATTACATGTGTTTTACTTAAAAAAAAACTTAAGTCTTATAGTTGGGATATATTTTATATCCCTCTACTGGAAACAGAACTATTATTTTTAAAATTTGGCTCAAATCTTTTACATAGTTTCTTGATTCCAACTTTGACGATCTCGAAATGCTGCTGTCCTCAGAGTACGCCTTTATTGCTCACGAGACCAAAGAGAGCCAAATTTGAGTTTTTAAGGCTTTAATTTCGAAACTTTTCTAGGGGAGAGCTCCCTTTTCTTATACTTCTCGTCAAATGCCATGAAAAGTAGGAAAAAATTGCATTACAGGATTCAATTTGAAAATTTTTCAACGGAGATTAGAATACCTGGCTCTTAACTTACCTAAAAGCGGCTTAAATGTCCTTTATGGTGGCTTTGATTGTGAACAATTTCCGACCCCCTCCCCTTCCGGTTAATATCGAGATGATAGCTTTAAAATGAGGTTTTTCGGGGGAGAGCTCATGAATCTTCCAACCATTTCTCTAATAGGTCCAAAAATAGCTTAAAATTAGATTTTTAGAGCCTCAATGCTAAAATGTTTCCAGGACTTCCTTTCACTCTCCCTTTAATGTCAACAAACATTGCTTTAAGGTGCATTTTTAGGCTCGACAGCTAAATAGTAGATAGAAAAGCACCCACCTAATGTCCTGATTTCTCAACATATAACGGCAGAATATTTCGGTTTCTAAGATTCATTTTCAAAAAGTATTTTGGTGTCAACAACCGCACCCTAACACATTATAAAAAATAGACTAAAATACGCGCGACCCAAATTTTCAAAAATTACTCGGAAATTTCCATCATCATCCCCCTTATCTAAGGTCCCTGAAGATAGACTAAAATTGAGCGTTTAAAACTTCATTTTAATTAAATTTCTGGGGAGTGAGTTAAAAAATTTCTGATGGCCCCTCCCAAAATGATCGGCTAGATCTGCCACTGCGAAAGCTAAGGAGAGAAATGTTTTGAAGACCCTTCTTTTCAGATTGACTAGAAAAAAAGGGGGGGGGGGATAGTGAAAGAAGGAGAGGGGAACTTAATTTAATAAGCAATAATATACATCTGTTAAACATTTTTAATTTAAAGTTTTCTTTTTAAATGTATTGAGATTTTCCCTACACATTATTTGCTTTTCTTTTTTTAACAATAACTTTGCTTTCCCAAGACATGTTCATTTCTTGAGTAAGAGGTACGAATCCCCTGACCCCTCCTGAACACCATTGACTGGTGCCCTCTAATGCAGAGGGTTCCTAAACTTTAACGATTCGTGGCACCCTTTGAAGAATTAGAGTTTTCTCACGCCATCCTAGTCAAGTTTTATTACATATTATTGTTACAATGGACACTTCACGGCACCCCTCACCTCTTCCTGTGGCACCCAGTTCAAAAATTCCTGATCTAACGTATTATAATAATTATTATCCCTATCACTATTTTTTTTTTTTTTTTTTTTTTTTTTTTGTAGCTAAAAGTTTGGAAATTTTTTTGTGAGTTAACTAAAACCAAATAATAACTACCTTTATTTAATTTCTTTCCAGATTTTGCAGGGGGCCCTAGCCTCCTCAGCCCCTCCCTTATATACGCCCTTGCAGCTCTGCAACCATATAATAAGCTCTAACTATGGCTCTGATCCAGCCCCTGTTGCAGCAATTTCCCTATAGATCTTTGTATTTATAAACAAAATATTATTTCATGCAATCAGTGAAAAAGCAACTTTTTAGCTATTTTTATTTCATGGCAGTAGCTATTTTTAATAATAGATCAGTTTTAATACAAACCCATGATTCAAATTAAATTTAATTTTTATCTCCCCCCCCCTTTTCAGCTACAACCACCAATCCTTCAACTATAATTCTAGGAAAGTAGTACCACTATTTCCTAGAATTATAGTTTTCATACTTTTGGAAAAAAATTCTTAAAATTTCGCAGTTTTCTATGTTTATCAGCTTGGAGTCAAAAAAATTCTGAAATGGATTTAATTGTTCAATTGGGATGAATAAGGCAAAAAACCTTGATAATAAAGCAATCTGAACTAATGAATCCATTCCACTTATTCTTAAAATTAGGATAAGTTCTCTAAATATTCAATAAATTTTTAAGGTTTATAAATACGTTAAATAATTTTTCAATAAGATATGATTTTTTCAATGATTTGCTAAAAGATAAGGTTACAATCATCACATACGTTTTTAGTGTACAATAATATGTTGAGTTGAGCGATTACTTTTCTTAGCTATATTAGTTATGAAACTAGTATTAAAAAACTGCAAATTTTTATTTTGTTCTGAACTAATTTTAAAGTAAAACCAATACTGCAAGAGTATGAAAATCTGTTATACACATAGAAAGAGGGATCTATGTAGTTTTGCCCATTGAAGTTAAGTTTGTATAATGAAGTACAGTTAAATTTAGAGCAACATATTCTATAAAAATGCAAAATTGATTTATAAAAATAAAATCAACTGATTTTAATCAATGGTTTTTTTAAAAAAATCACTGAATTCAAATCAATGATTAAAAAAAATCACTTGATTTAAATTAATGAACCCTAGTTAAAATCCAATATAACAGCCCAATTTTTCAAAAAAAAAAAAAAAAAAGGAGAAAGAAATCAGCTTGAAGAGCTCTGTCTCCTAACCCCACACGTTTTTTGACTCTGCAAAAAACGATGCACTTTTTTGGTGCATCAGCCGCCTGCGATTATGACCTAAGATTAGTATTAAAAGTGTGAAATATCAGGGTTTTGGTGAAATTGGAATTCTTAACATTCAGCTTTTTGTTATAGGACACATATCGAAAATAAAGATGGCAATATCCCAGGGTTGGCCGAATTGGATCCAATTGGGTTGGATCCAATGGTTTTTTTTGAAAAGACCCATTTAAAAAAACCCATTATTTAGCCCACTTTTGGGTTTTTTTAAATTTTCTGAAAAGTTTTTAAAAAAATTAATTAATTTAAATATTTTTACAATTTAAACTTCTTTTTTATTTGTTCTTGACCACAGACAATGAACATAAAAAATGAATTTTGAACTTAAAAAGTATTTCTTAACGGCATTAAAAAATATCAAAGATTTTAAATAAATGTATTTAACCTTTTTCTTTAACTGGTCTCAATAAATAACTCGAATTATCTTGACTAAGTCCTGTCACGTCTGATTTTCTCAATATTTGAAGATTGTACAGAGGAAACTACTCTGGCTAAAATGTTTTCATGTGAATTATTTTCTACAAACCAACACATCACAAATCTCGAATAAACAAGTTATATTTTTTAGAAATTAACAGGTTTTACAAACGGTCGACAGAAAACAGAACAGGATGTACAGTATTTTCATTATCTTAGGAAAAAGTTTAATATTTCTTACTCTGTACACAGAAACAGAAAAACAAGCAACATATAATTCCAAGAAATGTCTTGATTAAGCTGGAATTCAGTAAAAAGGGATTTAAAATACTTGAGGTTCTACAGTAGTTTTGCATAACAAAATGAAATACAATAAAGTAAAATGCAGAAAAAATTGTAGTAATTAAAAACAACAATAGATTTTATCGCTCGAGAAGTAACTTTGCCTTAACTGTTGGTAATAATGAAAACTAAAAAATCTGAAACTTCACCATTCTTGGCTTTTTGTCGTCTTTTATACTTTTCTTCAGAAAATGCTGAACTTTAACTAGTTTTCCAGCTTTTTTTACCCCAAGACAATTTTTGCGCTTTGTTCATATACTTACGCTATAATATGCTACAAGTATCCCACATTTTCCCTAAAAAAATACAAAAAATCCCACATTTCTTTTAAAAAACCCAACTTTAGTTGGGTTTTTTTGGGTTTTATTTAAAAAAACCCAAAAAACCCAGGGTCCATGGGCTTTTTTAAAAAACCCCGGGTTTTAGCCAACCCTGCAATATCCCCTCGTTTTTTTTTTAATGTAAACATTTCTTACTCTGGGACATAATTCGCTGTGCTTTTATGCATAATGCTGTACCCAGAAAACATGATAAAACTATTTTGCTTAATTTTAATTCATTTTTTATCACCTCCTGAGCATTTTTGGAAAATGCATATGTTCCTTTTTGGTAGATTAGTCTTCAATTATTTTAAGTACCAAAAATATACGAATTTCCTCAATCAAAAAGATTTGAGGGTGATGGGAGGGGTTCAGACCCCTTGGACCCTCTTTTTGTGTGTACCACTATGTTCAATGTATGTTATTGGGAAAAAAAACATCAAAATATATGCAAAATGGACAATTGCATTGTGTTTTAATGTGTTAAAATGGGGGGGGGGGGAGGTGACGTGAATGACCAATGACAGGCCTGGATCTGGCCTTGGATGTTAGCATGTTTCCAAAGTTTTTACAAACACAAACTAGAAATTCCGAAAATTCACTTCAACTAGTATCCATGCAATTGTTTTTCTAAAAATTAAATTTTACTAAAATTTTAATGTTATACTAAAACTTGTTGAAGTTTGTAAAAACTTATTCATGGTTTTTTTTTGCTATGGATAAAAACTACAAATATATTCAGAAAGATATTGATGTTTTCATTTTTATAACTCTTATGATATAGTTTTTTACTTTAAAGTAAAAGCAAATATGCAAGAAGGCTTATAGTTAGTTAATATGAAGTAAATCAGTGGCAGTGACGTAAATGTATATCGAGGTTCTTTAATGTAGGAAATACTATTTTTCTAAACCCAATAATAGGAAACCATTTTGTTTGGTTTTTAGCGTTATAATTTACAGCATTATATTAAGCGAGCACCGGCCCACTTCTTTCAATAGTTTGCATTATTTACGCAATTAAACATTTCCAAACTGTCAAACAAATGCTCAGAAAGACATTTCATTTAATGTAAAAACAAAACTTGGTTACTTACTTTTAATTTCAGTGCTAAGCATTCATTGCAGTGTAGTAATACGACTGAAACTAGTAGTGCATTTCTTAAAGACTTCTCACAACATATTCTTTCTAAAAATATTAGGGAAATAATATTAAGAAACAAACAAACAAAGGATACAAAATTATGAAATGAAAAACGCCGCATTCGCAAAAAATGTATGTATGGTCAGCGATCAACATTTGAAGATGATCTCTAAGTGGAAGAATTCGTAATAAACAGTTGAAAAAGCAGGAAAATAATATTTAGTATGTTCATGCTAAACTATACGGCAAAATCAACACATAAAAGTCTTTAAAAAGGTTTTTAATACTATACCTTTACTGGCACAAAATTTTTAGAGACACGGATTCCGGATTGTATACATTTCATTTGCACGTTATTGCCAATCTTTTTCTTAAAACCAATGATTAAATACCCATTTCGGGCAACAATGGGAAACGTGACCCCGAAGTTTGCAAAACACTTTTTAGTACATGTTATCAAATTTTCTTGAACGAAGAACACTTTCTATATTGGCATTAAAATAATAAATGTATTAAAAGTTAATTTCATTACAATTTTCTTATGAAATGAAATGAAACCAAAACAACCAATCAGCTGATGTTTGGGTTTGGCTGTTCCTTCTTTTAGACGTTTTTTTCTTTATAAATATCTAAAAATTTATTTATGTGCAAACATAATGAAAATGATGGTACACAAATTAAGAGGACAAAGTCTGACAAAAAACGAAAAACAAGTGATATAAAAATTCTTCCAGAGTGCAGTCTTGAATCTTGAGGGGAAAATAAGATGCTTTATTTTTAGGTCGTCTGCTGAGAAAAAGAGCACGTGACCCGGAAAATTTGACAGATAATGTGAAAAATTTTAACAGTTGTTTGTTTTTCTAGCGATTTAATGTAGAATTTACTGCAAGAAATCTTTAATTATAATGGCTTTAAGAGGCATCAAAGTTATTGAATTTGCTGGTCTGGCCCCCGCACCTTTTTGTGGTATGATTTTAAAAGATCATGGTGCTAATGTTATTAAATTAGAAAGAGTGAGTATAAGATAAGAAAAATATTCAATAAAACAATTGTTTGATTAATTTACCTGTACGAATTCATCATTTTAATATCAACTGTCCTAATTTGCATTTAAAGCTTACTCAAAATTAATCCAAATGGAGAAAAACCTGATGTGACTAGTTGACAACAACAAAAAGTATATTTGAATAAATTATTTATATTTTATGTAAAAATATTAAATTGAAAAAATTAATGAAGAAATAATATAGTTATTGTTGTATATGGGATATGCAGGGGTGCCTACTTGGGGAAGGGGGGTCGGGCCCAAACTGCGCCATTGAAATTTTTTTTTTGGGGGGGGGGGTAAGTTTGAGGGGTATTTTCACTTTTTGAACTGGGGGGTTGAGATATTTAGGGGGTGCACCCTTGCTCTAAATGGGGGGGGGCACCCTTGGGATATGGCAGGAGTTCCCAAAGTGGGTGCAGTTGTGGCATAGGGGGCCACAATATGTATATGATATGCAAACCATCTTATATACCATGTATGAACAATATATATTTTATTGGAGTAGACTGGGGTGCCGTGAAAAAATCATAATTCCAATTTCTTCTTCAAATATGCTGAATTGTCTGAAAAAAATAAAGAATAAGGGAATTTTTGGGAGGTCACAGTGACCTTCCATGACTTCCTATGTCCTATTGGTGCATCCCTCGATGAGAGGTCAGTATGACCTCTAAAAAACTTTCATCATGTCAAATTTTTTCTGACGATTCGATTCGGCAAATCTAGAGTTCATGTTGCTTTTTTAATGATATTTAATAATTCTTCTTAATTTATGCAGGAAGGGGGGAGAAGGGACACCTGGTGGCCCGGGCCCGAGACTGAAGGGACCCCAATATTTTAAAAACTAGGCGTGAAAAATAGGGGTAAACAGGAAGGGGGCCTGGTAAACTCATTTGTGATGGCCCCAAAATTTCTGTGCATACCCCTTCATGTGCATGCTTATATTACATCATTCGGCAAACTCTGGATATCATTCAGTAAATTGAAGAGTTCCCCCTCTTAAAAATTTAATTGGGGGCGTCCCTGCGTATATCTTGGAAAGAGGGTAGGGTTTGTTCTCGAATTATTTAAAAATAATAACAATGCATAATATAACCTCGCTGCTGAACTTATTACCTTTCTTGGGTTCTTTGTTTCATGAGAAGCTGCAGTACAGAGCTAAATCTTCTTTCAACTAAATATGTTGAGGGGAATGAGATGAGGAGCTGTTCAACTTTTTTCCAAAGTTGTGGGTAAGTACCCATAAGCTTCACCCAGGCAAGTTCGTAACTGTATTGCTTGAAAGTAATTTTTGATTCACAATCAAATTTCAAATCCATAAACTCTGTCTGCAAAGAGTTTTCCAGTTCATCCACATCTTCAAAGCTAAATGGGTATAAAATTCAGTCAGGAATTTGTAAGTTGATCAAATCTGAAAACCTTGATTCCATGTTCTTTTTTTACTGATCAAGGTGATCAATAAAAATTAAAGTTTTTTCTTCAGGAAGTTCATCATCCACGATTAAACTTTTTTTAGGGTCGGAAACAGAATAAATTCTTTACGGACAATATTTACCTTGTGGATTTCGAATTTGGCAATGAATGCTGAAATTATGCTTTTGGCCTTGGTGAGGCTCATCTTGTTTCCTTGAAGCTTAATGTTGACTTCATTAATTTTGTCAAAAATATCTGAGATACGCAAGTTCCAATTTGCGCTGTTTCGAATTCTCACTTAAAGCAGGATCATGCAAGTTGAGAAACTCAGCTACAGAGTCGAATAATTCAAAGAAACGGGGCAAACAGTTTCCTTTGGAAAGCCATCTCACAGACGTATGTAAAAGTAAGCGTTCGAATTTTTTATCATTTTCATGGCAAAGCTGTCAAAACAGGCGATCATTGAGAGAATTAGATTTAATCTTGTTAATACAAGTAATGACTAATTGTAAGGTTTCATGTAAAACACCACTCAATTTTTTTGCAGCCAAGTGTTGACAATAAATGACACAATGGATGGTAATCACTTCTGGCACTTCTTTTTTAAGGTGTGCAAGAAACCCAATATGATGACCCGCTATGGCAGGGGCACCATCTGCTGCGCAAGCACTTACATTTGTCAATGGAATTTCTTTTTCTTCAAAATAATCCTTCACCACTTTAAAAATCGACGATCCCTTTGTATCAGTAATCAAAGTTCTGGCGAACAACATTTCCTCAGTTATTTTTTTCAGCTCATTAATAAACCTCACTTAAGCTAATAAAATAGCATAGCTCTGTTATCTGTCACACTTGATTCATCAATCTGTAGTGCAAATTTACTTTGTTTCAAAACATTTATGAGTTTGCACTCAACGTCAGCAGCCATTTCATCTATTCTCCGGGAAACTGTGTTGTTACTCAGGGGAGAGATTGACTTATCTTTTTACTGGAGCCCTTACCAAGCAAAATTTCAACTTTTTTTGGCAGCCGGTAGAATAAGAGATTCCCCAACCGTATGAAGCTCACCACATTTTGCTATCAAAACAGACCCTTCGTAAGAAGCAAGAAGCCCTTTGTCAAGATCTGTTGCTTGTCTTCTAAGTAATTCACCCACCTTTGGCCGTTTATCCGCTTTTTCTTTTTTTTGAGGTCTTGAGAACAACTAAGAGGTTTATTTACTTTGTCACCATGTACTCTTGACAAATGCTCTTTCATTCGCGAGGGCTTCATCGCTTCATTGCTAGAAAATGTTTTATCGCACAAAAGACAGTGTGGAAACTGCACATTTTGCGGTGATGTGAGAAAACCAAATTTTAAATACTCTGCTGAATACTGCCGGCACTTTTTCGAATTCATATCGAACTTCCACACTACGAAACGTACACTATTAAACAGAAATTCACTAAATTAAATCAAACAATAGAAACTATGGAAGGAGGTTTATGCGCTGATTGCAAGATTCTGAATGACAACTGATAAGTAAATGCAAAAATCCATTCCTACACATATCCATCCACTTTTCAGGCGTTAAATATATGCTGGCGCCAACAGTCAGACAGTGCTTACAAGATTTTTTTTCTTCCTTGTGAAAACGGCAATAAAGTAAAAGATATTATTTTTCGCTTTTGGGATTTTTTTTATCCGAACAGATTTGAATGAGCTGTAAATCATACATGCCTTATTTTCTGGGAACGACTTTCTTTGATTTGACGTGCCATATGCTTGTTTCAGTATTACACAACAAAGGTATTCTGAAAGATATTTCTGAATTGTGTACCAATTTGTTTCAATGAATATAGTTTTTGAAAGGTCAAGAATTTCCCATTACAAGGTATCGGAATACCGGTCGCCCCCCTATTGCTCCCCAGAAATTTATCGCCCTCTAGAAGAGTCTGATCGCCCCTTTGGGGGCGATCGCCCCCAGGTTGGGAATCACTGTGCTAAACCTTGAATATACTTCAAAATGTTTTACCCTCACAAAATTAAAGTGTGTCTCTAAGGGGAGGACAAAAGAATTATATATCATTTTTGGAATGATGATTTACAGAAACTTAAGGAAGATAGAGATAAAGTATGAGTAGCATGTGTGCCCATATGCAAAATTTTAAGGGGGGGGGGGCTCAGATATTTTCTCTATATAAACCGATTTCAGTACAAATTAGAGTTATTAAAGTATGACATTTTAAATAAATGATTCATTAATGGCTGGTGAAGAAATGTTTTTATATTTTTGCAAAGAAAAAAGTACTGAAAGCAAGGAAGTTCTAATTTCTAAGGGGGGGGGGGCTTGAGCCCCCACTTGCCCCCCTAAACGGGCGTCCTTGGTGAGTTGATTATTAATACTGGTCTTAGTGAGGACTGCATAGTTTTATGTAAGACACAGGCTAGTTAGTATCAATCCAAGGCCGTAGCCAGGATTTTGTTTCGGGTGGAGTTAAAAAATTTTGGACAAAATGACGAAACAAGTCACCTGTTGCTATGATTTTTGAAGCATGTTGTGTATTGGTAGACATATCACAGTAGGTTGGGAAGGAGGGGAGGGGCAACACAGCAAAATTAAAACTTTTTTGGAAGGAGACTTGGGAAAGGGTTGGCTGTATTATTAGGTGTTTTTTTTTTTTTTTGCTTTGAACTGTAATTTTACTGAATTACACAGAGTTAAAGTTACTTTGTCAAAATGTGAGCAAATCTTTTCTCATATAAATTTATTAATATAATATCATTTAATCAAAATTTAATAATGTACAAATTTTGTTGGTTCTGAAAAAGATGTGTGGTGGTCATAAATGTTGCAATTGCAAAAGTTACCAATGACATAAGGACCTTTAATTGGAGCTCAAGTTAGACATGAAATAGTAATATATACCATCAATCTCTTTTCATGAGCTCTGAGGTTCAGGAGCTCCCAAATCAGGGGCGCCGACTTGCAAATATTATTGGGAGGGGGGGGGGGGGGCAGACATCACCGGGTTTTTAGGGGGTAATGTAATTCGTTGGAGATCCCCCCACCCCAAATAAAGGTCAGATTTTTGTACTTTGAAAATGCCTTATTTTCTGGTGTGTATAATTTTAGCAAACAAATAGTATGTGACATGGCGTTTTCAAAGTAAAACAATCTAAAAATTGCTTTACAAATTTTCTGGTTCAAGTAAATCATGTCACTTGTCTTAGTAAGAGATTTTTTTGTTCTATTTTATGAGGAGCTGTTCAGTACCGTAGCTAGGCATTGATATAAGGTAGGACACTTGACTTGAATGAAAGAACACTCCCAGAAACGCCGAATTAAAAAAAAAAAAAAAATGGGGGAGGGGGGCAAATAGGGGGGTCTTGCCGAGGGAAATTTTCTAAATTTGAGATGAAAATTAGAGTTTTTTCTAAGCATTTTAAAGTCAAGTAATCAACATTAGAACCCCGAAAACTAGACAAGCCTGACTATGTTTTTTGGCTTTGAAAAAAGGAAAAAATAAATACAAACGCATGTTTTTTTAAGACCAGTTGTTTTTTCATTAGTGATATCGGCTAACATATTCAAGTGTAAACGCAGTCTCTCAATTTCTATAGGTCCTTTTTGAAAAACTCAGTTTGATTTTTCATAATTTGTTTCACCTCTCTTTAATAAAAGCAAGCACTTTTATTCAACTGCAATGACCTATGTGAGTCCAGTTGATGTAAACCGTCCAATAATGCAAGATTGCACCATTTCACAAACCTCAATGTAAAGTACCTTGTAGTACTCCTTTGGGATTTTGAAAGTGTGTGGTGAGCTCGTTGTTTTCATACTTCTTTGGTATACGTCGATTCCAAGGAAGCAAAGGATCATCATTTTGTGAAGGTTTTTCTTTTAAACACAATTCCCAAAAGTATTCAAAACTATCACACCTCCTATTTAATATACAAATCAAACCCTCATATATTTTTTCCAGATCAGCAACACTTAGATGAGGGCGCCGCTGCCGTAGCGCTGCCCACCGGCAACAGATTTGACCCATAAGTTCGTGCACTGGGACAAATTCTAAGTGTGCTTGCAGCACCGTAACACCATCATTATTCACACCACTCGTTTTCAGTTAACCTGCTTACTATCGTAATAATGATTTGTTTTAACTCCTTACTGAATGTATATTTTACAAGGTAAATTATCTTCAAACAAGGAAAATAAAAGATAAATTTACGAGCTTAGAAAGAATAATATAACTAATAGTTTTCTTGATTTATTGGGGGGGGGGGGGGGGTTCTGCCCCCTCAAAAATATTTTTGAGGGGGCTCGGGCCCCCTCAGGCCCTATGGAGTCGGCGCCACTGTCCCAAATGATTGTTTGTAAGGAAGGAGCAGACCTAAGAGTATTTTTAATATTTTAAAATGCATGCCAAACTGACGCTGGGTTCGGTATCTCAATTTAGATGCAATTTCATAAGACAGTTTTTTAAATGCTATTCATGATACATTAGGTAGTAACACAAGGAAAAAGATTTGGTGTGCGGACACTCCCCTGGAAATTTTTGAAGCCTCAAAAATGCATTTGGGACTGTCCCCGAAAAATGTTGTTATTGAAGCTGGAAAAACAATTTTCGGATACATGTTGACATGTTAGAGGAGGAGGTGGTTGCTCTAACTTGGAAATTTTTTTAAGTTATAAGACCTACACTTAATGACGCTGGGGGTTCTCAAATTTTTGACAATAAGACTTTAAAACTGCCAATACAATTTTCTTTGGATGAGTTTACAGGAAAGAGATGGAAATTTATGAGTTTTCCCTTCTTAAAACACATTCTAAGTTCTCTTTGGCAACATTAAACAGGAAAAAGAGGTTCCCCAGGAAAAACTGTTTACAATCAAAGTTCAAGAAATATGATTTTCTTTTTTGTTTGGTACGACTGCATAAGGAGCGGGTAAGTGACTGCTGTCCTGCCGTAAATTTTTGAAATCAAAATTCTGAAAGTGCACCTTTTTTGATATTAGGGAGGATAGCAGGGATCAGGGACTCTGACCCAAAAAATTTTCAAAATCAAGGCCCTGAAAATGCAATTTTGAACTCTTTTTGGTTTTGACAAGAGTTAAAATCCTTTTTCGGATTTTATCGCAACATTTAAACTTGCTATTCTTAGCCAGAATTTGCTGCTGCGGCATGATCCAACTCTCAGGGCCATTCCAAAGTCGAATTGGTGGTATAAATTGAACCCCTCTTTTTTGTATCACATGTCTTAAAGTGTCCTAAAGTCTTTTCTAGTGGCTTCTCACTTCTCCACTAGAAAGTTTAAGAATTTGTAGTCTTGAAAAAGCGTTTTTGATGATTTTTGGTAATGTTAGAGGAAGAACAGTTTTGAAATTGCTCCCCCGTCCATTTTTTGAAACTGCAATTGTTATGTCTCTAATTATGTTAATAAAATTGATTCAGGAGCTTATCTGCAATATTTTTTTAATTGTAGCTCTAAAACGCAGTTTTCGAAGATTTTTTTTGGTGTTAATGAGAGGAGAGATTCAAGGGCCAAATCACAGAAAATTTCTTGATTTTTAACACGCTTTTATTAGCTTCACCTGTATGTATGTATGTATGTATGTATGTATCTTGTAACGGAATCTTGCAGCTCAAATTTCGCCCACTTCCTGCGATCGGATTCTTTTGAAATTTGGCACGCGACCTCAGAGCCGATGACAATGCAATATTCTATAATCAAATTAATTAATTAACTCTTTTAATTGCTAGTTTCCTCCAATTTTAATCAATATTTTGGCATAAATCCAACAATGTGAAAAAGGAAAAATTTAAAAAAATACATTAAAAAATGCTCGCAAAAATTATTTAAAAATATCTACAAAAACCTTTAATTTTTCTGCATCAGACAAAATTTGTTCCAATGTTCCAAGGTAATTAGAACATGAAAAATAATTGTTTTAAACTAATTTCATGGAAAAATTTAGGTAAGCATTCAATTAGAAATTCATTGCTGATCAGAACATTGTTGAACAAAATTTTTATTCAAATGCATCTCAAATTTTCAAAGTAATATAAATATGATTTCTGCAAACATACATCGATGACTCACAGTAGCTTCCCATCGGGGTGCCCTTGTCTTAACTTTAATATATTACCTCGCACTCGCTTTATAAATAATTTCGTTGCCTGATAATTCTCCAACGTAAGACTAAAATACAGAAAAATAAAGTAATAGTTTAAAAAACTAAAAAACACGCTTTCGTAGCAAAATGAAAAATAATCTTTGAATGATAGTAGCTGACCAATCACTTAATTTTAATGTAATGCAAAAAAGCGTGGGGGGCTTCTTATCAGTTGTCTTGAATTTCTTCCATTTGTTGTCCAAGTAGAAGTGTAAATAGACAGCACCCCACGCTTTTTGTATTACATTAAAATTAAGAGATTCGTCAATTATTATCATCCAAAGATTATTTTTCACTTTTTAGTTCATTTTGCTACAAAAGTGTGTTTTTTAGTTTTTTAAACTATTATTTTAGTTTTAAAAATGCATTTTAGACAATTTTTGGTAATGTAGAGAGGGGGGTTCAGGGGTGCTTGCAAACATGCAGTTTTAGACTATCTCTGGGTTAATGCTAGACTATCTTGGGGGGCATTTGACTGAAGACAGATGCGGGGCCAACTTAACAGATTCGGGATACTGGTCGTCACATTTTTATTAGTATAATTACTATTGATAAAGATTGTGTTGATAAAGACAAACACTTTGTTTGGGCACTATGCTAAATTAAACAATTTCAGGCTTACTATTTAAATAAAAAAAGGGAACTGAAACCATTGCATAAAAATAATTTATCAGCTATTGAACAGCTTATTAATGCTGATTTCAGTTTGAAAGAGTTGAAAAATGACTTTGGTACTGAGGTGAAAAATAAAAGAACAGCCTTACATGGAATTCTACCCACATTTATTCATCTAACTTAGAAAATAAGTACCAATTCCTGAACCTAACAAGAATGTAAAAATATGGATAGTTATGATTTAATCTTTCTTATACAAACATAAAATGTAAACTAAAGGAGCGATTGATTGCCATTTGTGCTACACGAAATTGGAGTGTTTTATGAGAGGCAAATGGGTTTTTGCAAACATAGATGCACTGTTGAACAAATTGTACCTTTATCTTATAAAGTAAAATATAACTTTTTGTGAGAAAGCAAAGTACCCTTGCCAAATTTTGTAACTTTTAAAAAGGCATTTGATAAAGTCTGGAGAGCTGGATTGCTCAAAAGACTGGCAATTTATGTCAATGAATTTAAAAAGATTTATGTCAACCATTTGTAAGTAAAATATGGTTACAATGTGTCGGGCTATAGTCAAATCAAACTGGTGTTATTCCAAAGGCTGGTACAAATTCTGTTTCCTTTCAATATGATAAATGATTTAATTGGCAGTTTTCAGATTTATCACAGGCATAATTACAGTGGACTCTCTCTATTCTGAAATCTCAAGGGACCGAACAAAAGTGTTCAGATTATGGAGGTGTTCGTTATAGAGGGAGACTGGATAATGCATATGTATTTGCCGGGACCATCAAAAAGTGTTCAAAATATTGGGGTGTTCACATCAGAGAGTGTTCAGATAAAGAGTCCACTGTATCTTGTTTGCTGATGACATCCTCATGAGTGCAAAGAGAACGAACGCCCTTAACGCCTGTACTTATCAAAACAATATAGCTGTGAATATTGATAAGACAACCTTCCAATTATTCTGCATCAGTACATAACAATACAAGATGCAAATTCATTAATATGCAGTCAAACCTTGTTAAGGCAAAATTTATGGGACTGATAAATAGTTCATGTTAACCGGATTTCATCTTATTGGATAAATTCTAAAGTGATTGTGAACTCCTGAAACGAAAAGATGTTTCATGTAAAGCAATATTTCACGTTAATCAGTTTTGCATTAATGATGTTTAACCGTAATTTGTTTTATTATAGAGCTTAAGTTTGTTTTTTATTAAGTTTAATTAACTTTTTTCTAGCCCCAAAATGGTATAAACGATGGACTGAGCCGAGGGAAAAAATCTGTATGCATTGATTTGAAGAAACCTAATTCAAGAAATGTATTAACTAGGTTGTGCATGAATGCTGATGTTCTTCTTGAACCTTTCCGTCCTGGTACATTTATTTACATTCATTTTAAGATAAGGAACTTCATATCTCTTACAAAGATCAATTTAAAAGCCAAAAATGATTGCATGCAGTTTTTCATGTCATGTATCAGTATAAATGCAGTGCTGTAGTTGGGAGGGGGAGGGGATTAAAAGTAGCAGAAGTATAATCTAAACTAAACTTTTTGAGCCTAGTCAAAGTTTTTTTACCAAACATCTCACCTATGAAAAGGTGGGTTTCCCAAATATTCTTTTTCAATTACAGCACGACATAAATGTAAAATAATTTGCTAACTGCATTTCCTGAGTTTGTTGCACCTTCATGGAAAGGAAACACCTTGTACATATTAAGTAAAAGTTGTGGAGCTTAATGCTCGATATCCCACTATCCATAAGAAAAGACATCTGACTTGTAGAACCTGCACAACCGACTTATTGAATATCTTTTCACCCACAAGCTCACCTAATTTGCATTGAAAAGTCCTTATAATCCCGAAACATTTGTCCGGATTTTTTTTTCCAATTTGTGCTACTTGTAATATTTCCTTTTCCTTTTCTGCACAAGGTTATTTCTTATTCTTAATCATTTCTGGGCTTAAATATTACTACATAAAATGATCTCTACGGATTGACATGGGAAACTTGCAAACATGCCAGTTGACTTAAATGCAGAAATAATGCTCATATTTTATAAAGAAAACCTCTGTTTCTAGAAACAGTTCAAGTTTCACAATATATGTGCTTTAAAATAGCAATGTTTTAAGCATAGCAGTGTTGGGCATTAATCAACTAAATCCTCTATCAACTAAAGTAATCTGACTCCCATTTAGTTCAGACTAATATTTTAAAAATTTAATTCAATTGCAGACGAAGATTAACGTTAGTTTAAACTAACTCGTTAGTTGACTAAAAAAACTAATTTAGTTCAGATTGATTTAGTTCAGATTAAATTATTCAGATTGAATTTAGTCAAACTAATTTAATCAGATTGATTTAGTCAACTAAAAAGTAATCAGATTAAATTTCGTCAGATTAAAATTTATACTAAATCTAATCAGATTCTTTAAGGGGTTCCTTTCTCTTCTCCCCCCTCCAATGAATATTAAGTAGCTCCTAATGTGTTACGGGGGGGGGGGGGACATTGGGGGTTGGGGGCTGCTCCCCTTACCGATTTAAGACCTTAAAAAATCAATAATATTTAAAAACACCCCATTTGGAGTGACGCAGTTTGCGACATGACCCACACTACCCCCCCCCCCATTTGGTACACAATACTGCTTTTAGTCTTCCTTATCTTTATCTTCTTTATCTTAACTAATAATAAAGCTGAAAGTCTCTCTGTCGGGAGGATGTCTGTAGATTGTCTGGATCTCTGTGACGCGCATAGCGCCTAGACCGTTCGGCCGATTTTCATGAAATTTGGCACAAAGTTAGTTTGTAGCATGGGGGTGTGCACCTCGAAGCGATTTTTCGAAAATTCGATTTTGTTCTTTTTCTATTCCAATTTTAAGCCCATTTTTCACAGAAATTTAATAAAATGGGAAAGAATTTATTCTGAAAATTATCTTTTTTTTCTTTACTTCTTTATCTTTCTCCTTTTCTTTTCTTTTTAAATAACAAATCTGAAAGTGTCTCTGTATGGATGTTTGGATCTCTGTGACGCGCATAGCGCCTAGACCGTTCAGCCGATTTTCATGAAATTTGACACACAATTAGTTTGAAGCATGGGGGTGTGCACCTCAAAGCGATTTTTCGAAAATTCGATTTTATTAATTTTCTATTGAAATTTTAAGCCCCCTTTTTCACAATCTTTAATTATAATAAAGCTGAAATTCTCTCTGTCCGGAGGATGTCTGGATCTTTGTGACGTGCATAGCGCCTAGACCGTTCGGCCGATTTTCATGAAATTTGGCACAGAGTTAGTTTGTTGCATAGTGGTGTGCACCTTGAAGCGATTTTTCGAAAATTCGATTTTGTTCTTTTTCTATTCCAATTTTAAGCCCATTTTTCACAGAAATTTAATAAAATGGGAAAGAATTTGTTCTGAAAATTATCTTTCTTTTCTTTACTTCTTTATCTTTCTCCTTTTCCTTTCTTTTTAAATAACAAACCTGAAAGTCTCTCTGTATGGATGTTTGGATCTCTGTGACGCGCATAGCGCCTAGACCGTTCAGCCTATTTTCATGAAATTTGACACACAATTAGTTTGAAGCATGGGGGTGTGCACCTCGAAGTGATTTTTCGAAAATTCTATTTTATTAATTTTCTATTAAAATTTTAAGCCCTTTTTCACATAATCTTTACTAATAATAAAGCTGAAAGTCTCTCTGTCTGGAGGATGTCTGGATGTCTGAACCTCTGTGACGCGCATAGCGCTTAGACTGTTCGGCCGATTTTCATGAAATTTAGCAAAGTTAGTTTGTATCATGGGGGTGTGCACCTCGAAGCGATTTTTCGAAAATTCGATGTGGTTATTTTTCTATTCCGATTTTAGGAACAAAATTATCATAAGATGGACGAGATTACCATAACGTGGAACCATAACATGGGCATAAGCCAATTGGCGATAAAATTCACCATACATTATTTGTAAATATACAGGCGGACCAAAAGACCTTTTAATTTTCTATTACGGGCAAAGCCATGCGGGTACCACTAGTACTGGAATAAAGGCTTGATTTTTTTCATATCCAGATAGCCGATGCCTATTCCCTATTGCAGTTACTTATATGAGGGGATGCCCCCCTCTCAAAAAGAAATTCACTCCACTCAAATTATGGGTGGTGGTTAAAAACGCGAAAATTTTCCAAAAACAAACCTTAAAATTTTGAAGTCTGCGCCACCCGCCCCACTAATTCCCCCCCCTGTAGGCCACACCACTTCTGATCTTATTCGAATAAAATGCTTGAATTTTTTTATCCAGATGGCCGATGCTTGTTCTGTTTCAAAGTAACTTACTTAAGGGGATACCAATCCTTAAATAAGAAAGTACCTCATATTCTGGGGGGCTCCCCTACCTTCAAAAAACCTATTAAAACACAAAAATTTTTCAAAAACAAACCTTACAAATTTGAAGTCGGCGCCACGGACCCCGTTAGTTTGGATCGCCGGATAATCCGGCTTGATCGATTTGACCGATTTCCCTTTACATTTAAAGAGCGATCGTCAAAATTCCATAATAATTATTTATTTAACCCTCTCACGGGCAAGATTGTGTTATGTCGTTGATTGAGTTCCCTTTTCTTCGCAATGCAACTTTTGAATCAATTCGTTTTACTCGATAGGGAAAAAATTGAACTGTCACAGGAGAAGATTACAGACTTCGTAATAACAAAGTAGACATGTTTACTGTTTATTTGTAATTCTATGTGTTTCCTTTTAAAGTGATTTTCAGTGAGTATGTTTTATTTTGTTTTGTTTTTTTCATTCTCCGGATCTTCGATATTCCAGATTGGGTCGGATTCCAATTAATTCAAATTATCGAGGTTCTACTGTAATGCCCCCCCCCCAAAAAAAAATTCAAAGAGATTATTACATTTTCTCATGGTTTCGATATTTTTTTGTATTTTTCAAGCCAACGTTCAAAATTTTCCCCGCGGTGTGGGGAGGGGGGGAGGGGAGCGGGTCCTGACTTTCATGACCCCTCTTTGTATCTGCAATTGACATACACTTGGACATAAAAATATACATAGGTACACCAATATACTCGGGATAACAAGTTACACTTATATACTCGTATATACACGTATTTACTTGTGTTTGCACGTACTTTGATGTACATACATGTGGCAAATACAAAAGTAGTGTGTAAACGTATATACTCGGATTAACACGTTTACATACGTGTATACAAGCACATACTCGTATATACACGTACTTACTCGTATATACACGCATTAACTCGTGTATGTATCATAAATATGTATTTTGACTTACAAATACAAATGTACGTCTGTACACGAGTATACTCGGGTTAAACAAGTATCTACACGCATATTCTCGTCTGTACACGTACATACTCGAAGATACAAGTATTTTTTCTTATATGCATGCATGAATGTATATATACACGTTTAAAAGCTAATTTACCTCTGTACACGAGTACACTTGGGGTAACACGTATCTATACGCATATTCTCGTGTGTACAAGTACACACTCGTATATACACGTATTTACTAGTGGAAAAATGCATAAATATGCATATACGCGTAGAAATACAAATGTACCATTGTACACGAGTATACTCAGATTAAACACATATCTATACGTCTTTTCTCGTGTGGAATCGCACTTACTCGTTTGTACACGTATTTTCTCGTATATGCATGCATAAATATGTATATAAACGTTTAAATACAAATTTACCTTTGTACGCGAGTTTAGTCGGGTTAACACGTATCCATACACAAATTCTAGTATGTACACGAACATACTCGTATATACAAGTATTGACTCGTGTTTGCACACATAAATAAGCATACAGGATGTATCAGTACAGCGTTTACATGCTTTCAGGGCAGATACAGTGCACTTAGACGCAATAGTGATGACACAAAGCGTAAGATAGGGCACGATTAAGAGGAGAAAACATGTTTATTATTTTTAATGCAGCAAAAATACTGGTAAGATTTGTCTGATGTAAACAACAGATGTTGCTACGTAAACCGAAGCATCAGATGACGGTGCATGCGCACAAGTGGTTTTTGTTCCACCAGGAAGTCCGGGACCCGCCCGGTATTTTTGCTAAATTTCGATATTACGATCGCGGGGTCGTAATTTCGAACACCTTCTTTGATGATGATCGTTGCCCCCTTCATTTTCTTTTTCCTTAGTTTTTTGCTGTACTAAAGATTCTGAACATGTTCTCTTTTCTTATTCGTGTTTTGTCTTTTTGGTGATTGGTGTTGCCACTACCGCGCCAGGAAAGTGTTTCCGACCATGCATTGCTATGTGTTTCCCCCGTCTAGGTGTACTCTATCTGCCCTGAAAGTCTGTAAACGCTGTACTGATAAACATTGTGTACACTTAGAAGTTTGAATATAAATCTGTGCACTAATAGACTCGGGAAATACGTATTTATACGTAAAATTTCGTGTTTACACTTACGAACTCGTATATACACGTATTTACTTCTGTTTGCA
Organism: Uloborus diversus; assembly: GCF_026930045.1. Taxonomy (NCBI): domain Eukaryota; kingdom Metazoa; phylum Arthropoda; class Arachnida; order Araneae; family Uloboridae; genus Uloborus; species Uloborus diversus. The sequence goes on along the minus strand of NC_072736.1, from coordinate 106,989,246 downwards.
CGTAGAGATACAAAATTCCTGTAGACACGAATATACTCAGGTTAACACGTACAGCTCCGTATATACACGTACACACTCGTATATATACGTACTTACTCGTATATACATGTACTAACTCGTGTATGCACGCATAAATATGTAAACCAAAAATACAAATGTACCTCTCTATTCGAGTATACTCGGGTTAAACACGTATCTATACGCATATTCTTGTGTGTGCACGTACATACTCGTATATACTTGTATTTTCTCATGTATGCACGCATAAAAATGTATATGCAATCTTAAATACAAATGTACCTCGACACACGAGTATACTCGGTGTAACATTTATCTATACGCATATACTCGTGTGAATACGTACATACTCGTATTCTCTTATATGCACGCATAAATATGTATATACAAAGCACATTTCTCTGTACACGAGTATATTCGGGGTAACAAGTATCTATACACATATTCTCTCATGTGTTTACGTACATACTCGTTTATATACGCATTTATTTATGTATAAACGCACAAATATGCATATACACATAGAAATACAAATGTACCATTGTACACGAGTATACTCGGGCTAAAAAAAGAACCTAGAAATCTATTCTCGCTTGTACACGAACTTACTCGAATATACAAGTATTTTCTCGTATATGCATGCATTAATATATATATATATATATACGTTTAAATACAAATTTACCTCTGTTCACGAGTATACTTGGATTAACACTTATCCATACGTATATTCCTTTGTGTACACGTATATACTCGTGTATACATATATTTACTCGTGTATGCACAAATAAATTTGTACATACACTTAGAAATTAAACATATCTCCGTGCACGAATATACTCGGGATAACACGTATTTATGCGTATAAACTCGTGTTTACAAATATGTATCGTATATACACATATTTACTTGTGTTCACACGTACTTGTAGGTATATACACGTAGAAATACAAAATTCCTGTATACACGAATATCGTCGAGTCAACACGTATATACACAAAAATACTCGTATATACACGTACTTACTCGTATATACACGTATAACTCGTGTATGCACGCATAAATATGTATTTCACGGACAAGTACAAATGTACCTCTGTACACGAGTATACTCGGGTTAAACACGTATCTATGCGCATATTCTCGTGCGTACATGAATATACTCGTATATACTTGTCTTTTCTCGTATATGCACACATAAAAGTGCATGTACTAGATTAAATACGAATTCACATCTGTGCACGAGTATACTCGGGTTAACACGTATCTATATGCATATTCTCGTGTGTACTCGAACATACTTGTATATACACGTACTTTCTCGGATATGCACGCTTAAATATGTATATAAACGTAGAAATACAAATGTACCTCTTTACACGAGTATACTCGGGGTAACACATATCTATACGCATATTCTCATGTGTACACGTATATACACGTATCTTCGCTTGTGTGCACGCATAAATATGTATATACACAATTAAAAGCAAATTTACCTCTGTACACGAATATACCCGGGGTAACACGTATCTATACGCATAATCGTGTGTACACGTACATACTCGTATATACACGTATTTACTCGTTTATAAACGCATAAATATGCACATACACGTAGAAATACAAATGTGCCATGTTACACGAGTATACTCGGGTTAAACACGTATCTATAAGACTATTATCATGTGTGCACGTACTTACTCATATGTACACGTATTTTCTCGTATATGCATGCATCGATATGTAAATACACGTTTGAATAGAAATTTACCTCTGTGCACAAGTATACTCGGGGTAACACGTATGTATAAGTATATTCTCGTGTGTACATGAACATACTTGTATATACACGTACCTTCTCGTATATGCACGCTTAAATATGTATATAAACGTAGAAATACAAATGTACCTCTTTACACGAGTATACTCGGAGTAACACGTATCTATACGCATATTCTCATGTGTACACGTATATACACGTATCTTAGCTTGTGTGTACGCATAAATATGTATATACACAATTAAAAGCAAATTTACCTCTGTACACGAGTATACTCGGGGTAACACGTATCTATATGCATAATCGTGTGTACACGTACATACTCGTATATACACATATTTACTTGCTTATAAACGCATAAATATGCACATACATGTAGAAATACAAATGTGCCATCTTACACGAGTATACTCGGGTTAAACACGTATCTATAAGCCTATTGTCGTGTGTGCACGTACTTACTCGTATATATACGTATTTTCTCGTATATGCCTGCATAAATATGTATATACACGTTTAAATAGAAATGTACCTCTTCACACGAGTATATTCGAGGTAACACATATCTATAAGCATATTCTCGTGTGTGCACGAACATACTTGTATATACACGTACTTTCTCGTATACGCACGCTGGAATATGATGTAGAAATACAAATGTACCTTTTTACACGAGTATACTCGGGGTAACACGTATCCAGACGCATATTCTCATGTGTACACGTACATACTCTTATATACACGCGCATACTCGTATATACACGTATTTACTGGTGTATGCACACATAAATATGTATATTTACTTAAAATTTCAAATATACCTCCGTACACGAACATACGCGGGATAACACGTTTATATACGTATATACCCGCACGTAGTCGTATGTACACGCATTAACTCGTGTATGCTTTCATGAATATATATATACACGTAGAAATACAAATGTGTCTCTGTTCATGTGATATTTATATTTTACGAATTTAATCTGAATTAAAAAAGTAATCAAATCAATTTGATTACTTTTAATCTGATTACTTTTAGTCTGACTAAATTCAATCTGATTAATTTAATCTGAACTAAATCAATCTGAACTAAATTAGTTTTTTTGAGCAACTAACGAGTTAGTTTAAACTAACGTTAATCTTCGTCTGCAATTGAATTAAATTTTTAAAATATTAGTCTGAACTAAATGGGAGTCAGATTACTTTAGTCAACTAATCAATCAATTACAAATTTAGTTGATTTTTTTAGTTGATGCCCAACACTGAAGCATAGTTTATTAGATATTTCTAATAAAATAAATACTTATGTAAACAGATTAAAAACTATACAATTGCTGAAAACTTATATTTCTTCAATATAAGCAAAAGAGTTTAAAAAATGTATGCAATTCAGTTGCCATTTGGAATTTTATGCAGTAAAATATGCAGGGCCGCAGAGAGCCAAGGTGGGCCCCTTGTCAGTTATGTCATGGGGTCTTCCTGCCCTCCCCCCCCCCCCAAAAGAAAAAAAAGAGGGAAAAGAAAAAAAGAAGCAAAAAAAGGGGGGGGGGGAGAAAATAATACTCTACCTCTATTACCTCTATTTTAAGTGCCACAACAGTAAGTACTAAAAGAGTAAATTTTACTTAATCTTTATGTTTTCTCTTATTCAGAGGTTCCATCCCCCCCCCTTTTCCCCCCTTGTGCATCAGTGTCGCCAAGCCTGCTCGCCCCCTCCCTAAGGGCCCCTAGTTTCCGACTTGGCAGACATGGCCTCTCATCAGGTCTGAAAATTGTCGTAAATCGCATTGCAAGCGAGCACCCGGTTGGCTGAATGGCTAGGCTCTGGACTTTCAGGGAAGATTACCAGTTCGGGCTTCAGGTTCAATTTCCGATTCATTTCCCTTTTTCTTTACTTCCTTTCTCAAAATATGTATATACATATATGTAAATAGCCTTAATTTGCATTGTTCTTGGATGTTCTTTAGTTTCTATATAAAAGCTGAGAGCTGTCTTGAGCTGAGAGTTGGCAGTTGCAAGCTTGAAGCCTGATTGTTCACTTGTTCAGAATAAACCTGCTTTCATCTCTAGTGTAGTGTGTACTTAATCTACGTGAAAATATAAAGTAGTATATTTGGTAGGGGTGCTCCCAATCCAAAAAACTACAAAGATCCCCCCCCCCCCTAAAAGTGAAAAATATCCCTAAAATTTTCAATCCCCCTACCTCCTCTCTCTAGTTGGGCACTAAGTTTAATTCACTGATAGGATTGTTGATTCCAAGTTTGGAAAATATCCTGTTTAAATGAGACACATGGAAACTTTTAAGAATTAAATAGTGGAATGTAAAGTGCATTAAGTAGAACACTATTTTATTTTGAAAAAGTCTTAGGGTAGACCGACCAGTGAGTGAACACCACCTAGTGAATGAACAGCGCGTCATTTAAAAAAAAAATAATCTTCAAAAATTTTTTTTCTGAATAAATTCACTATAAAAGCATTCTTTATTGATATTCTAAGCTATCTGACACCTGATTGGTTACTTTGGATACGTATTTTTTCCTGAAAAAAATTTGAAATTTTTACTGCCGTGAATCGTTTTTTCTCTCTTTCAAAATAATAAGGCTGGTTTCGTGCTAGCAATTATTTTGATACATATTATTTTTATCGATAAATTTTATTTTTTAACTCTACCAAAGAGAAATTAAGTATACATATTTAGGCTATGGATTTAAATTGTTTCAGTCAATGCAGAATGCGTAGATTTTCAGGTAGAGGGGTGTTCAGTCACTGGGTACGAAAAATTGCGAAAACCCAGTGAATGAACAATGGCAAAATTTCTTTTGATTTAAAAAGAAATTTGAAGTTTCTTTGAGATATTTTCACTTTTGTACTTTTTTGTAATGCAGATAGTATTATATGCTTATTTATTTATGTATTTCATTATATATTTTATAATTTCTTTATTTTTGTTTTTGTAAACAATGCACTTTTTACTGAGTTTTATCTTTTATCTATCTATATCTCTATCTGTATCTTAACCTACCTACGTACATTTATCTTTCTATATCTTTATCTCTCTTGATAGATAGACAGGTAGATAGAGAGATAGAGAAATAGAAATACATATACAAAGAGAGAGAATAGATAGGTAGATATGTATGTACTTTTGTATATTGATAGATAAATAGATAGAGGAAGATATAGAGATAGATATATAAAAAATAAGAGGTAAATAGATACATAGGTAGATAATATAGAGATAGAATGGGTAGGTAGATAGATAGATTGATAGATTTATTGATAGATAAATAGCTAGGTAGTGGTTACATCTATCTAGGTAGTGATAGTGGATAGATAGGTAGATAGAGAGACTAATATAGAGATAGATAGCTTGGTAGAGAGACTGATATAGAGATAGATAGTAGGTAGATATATAGACAGGTAGATAGACCGATAGATATAGATTGGTGAATAGATATAGATAGGTTGATATACTGATAAGGAGATAGACAGATAGATAGATAGACAGGTAAAAAAGCAGGTAGATAGATAGATAAATAGATTGATTAGGATTTGTAGATGTGTAGTATGTAAATTGGTAGATATTTAGATGTACAGACAGATAAATAGGTAGATAGTTACGTAGATAGACAGATAGATAAGTAGATAGATAAATAGAGAGATAAGTAAATAGATATATAGATAAGTAGATAGATAGATATATACATTCATAGATATATAAGTAGATAGGTAGATAAGTGGACAGATAAGTATATATATATATATATATTAGGGTGCGTCTTATAATGCACTTTTTGAAAAAAAAATGAATTTCTTATGGGGCACTCCTTTAATTGCTTCCTTTTGATGAAAAAACACTTACTTAAAAGTTTCATAGAATTTGAACAAAATTTAGAGGTTGCTACCAGCGATTAAAATTAAGTTCATTGTGAAAAAATAGAGTAAAAATATATTCCCAATTTTCTATTGCAATATTTGACATCAACATGAGTTTGGGTTGGTTAAGGTATAAACATAAATAAAATACTTATTTCCTATGCATACAAAAAAACAATAAGCACTTCATGGTTGCTATGCTGTGTAACAGTGTAAAACAAAAATCATGCAAAAGTTCCACTACGACATTTATATCATAGGTTTACAATTTCACTCTTTTACATTCACCAATATTGTAATTTTTTCCCCTTTGTTTCTAGTAATGTGAAATATACAAGCCTTTTTCTGATTGCTACTCATCATCCAAACTATTTGATAATATCTCTTCGAAAAAACTTGATGAAAAGACCTTAATGGTGAAAAATATGAATGTTAGTAATGAAATTCTCTATTTTTTTCCCTTTGGTTTTAGTTCTATACAACATCTGATGTTCAGTGTTTAATTGGAGGAGTTGTTCTTTTAGGTCTATTTAAAAAAGAGACAAATTTGGAGTTTGCGTGTGTCTCTTCAGAAATGACACGTAGGGTGTCAAATAAAATTACTTGAAGCAACAGTTTCTTTCTTGTAAGTGAAAATGCTTTCCAACAACAAAAGATCAAATCTATATAAACTTTATTGCATATTCTTGTTCTTCAGAATCAGTCAAAGTACATTCAGTTACAATAGAGGCAAAAAAAAAATAATAATAATAATTTCACTACAGTTGATTCAGATTCTTCATGATTTTCTTTCTTTCAAAATTTATTCTTTTCACGCAAGTTCTGTTGCCATTTTAAAAGAGATTAATTTGTTACCAATTTCGCCTTGTCCTCCTGTTTTCTTTCAATTAGAAGTAATTTCTCGCCTGGAAGTGAAATCTTGCGTAAAGTATTGTCAGCAAGAGTAAGGTCAAGCAAATAATCTAATGATGGATTCCAATAATGTTGTTTTTGATTATTGAAATAGAACTCTTTTAATTTTCTTTTTGAGTTCCTAACTGACAACTTGTGTTTCTTTGAGTTGCTAACCAACAGTTAGTAAAGAGGTTGAGAGTTGATTGTAGCTACAGTTAGTTAACATGATTCAATAAAATATGAAATAATTTCAAAGTCAGTAACAATCTAATTTATTACTAATTAAAATTAATGACAAAAAGATAACATAAATAAATATTATAATAAAAGATGCAAAAAAAAAATAGATTTCAAATTTTGCAGCAATGGTAGCAACCTCTAAATTTTATTCAATTTTTATTTTTATGATATGTGATTTTTTTTTTCATCCAAAGGAACAAAATGAGAGGGTGCCTCATGAAAAAAACACATTTTCAAAAATAAGACGCACCCTAATATATATATATATATATATATATATATATATAGATTAGTAAATAGATAGATATATAGATAGATAGATAAGTAGGTAAGTAGGTAGACAGATAAGTAGATAGATAGATAGATAGATAAATATATAGATAGCTAGATACAGATAAGCAGATAGATAGAAAATAGATAAGTACATTGATAAATAGGTAAATAGACATAGAGATAGACCGATAGATGTGTAGATAGAAAAATAGGTAGAATGGTATATTGATAGATAGATAGAGATATAAAGAGATAGATATAGATAGATAAATAGATATAGATAGTTATATAGATCTCAAAGAAACTTAGTTTCTTTTTGAATCAAAATTTATCATGTTCATTCACTGGACCAATTTGTGTTCATTTACTGGTTCGAGGTGTTCATTCACTGGGTCGTTGTGCCATTTTTTCTTTAAACACCTAAAAAAGTCTGAAGCGGTACCATTTAAGTTCCCGCGATTTTTTAGAGATATTTACATAGATCAATTAAAATGTTTTAGCTATCACGATCTGTATAGTATAGAATTTAAAATTATTAGGATTTTTTAAAAATGAAATTGTGCTTAACTGTTCATTCATTGGTCGGTCTACCCTATTATAAAGCATATTTATGCACTATTTTTTGTTTCTTACACAAGAAGGAGTAATAATGTAAACATTTCTAAAATTTGATGAATTATGTATTTATTTTAGAAATTGCTTCATATCTGAAGTAAAAATAAATATTGTCTAGATTTAGATACTACCAAGATAGATACTTTAGATATATCTAATTTATTTTGAAATTTCTTCATTTCTATTCTTAGGTGTTATGGAAAAATTTGAAATGGGGCCAACTGAGTTATGTAAGAAGAATCCTCGTTTAATTTATGCAAGATTGACAGGATTTGGCCAAAATGGTCCCTTTTCTAAGATGGCTGGACATGATATCAATTACATTGCAATATCAGGTAATGTAGGGTCCTATCTTGTTCAAGTTTAAAATATTGCTCTTCCTTACAAAAGCATAGCTGCCAACATTTTAGGCTGAAAATTAGGGAGACATGAATAAAACTAGGAAGACTTTGGGTGAATAAATTTTTCAACAAAAATTTGATTGTAAAAGGGATTTTTTAAATATAAGTAGGGATTTCCTAAATTACACCAAATTTTGTACAAGACGTGAAATCTGGGAAGACCCGAAATACAGAACATAATTATTACTTTTTTTTTAAATGAAAAAACTAAACTTCTAGGTTAGAAACAAATTTCTTTGAAAATAGTCAAAAGGTTGCTTTTCTAGCAGCAGGTAAAATGTTAGGAAGTTCAGAGAAAAATTGGGAATGTTTAACGACTTTTTAAAAGAAGAAAAATGAAATAAACATGTTTAAAAAATTATTGCACTTATGTAGATTTTATAATTGATGAAAAGGTTTCGTTTTGGTGATTGTAATCTTTATACCAGGAGTGTTGGCTGCTATGCTAAAGTAATTTTAGCTCTAAAAAATAGGTCTTGGAATTTTTATGCAATGAATACATGGTAAATTGTAAGAGGTAGCTGCGGAAAAAAAGTACTATAGGTATTATGCTTAAGAAAATACTGCATGTTTTAAAGCAATAGTTTATAGTATTGGAATGCATTGGCGTCATCAGATAAAATTTATTGGCCGGGAGGGGGGGGGGGGGGACCAACTTTAACACTACTAATTTCAAGTTGCTTCAAAAAAAAAACTATATTTTTGTATGCATAGCAAAAATGGATTAGCATTATCATTTAATACATAATCTTTCGAGTCATGTTTGGAAAAAACTTAAGAGTTAAAGGAAGTTAACTTCGAGATATTGAGAATAATTAGCATGGAATTAAAGACAAAGGGGTTGGGACTTGGTAAAAACTTTGAGATATAGTAATATTCATGTTATCGGACTTCGAGTTATCCTTATATATACATATATATATATATATATATATATATATATATATATATATATATACACAGTTGGCCCTCTATTTAATGACTTTCAAGGGACCACAAAAAATCATCCTTAAGTAGAAAGCGTCATGAAATAGAATGCTTTTAAAACTAGTGGAGCAGCTAGGACCATGAAAAGTCGTCTTTAAATAGGGTAAGTCGTTAAATAGAGCATCGTTAAACAGAAAGCCAACTGTATACATATATATAAATAATTCATATACACTTTAAAGAATAATGCTAAATATGTGGAAGAAGGAAATTTGATATGTTTAGGATGACAAACAACACTATTTTAGGTGCTATTAACAAAATAGGAAACATTTTCCTTTCATGATCATTTTTAACACGCGTTTATTAGCTTCACCTGTATGTATCTTGTAACAGAATCTTGCAACTCAAATTTCACCCACTTCCTGAGATCAGATTCTTTTGAAATTTGGGACGTGACCTAGGCCCGATGACAATGCAATATTCTATAATCAAATTAATTAACTATTAATTGTTGGTTTATTCCAATTTTAATCAATATTTTGACATAAATCCAAGAATGGATATGAAAAATTATTAAAAAAAAGTTTTGAAAATGCTCACAAAAATTATTTAAAATTATCTATAAAAAGCTTTAATTTTTCTGCATCAGACAAAATTTGTTCCAATGTTGCAAAGTAATTAGAACATGAGTTGTAATTGTTTTTAGCTAATTTCATGCCAAAATTTAGGTGAGTCTTCAATTGGAAATTCATTGTTGATCAGGCCATTGTTGAAGTATACTTTTATTAAAATGTATCTCAAATTTTCAATATGCAATATAAATATATTTCCGCACGCATACATAGATGACTGAGATGGATCAAACTATTACTTGCCTGGCAATTTATTGGCGCAGTTGAATGTTTTTTTCGAGAGACTAGGTTTTAAATGCTGCCCAAGACATTTAGTCGCTTTTTTTTGGATAAATTTCATGAATATAAAAGATTTGAATTATGTTGAAATTAATATTTTTTTGTAAAACAAGTTTAACTAAACAGTAAAAAAGAAGAAAAATAAAATGATAGTTTAAAAAACTAAAAATAACCATGGTTTTGTAGCAAAATGAACTAAAAAGTAAAAAATAATCTTTGGATGATAAGTATATAAAGAAATTGACCACACTTAATTTAATATAATACAAAAAAGCATGGGGGCTTCTTACCAGTTGTCTTGAATTTCTTCCATTTGTTGTCCATGCAAAAATGTATATAGACAGCACCCAGGGACGTGGCGAGAGGGGGGTGAGTGGGGTGCGACACCCCCCCCCCCCCAGATTTTTTCGACAGTCGGCATTTTGGACAAATCAGTCAGCAAATATTGCAATTGTATATGAGCAGGTATTTTTTTCTGCATATCGACTTTTGAGGGGACAAATATGCCGAGTTATAAAAGGAACATGAAATGTACCACTTGGCATTATATAACGATTTTGCTTGAGTCGGCATTTGTGTAAAATAGGAAGAGCAGCAGAATTTAAAGAGGAAGGTAATGTTTACAGCACGGGGCAGCACTGGACTAACTATTGCCTTTTTTACTGAACTCAGAATGAGACACGAGAAAGGGCCTTGAGGGGGTCGGGCATCCGATCATTGTCTAATAAGAAGACGAAACCGCATAATAAGGTGTGTATTGGCGTACTACTAGGATGCAATGCTGTTTTAGGCAATGGCATTGGGCTTCGAAACTGATGATTCCTCGAATGAATGTGCTGATACAGATCTTTTTACTTGAGGGGATGAGGGCTTTTATGGCCCTTTTTTGAGGCTGACCTTCGTTTCTCCTTTGCAATTAGAAAATGGTGCACATGAGCAAGCATACTTTTTCCTTTTATTTCACTGACCGTGTTTTCTTTCGTTTTTTCCCCCCATCTTTCCTTCCAGTTTATAAGTAGTTGTTCCATAACGTTTTCAGCCAATTAGGTAATTTTAGAAAGCTTGTGATTTTTTTTATCGAGATAGAAATAACTATATAAAACATTCGATATACTACATCATGTTTTTCTTCCCAACGCTTGAAGTCTTGAGTTCTCGTTTTCAATCAATGAGGAAAACATTATTTGTGAGTATAATATGCTTTTAATGATTATTTATTTGTTAGAATTATTTAGCACTCGTTATTTCAAATAATACAAGCTTGAAATAGCAATTTTGTATGATTTTTGTGTATTTATTAGTCCCAAGTTAAAATACGTAAGTCAAAAAAGTATAGTCCTTAAAAGAGAGAGAGAAAGATACTCCTTTTCATTCAAGTAATTACAGAGACGGAAAATTTGTCACTTCATTAGAAACTTCCTTTATAAAATTATCCTTCATAAATGCTTGTAACTTTGGATTTTGATACTAAAATGAATATATTGCTGATGCAATTTTGATGAATCAGTACATAAACTAAAGAAAATTCATTTGATTTTTTTTAAAACTTTAACATTTGCAAAATATATCTGAACTAGCACTCATACAGCACTAATTGTTTTTATATACGAACTGTCTATTAAATCTAAACCTAATACAGGAGTTTACTAAGGTAATTGACAATATTTAAATCGTCAGCTTGAATAACTATTCAAAAAATAAGAACTGTCCCGTAAAGTCATGCTCTTACTTTTATTGAAAAGAAAAAAAAGGGGAGGGGGGATTTTTTTAAAGAGGTCAGTAAATTTCCGCTTTAAATATTCATTATTGCTGTTGTTGTTATTATTATCATGTTTTTTTTCTCAAAGGTGTTTTTTGTTAGAACTTAGAACACATTAACTCCCTCAATACTTTATTAACTTCATAAGTAAGGCACCGTTTTAAAGGTTTTTTCACCACTTTCGACGAAAAATAAAGAAGCAATTAACACAATTTCGTTGTTGGTTTGAAAAAACCGACTTATTTTGTCTTTTATTACGCATTGCTTCAATGCATAGCATCCTGAAATGGAGAACCAATAGCTCAGTTGGTTAGAGTGTCGTGCGAAAAATGCGAAGATAGTGAATTCGAATCTTTATGGGTGGAAAAATATTGTTTTAAAAACTTATTTTCTTCGGCAGAATTCTATATTCATTTTTATTGATTCTAATCACTAATTGAAAATTTAGGTTTTTGCAAAGAAATTTCAAATTAGGTACTGAAAAAAACTTGCGTTATGCACCAAAAAAAAATCCATACAGTAATTCTAACCTTAACTTGATGATATTTTGTAGAAAATGTAAAGCTTTTTGTTCTGGATATTTTTTTTTCACGCAAAGTTCATGATAGTTGAAAGAAAATTTTGAAATTGAACCACTTTAAGAAATTTTTACTATTTAGGTACAGATAAATTACTCTACATTACAGTAACATCAGAGTCACATACAGATTTTTTCCGCATGAAGTCCACCGTTAAAGAAAATCCTGAAATTTTACGGTAAAAGTTACTGGCATCCATGCTGCCATTAACTTTTACCGTAAAATCCTATTTTACTGTAAAATTTTACGGTAGAATGAACGAGAGTAAAAAGTGCAACATGCAAACAGCAGGTTCGATTTCCGGACCTTCGTATTGGCCACCGACTTCGATGGGATCTGGACAAAACGTCCATGGACATAACGTCCAGGTCCAAAATGTCCGAAGGACAGAACGTCCGACGGACATAACGTCCAGTGGACAAACGTCCAACAGACATAATGTCCGACAGACAAAAGGTTCAAGGACAGAACGTCCACATTTTTGGCCAGCTAGGACATAAGGTCCAGTTTTCTGGACAAAACGACCGGATTTTAAAGTTTTTCCTTTGTCTCAACTAATTTTGTTGAATATATTTATGTTTGTGTGATACGTGATGCAATCACCAGCAAAAAATGAGTTTTTAATATAGAATGAGTCTGTATAGATCCCCCCCCCCTACACACTGACATGATGGAAAAATAAAATTTAAGTATTAGGGTCCCCCTTTTTTAAAATAAAATGTGTTTTACCGCAAATGTAGCGCTAAATATATCGCAGTCATAAAAGTCCTCCACATGAGTCAATACCTCTGGGGATGCTGAACCAGGAATTGTTCGTCTTCAGGTTTGGTTCTAAATTTCGAATTGTTGATAGACTTTGTTTCCATCTATCGTTTGCTGTCTGAGCTTATTCAGACTTCCACCTAAATGGTTCTCGTTAAAACGGAAGCAGTCCCTCACTGCATTAAATCGAGTAGCACTTGCTACTCGAGCTCGGTGGTCCGAGTGGTATTATCATTAGTAACAACAAAATTATTGCTCTACCTCTTTTCTTTTTCGTTCTCTGCCCTACTTGTAATAGAAAAAAAAAATTGAAAAGAGAAATCGATACATGTATTTTTTAAACTTAAAATGGGTGATTCTTACAAAGTTAAAACAATTCTATAAAGCTATACAATCAAATATTAAAATATAAGAGACTGAGAGGTACAAATTTAGTGTTTTCAATAATTTTAATTGTTCTCGACTTTTTGAAAATAATTGAGTCTCTAAAACTTCTTGGAAAGTGCTTCAGTTTTGTTTCTTATCAAGTGACTATGAATTGCCCTAATTGCTAATTGTCAGGATATTACGTTCTTGTTATATGTTCTCTAAATCTGTACACCATTTCTTTTTAAGTATTTAATACATTTTTTACTATTGATCTTATTATACTTAATTCAACGTTGTGTTTATCGGTGGTTTGGTGGGATGCTCAAAAATTAACTATACCAAAAGCCGATGTGAGCATGTTACAATGCATTATCTTTTCTTCTTCCTCGGTCTTCTTCTCTGTCGATTAATGACAACGATTTGTAGTATAAAAAAGTTTTTATTTTGAATTATCTTTCGTTGCTAAATAGTGAAAACTTTTAAAAAGCGTATTTTGCTTTTTTTTCCCTGATATTTTTGTAGTTTCAAACACCCCTTATAAGGCCTCAAAATGTAGAATCTCCGGTGGTTCCTCCACCGGAACCCCTAAAATTGGGGATATCCCTGCGTCATTTTCCTGATATCCTTCTTCTGACAAGATCATTCGGGAAAAGACAGAAGGAAAAATAAAAAGTAAAAAAAAACATGTATCAGTGGAAAGAAAAGCATTGATTGAGAGAAGAAAAACTTTAAAAATGCCTGCCTTTTCCACCCTCCATGCCTAAAACAGCTTTGGATGTGGGGTTAAGTCTGAATCCGACCCTGAATAATATATATATATATATATATATATATATATATATATATATATAGTCGGCAAATCTCATCATTCGAGTCTGCAATTTCAGAATTCTGCACCCCCCCCCCCCCAAAGGTGAAGGGCTCGACACGTCCCTGAGAGCCCCCAGAGTTTTTACTTCCTTTTACAAAAAAGGAAGTATTGTATTCGCAAAAAAAATTTCATTCAAAAATCGACCTTAATTTCCATTTTTCTCACCCCGAATGAATGTTGAGTTTTTTTTTCGATTCTACATACGTGGATAAGTGCCTAAGAATGTATAGACATGCAAAATATCCATTTTGATGATTCCCGAGTTAGTTACAATGAGTTTTCTCATGACGTCTGTATGTGCGTATGTATGTTGCATAATTCAAGAACGGTATATCCTAGAAAGTTGAAATTTGGTATGTAGACTCCTAGTGGGGTCTAGTTGTACATCTCCCCTTTTGGTTGTATTCGGGTATTTCTAAGGGGGTCTTTTGCCCCATTTTGGGGGGGAAATCATTGTTAATTTCGATCTAAATTCTAGTGGTGTTACAATTTGGCGGACACTTGGCGATATATTGCCAGTCTTTTGGTCGCCAAGTTTAGTCGCCAACTTGGCAACAAATTTGGTGATTTTTTTTAAAATCTGGTTTCAATTTGGCCACTGTTAATGATATTTAGAGAGTAAACTATTGAATCACATTAAAATTACCAATAATGAGAAAATGACATTAAATTGGAGTAAAAGGAAGTAATGTGAGGCACACATCAGCTCGTTTTTTATTACATTAAAATTAAGTGTTAGGTCAATTACTTTAGAGACTTATCATCCAAAGGTTATTTTTTACTTTTTAGTTCATTTTGCTACAAAAGCGTGTTTTTTTTTTAAGTTTTTAAACTATTATTTTATTTTATTCATACATCTACCATTGAAGACAATATGATGTATACAACTTATAAAGTTTGACTGCGAAGAGTTAGCCCTTATACCCGTTTTTTCCAGAAGTGTCCATTTTTGTGAAGGGGCAATACCGAGAGGAAAGTTGAACTGAATTTGCAAATGCGTTATAGGTTCTAGAGCTTGAATATGTCACCTTGGAATTCAAGAAAATAGACAAAGAGGTAAAGCATTACAATTTTGTGCTGTCAAGGCAGGTGTCTCAATGGACAGGTCATATTCCAAGTAACTAGGTGGGTCTTGGTTTTATCTCTTTCAGCAGCAATTGGTCAGAGACAGAAAGGCCTCCTATAATTAATTTGAATTGAAAATTGGCAAGAGCAGGATTGCAATAACAAATGCAAGGCTTGTCATTTTTACTTTTTCACCAACTCAATACAGTTATTGCTGCAACTTTAACATTTCAGATCTAAATAATCACATAACAAAACATACTAGGAGTTCATTTTTTTTCATATCACCAAAATGTTGCTAAACTTGAAAATATGACACATGCTTCCTTTCTTCCTTCTCTACCATTTCAAGGAATGGGCTAGTTTTCTTGAATGATTGACAAGGGTCATTTGTTTGCAGTCGGACTATACCCACTTTTGTCAGTCACTTTACACACAAGTAAGAAACCTAAATTTCAATGTTTTCATGAACATTTTTGGAATCTTACACGGACAAAAGAAGGGGCCTCCCGTACATACTGGATTCAAGGAGAGAATCTAAGAAACTTCATCACCATTCCACCTGAATTGATGAACTTGCAAATACTTATAGTTATATGTTATCATTTGATGTAACTAATTGAAAATTTGAAGCAGGGAATTCTTTTTGGTTAACTATAGTAACAACTATGTAACTTATTAGGTATGGTATATAGATAAAAAAATTTTATTTTTCACCTTAGGTCCAATACCAAAGGAATTGGCAAATAATACGATTTAATATTTTATGTTTTTTCTATAAATGTTTAATGGAAAATAATAATAAAAAAATATTTTCTAGGGGTGCTTTCTACATTAGGTAGAAGTAGTGATACACCATACCATCCAATAAATTTACTGGGAGATTTTGCTGGAGGTGGTCTAATGTGTGCTTTAGGAATTTGTTTAGCTCTTTTAGAGAGACAAAACTCTGGAAAAGGGCAAATAATTGATGCTAACATGGTAAATACTTAACTATCTTGTTTTCAAACTTTTGTTTTATAATCTCAAACTTATTATTGAAAACGTGAAAAATGATACGTATATTACAGGTTGAAGGAGCAGCCTATGTTTCAAGCTGGTTATGGACAACTCGTAAGCCAGACTTTCCAGTTCCTCTATGGGTAAATAGCAGGGGTAAAAATATTTTAGATGGAGGTTATCATTTTTATCGGACGTACAAAACAAAAGATGATAAATACATGGCTGTTGGAGCTCTTGAGCCCCAATTTTACTCAGCATTAATAAAAGGTAATTTATTATTTCTTATATAAGAGATAAAATTTAACGAACTATGTAGAAATATATGTGATACAGTTTAAAAGAATATACAATTCCTGATAATTCTTGAAGAAATTTAGTGTATAGTTTTAAAAAAGGCGGGGGAGAGGTCGGGGAATAAGAGGGAAATCTGCAAAAAAAAAAAAACTGTAGATATTTTTTTTACATGCACAACTGGAATGTAGTACTTTTGAATCAGTATACTTTTAGCATAATTTAAGGGCTCCCATTTGGGGGGGGGGGGGAGTGAGGGCTAACCCCCCCCCCCTTTTTGAATTTGAAACTCCTTGCTTTTAGTACTTTTTTCTTTGTAAAAATGTAAAAAAAATTTTTCTCCAGCAATTAATGAATAAGTTCTTAAAAATGTCAAATTTTTAACCGACTTCAAAAAGGAGGCGGTTATCAGTTCATACCGTATGTATGTTTTTTTTTTGTTTGTCCACTCATAGCGTCTCACCTAGTGAACCGATTTTGATGATTCTTTTTTTAATGGATACGGAATGGCTCAACTTAGGTCCCATTACTTTGTTTGACCATATTTGTTCTTTAGAAAAAAGTTATGGGCAAAAAACTGTAAATTTTATGCAATTTCCCTATTAAATGATTAAAATGATATTGTAGCGAAGTTCGCACTTTTCATTCGTGGATAACGGTGGCTCAGTGGTAGAATTCTCGCTTCCCACGCGAGCGACCCGGGTTCAAATCCCCACTAGGACAAAGTGAATTTTACTAAAATTTCGTTTCTACTGTTCCCCGTATTTTCTCGAATGTTCTATTAATTTCTGTATCTTTCCAAGTCTGGAAAGTTCCAGCACTTTCTCAAGTTGTATATAAGGAGATGTAACGTTCATTCGTGGTTCTGAATAAAGATCTCGAGTTGAGACTAACGAGTATTCGCTTCATTTGGCTTTCACATTGTCTTCGCTATCTTCATCTACGCGACAATATGAAACTCATTGTTATAAAAGTTTGGTGCCATATAACAGTAACATTAATAGTAATTGTAATGATAACTTTGAATAAAGGCTTTTCTAAAGCAATACAGTGATATAGAGCGAAACTTCTTACTAGGTAACTTCTTACTTTTACTGAAATATCTACATTTACACTAAAAAGAATGAAATAAAAAAATTTTGAAAAAAAAATAGAACCAACTTCAAAATTGCTCTAAAAAGTGAAAAATAATTTTATTCTTTTAACACCATCGATAATACTTTTAAACATAATTTTTGAAGTTGGCGCAAAAACAAAAAGTAAGATCCATTGTAACCATGCTTCGTTCATATTTTTATCAAAAAATCATCCAAAGTTAGGAACGAAACATTTATATCGTTACTCAAATATGCTGTCATCAATGCGTAATGCATGTGGTAGTGAAGAAACTGGACCTGTTTAAATTTATACTTGTAGTTGAGTTATGTCTGTGAATGATTTTATCGATCGTTTTTGCTTTAATGCTACAAAATTACCAGATATCAATAAGAGTTGACTGTCTTTCTGAAACTGGGTGATTTGAATTTTTATGTTTTATTTGTTTTAGTCTACGTCATCCTCAAATTATGTTTCAGATTCTGAATGCTCGCTATATAATACATTATGTTTATAACTGTTTAAGATATTATGTTATAAATAGTTGCATTTTTAAAATAAATAATATATAAAAAATTAGTATGGTTGAAAAAATATGAATATTAGTACGACTATTTTAGCTTATAATGTACATTACACAATACGTCCATCTATACCTATATCGATTTACTGTGTTTCTAATGCTTTTTATAAAGCTTTTTTTTATAAAAAGCATAAGAGGCATATTATTTTAGGTGTCACGACTGTAATTTTATATTAAAGTTTAAAACAAACCGTGCAAAAAGCCATTCGAATTAGAAAAGTCTTTTTTTAAATAACTCCATAACGTACTAATTTCGAATGATTATATTTTCGAAAGTAATAGGAGTGACACCGTTTTTTTTTAGTTCATATGTTAGACGAACATGTTGGTTATCAAACTTAATTAGTTTTAGATCTCTGCTATGAGGGCGAGAGTAGTAATTAGGTTTTAAACATTTGCATTTTTGTGAAATTTATCACATAAAAATTCCAATATCTTCTGGCGCCCTTATAGTGACACCAATTTTATTCCATATTTTTGATGTATGCAAGTGTAGCTAGGAATTTACGTAAAAACGTTGGAGTCATCATGAAGGCGCTTTGAGAAAATTGGCATTGAATGTAGTAAAAAAATTCATTTTCGGTCATTGTTAAACGGAGTTTGTGGCCGTCGCCCTCGTAGTGACACCAATTTGACAGCTGTAATGGTATCTAAGAAGACCATATAATAGTACAGAATTTAAAAATCCATGTCATTATAGGGGCGCTTAAAGCAACAAGAACTTTAAAATCTTCAAATTTGAAAAACCAGCAAAAATATGCCACGCGCCCTAAATTAAAAAATTTAATTTCCCAAAAACGGTAAGGCAGACAAAGCTCATATTTTGCACAAACATTACATTCATGATAAGGAACAACATTTGCAAAAATAAAGAAAATTAAAAATGTCAACAATCACAACCTGCCTGATCCTTACAGACAATGGCTCTTAACTTTTCGCAGTTAGTATACATGGCATCTTATAATTTTATAGCTTTAAATAAATCATTTCAGTTTGCTTTAAAACTTTTTTGATGATGTACTTATTGTTTTGCTTTTTCTATAGGGTTGAAATTAGATGAGGCAGAGTATTCACAATTTTCCGATCCAGAAATTTGTCAGAAAAAATTTGCTGAAATTTTTGCATCAAAAACCCAAGCAGAATGGTGTGAAATATTCAACTACACTGATGCCTGCGTAACACCAGTTGTGCCTTTGGAAAATGCTCAGGATCATGAACATAATTCTGCAAATAAATCATTTGTAAATGATGGAAATGCTCATTTCCCTATTAGTGCTCCGAGATTGTCTAGAACACCTGGGCAAATAGACTTAAAAGAACCTTTGGTTGGAGAACACACTATAGAAATCCTTCAAGAAGAAGGTTTTAAAGAAAGTGAAATAGAAGCTTTACTTAAAGAAGAAGTCGTATATTCTACAATAAAATCATCACTTTAAATGCTATCATCAAACAAAAATGCCTGGTGTCACACTATTTAGAAATTCGTTATTTTTACTGCTGAAAATTGCTACCTTATTATAAATTTCTACTTAATTAAAATGTATTATTTTGATAATAAATTTTATTGAAAGTTCTTATGCTAATTTTAATTTTGCTTATATCAAATATTTACTTATTTTTACAAAATTCAGGAAAGTGAATTTTAAATTGGGAAAAATCTTATAAAGTATTATCATACTGGGAATATTTTATTAATGGTTAATAGAATTGGATATAGAAAATTTTAGATAATTAACATCAAAAATTTCACAGAAGTACAATGAATTTACAGTTTCTGTTTTCACTTCATGCAATTGTGTAGATTTTCAAACAATTTAAATGATTTTAAATAACTTTTTTTAAAATTTTCAAAGGAAAACAAAAATAACAGTAATATATATTTAAGGCTAAACTAAAGTAACAATTCCTGGTGAAAATTGGATTTAGTTTAGAGGTGTAGTCCTGGAAAAAAAAAAAAAAAGCAGGAAGGGTCATTTACAAATTAGCAGGGTGAATTTAATTATAGTCATGAGTTCTGCCATAGCGGTGCTTAAGCATGAAATGCATATTTCAGCTCTATTAGCTGTTTTTGCCAAACGCACATGAGATCCTTGGCCGAATAGATGATTTATACTGATTGTATATATGTGGTGGTAGTTCAGGAATGGTTAATATATCGCAAGCTACGCTTTTGAAGGAATTGTGAACTTTTTTAGAATCTTATATGATTAAAAACTGAGCGTATGTATGTATGTACGTCCAAGTAACTTCTCCCGAACGCCAATAAACTGACCATCGAGCCAGGTATCCAGATGGATTCACAATCTTCCCGTCTTCATGTTTGGCTATTTAACATAATCCTCCGATAATAATTAGCAAAAATATCAATTAAAAACTATTATAACTCTTAGATTGCAAAATAAAATCCCTATTTTTTGAAGGCTTTCCGCCATTCAAATTATTATTCGGTGCTTCATCTCAACTTTCCGTAACAATGCTTTTATTAACATCTGTAGTTGTAGCATGACGAAAATCGTTAAATGTGAAAGATCTGTTGCCATTTGCTTTCTCGAAAATAAACAAATAAAATTTTGCTTTTTGTTTTGAGGCTTTTCCTGCAATCGAGGGATTTAAAATGTTTACTTTTTTGAATATTTTCCCGCAATCTGCCGCAAAATTTTACTGATTTTTTTTTGTTCAAGCCTGATTGTTGGAACACGCGTCACTAGACATAACTATTATTTTCGAGGTACACCGTGCAGAGCCGGGCAACGCAGATAGTACTTTTTAAATTTTGAATTAAGTTGTGAGAATATTCTTTATTCCAGTATGTCAACTGATTTTATTTTACACAAATAATTATTTATTTTTAGTTTTAAATGTGCATTTTTGTGACACAATAATGATTTTGATTTCATTCTTAAAATTCATAAAATTTACAAATTACTTGATTGTGAGATTCCAACCCTATCATTCTATTAATTCCAAATCCTAGCTTCACAAGAGGTTCCCATGCCTACAGTCAACCAATAAAGAGGCTTTATTTGCAAACATTTTTTTTTTTTTTTTTTTGCTAGAATATTTTTCATTTTATTGCTCACCATTTGTAGGTCAAGGAAAAGATCTTTCTTCATAGAAAAAAAAAAAATAAGATAAAAACGTTTCTATTACTTACAGAACCTTCTTAAAGAAAGATAGCAATTATTTCAGGTGGTTCTAAATCAGTTGTTAACAAAATATAACTCAATATGGATATAAATTTCACAATTTCTACCTAACGGAAAGGGATTTTGACAGGAAAGGCATTACACCATGCTCTGACAAATAATTGAAAATATTAATTTACAAAATGGAAAAAGATGTGCTAAAAACTAACTCAATTCATTCAAAAATATTTGAATTGCTATCTTGAAAAAAAGCCATCCAAAGATGGCTGGCAGAAGAAAAATTGCCAGACACCTTTCTTTAAAAAACACAACTTACTGACGCAATGGAGAAAAAACCTCTTTCCTGAACTTTAAAGCACATAATGTTTAATGAATAAAGAAAGTAAGTGAATGACTTGTCTATATTCGTACTCATTTTGACTCTTTTTTAAGTATCAAAATTATACTTCGATAATTTTCCATAGGCTTCTCAGAAGAGTCCAAATTTGAAAGTTAGGCGGACAAAAGTATTTTTGTGTGGTAGCTGCCCACAGAAAAGTGTAGTTCTGGTTGCGTTCTAGAAAGTTTCAAGTATCTTATTAAAGCAATATTGCGCTCTCTAATCAGTTCTAAAGGAGTTAGATGCTTTCATATTGTGTAAAAAACCATGAGGCAAGATCAGTACAGTTAAATATTGCAAGCTCCTCTTATACCACAGTTTTGAAAAGGAACCCCCAATGGAAAAGATTTTGTGTTTGTGCAAGATTCTGCCTCTTGCAATGAATGAAGCAAGGATAATTTAAATTTTTTAGAAGACTAGGAGGCATTGCCCCCTGTTCGCTTAACTCGTCAGCCCTAGTTTTCCTCCAGCAGTGACTCAATAATGCTTCAGGTGGGTGAGACTTGATGCTTTTCCCCCTGTAGACTTTTTATTAATTTGTATCTCCGTCCCCTTAAGGTTTAGACGGGTGAGACAGGGCCGAATGGCTTTTCCTGAATGCCTTGACCTTGTAGGCATTGATAGTCTGGAGGAGATAGGGTTAGACATACACACAGAATGATGTGCACAGATTTTAATAGTATAGATAGTAAATATCCTATTTTTGCGCTTACCGGGTAGTTTTCCAGACATGAAACCAATTACAACTTTATAGGAAGTTGCAAAGCGCCAAATTCATATAAAAACTATAACAAAGCAACCAAAAAATTTAATTTGGCCAAAAAATTTTAGCCAAAAAATTTAATTAATGTATCATAAGCCCAATTCCCAGATAAAAGAATCGACAAAACACTGAACTGAAAGCATGTCCAGGCAAATCAAAGCTTAATCAGAGGCCAAAGGAAAAGTGACCAAATATTGGCATAATATTCCATTAATTCTTTATTAAAATTTTCTCCCTTTTTAAAATTATTTTTTAATTTATTTCCAAAACTCACTTGATAATTATATAATAAAAGTAAAATATTCAAAACAGGTAAATTTTTTGAAACAGATTTCATTGTTATATTATCAAATCACGAAAGTTTTTGTCACATTGTTTTAGCAAATTAATTGTTAATAAAGATAAGAAATTAATTTTAAAGCTGAACATCAGCAAGTATGTCATTGATGAACTTTTGAAATTTAACAAACTTTGCAAATAATCCAGTGTTTGAGGCTTTCTGAAATGCAATTTAATTTAAAACCTTTTTTTTTACCATATACTTGTTAAAATTATATCATATCTAACAATTACTTGTTTTGATGGTTTACTTCATAATCATTAAAACAAGTAAGGAAAAGTAAACACAAATAAATCATGTAAATTGAAATAACTGAATCAATAAGAATAAATCATAGATGCTGTGAATTTGCTCATTTTAAAAATAAAATCATTTTTATAAAACTGGTCCATCTAAGTCAAAATCAGAAAGGTCAAATTTGCATACAGAACCGAAAATTCTCTTAAATGTTGCTTGCGATGACTGTGTTTTTGCCATTGTTTGTTTGGTTTTTGTATCATTTTGACGTTCCAAACTTGTTCCAGCTTTTTCAGTTTCTATAACATTACCATCAGAAGTCTTGTTACTAGAAAGTTTGTTAGTGTTATTTGCCGCAGCTTGTTTTGAGTTTGAAGCTTTTTCAATGAATTTGTTCATTTTTTCACTGATTCTTTCTCTTGAAGTATATGAATTTCTTTCACTTGTAGATGGTACTTCTTTTTGAACTAATTTAGGACTAGAATTTTCAGTACTTGAAGAGTTTGCCCCTTCTAAGGGCAGATTAATAAAAGTGTGTTCAGAATATGCATTTGTGTCAACATTATTGCACAATTTTTCGTTTATACATAATTCTTTACTGGAAGTAGAAGTTTTAACAATCTCTTCATTACGTTTCAGTTCTTGTTCCGAGCAGGGTTCTTTTTTGTCATTAGGTATGTCTGCAAGCCAGTCACTACCAACTTCAAAAGTTTTCTTCCTCATAAAAATAAATTTTTTAAATATGTTTGTGTTTGTACTTGAAGGGGTCTCTAGCTTTTGTTTCTTTGCGACAGGACTTTCATGACAAGTAGAATTCATAGTGGGTGGTAAGTTGTGATTTATATCAGTTGTATCCATTTTTACACCAGAATCTCTTTGTTGTGTAAAATCCTTTACAACACTTTCTTTATTATTCATTATTTGGTTATTTTTGTTACGATCAAATAATTCACCACTCCTAACTTCCCTAATGTTCTCAGTATGCTCTACTGTAAATGGTCGAGGGATGTCTTGGCAAAAGTGTGAAGTATTTTCAGAAAACACTTTATTCAACTGGGATACAGTTGAAATTTCATCAAACTGATTAACACGATTTTCATTACATATTGTATTCTCACCTTGTGCCGTCACACAATAAGGAGCTTTTTGCAAAAACTCCGAGTTTGAGCATGCTAAATTATCAATAAATTTATTCACAGCTTCAGAAACATTTTGAGCAGTTTGTGCTGAATCTGATGTTACTAACCTGTTTTCCTGTCTTGCATCACAATTTAGAGTAACTGAATTAAGGGCTGAGACATTTTCTTGCAGAATATCTAGTTCAAAAGTTTCTTGGTAGCTTTCAGATTTTTCTATTTCAAAACTCTCACACTGATTTGCTTCTTCTTTTGAGTCCCATACTGATGAAATTTCAAGTAGTGATCTTTTTATACTAAACTCTGTATACGAATTTTCAAAACTCCTTATTTCTGGTATCAAATATTGAAGCTTCAAAAGCTCTAGAATAGTCTTTGCTGTAAAATTAAAAATAAAGATAGTAAATGCTGTGCAAAAACTCAATATAATTTTTTGTTACTATTGAAAAACAATCATGACATTTTTCAATAATACATATAAAGTGCTTTAAAACTAGAAGAACATTTAATTCAAGAAGCGTAAATTCATCATCCTAAAGTTATGCATTCTGAAGTTAATTACTAATCTTATTAATAATATAATGATAAAACATCAGAAGGCAGTGTGTGTGAGATTTCAATCCATTTAAATCCTGCTAATATTTCAATTTTTTAAAAAGAAGTTATTTTGATATATGCAGGTTTAGGATAACTAATTTTCTTATTCATTCTGATAATTTATCCATTCATTTAATTTATTTATTGTTAATTTCATTTTAAATAGCACTTAATAAATTTATTGCTATTTTCGCATATTTTTTTTGGAAATCTGCTAGCTTTTAAAATAGTAAGCACTTAATTATTAATTGTTTTATTTGTTTTAAAAATAAAATATTAATTTAAAAAACTCTCTAAATTATATATATATATATATATATATATATATATATATATATATATATAATAAAAGTGAAAAATATTGAAAACAGGGTGGCGACAGATCAGGGAAATCAGGGAAAAGTCAGGGAACTTTATCAATCAGGGAAAAGTCAGGGAAATACCAGGGAATTTTGAAAAAATAACAAAAAAATCAGGGAAAATTGATTTTATGAAGAAACAATTTTTTTTTTTTTGCTTTACAAAATAAAGTACTCTAATTCCCTACTCATTTTCTGCCAATTATCTGTTCAAAAAAAAAAAAAAAAAGTAAATTAATGAGGTGTGATTATACACTGCCGCATATTTGTGCATCTTTTTTCCTCAACATCAAAGTATTGAGTCTTACTTATTAACCACAGGATGTACTTCCTAAGATTGTTTCTATGTCTGTTAGGTTTTTATTTTACCTAGCTTGAAATTTCCTTTTACGCTTTCAATGCTACGTAAAATAAACAACCATACAGGCAAAGAGGGAGCCTTCATTAATGCCTTAGCTCCTTTGCCTTTATTCCATTGTCTCGAAGTAATTAGCACACTGTAATCACGATTTCAAGAAGAAATCTTTGGTTTTTGAATTAATACCATAAAAGCTTAAAAGTTATTACTTCTTCGCGTTTTTAATTTAATTGCTAAAGTTAAACTTTCAATTAAAAAAAAACTTTGTTTTTTGCCGTTATGCTATTTGTTGTCACCGCAGATTGTAAAGGTTTTCTTTTCTTCAGACTTAAGTGATTCTTTAATTTGATAACCAAGTTGTATTCTTCTTTTATATATTTTAAAATTAACTAATTCCTTTTTTTTTTTGCTTTTTTTTTTCCCTTGCATTTCAAAGTTGTTTGTTACAAAAGCAATCTAAGAATTTTTTTCATTACATACTGAAATCATTTTGAAATAGAATTAACTTGTGTACTTAAGCAAATATCTTTATTTTTTTATTGTTAAAATGCTGTATTCATTCATTAAAACCTATGTTCTTGATTAGAGAAAAGCTCCCTATGAATGGATGTCAAATGGTTTCATCTGTTTTGCATAAATATGTCAATTAGTTATATAAGAATAACAACATTACTTTTATTCTTTCACTATTGCTTGTTATTCTAGCAGCAATTATTATACTGTTTGAAAACTTAGTTCAAAATAATTTCGATTACTTTTTAGTTCTATCATAAATACACATATGTTTTTAAGAGTAATTTTAATAGTTTCTTAAAATTCTTATTCTAAGTGGTTTCTGGAAGTAAAGTTTTTTTTTTCTTTAAATTTCTATAATTTTTCAAAGGAATAAAAAATTAATATACTGTTTTGTAGGTTCCCCCCCCCCCCCTTCCCAAAAAAATGTCTTGGTTTTCTTTTTTTTTAACCATTTTATTAAAAAAGTAGCATCTTTTTAAAATATATCTTTTGTTCAACAACTTTACACAACTTAAAACGTTTAAAATACTGCATTTTATACAAACATACAATGAATTTCAAGTAGAGCAAAGAAAGAAAACCATTATCGTTGGTAACGTAAATCAGGGAAATTTGTTGAACTTAATCAGGGAAATCAGGGAAAAGTCAGGGAACTTTTTTTCACAATTCCTGTCGCCACCCTGGAAAAGACCACACGCAGCAAAACTAAAAAGCCAAGTAAATATAAAATTAAGCAAACAGAATTGCAAATATTAAACAAATTATAAATAATTAATGATGAGAAAAAGGAAAATTGCAAACAGCTATTAAGTAGAAAAAGATAAAGTATGAATCCAGAGCTCATCAGCCGTGGAGGATTCATTAAATATGGTCAAAAGACCAAAATTTTTAACTAAGAACTAAAAGAGAATGTTTAAGCTCCAGTACATGCAATATAGAGTAACAATGGGCAAAAGCATCACTTGTTAAACTAAAAACAATAAACTAGAGCTCAAACCTAAAACTAAAAGCAGGGGGTTTCGTCTCGACTAATTAGGAAAACAAGTTCCGATAATTAGCCTTCCACGGGACAGTACCTGCCTATAACAAAATTGTCTTACCTTGAAATCCACTCAGCCCAATCCATTGTTCAACCTGATAAAAATACATTCCAGTTGTCAACGTAACATTAAAAACATAAAAACATATCCAGAAATCAATCCATAAACATACCGAGTGGCCTGTTTCCCACATGTAAAAAATTCATCCACCCCGGTGATTAAAAAAAATGGTTTGTTACGGTTGTATCATACATTTACACAGTTAAACAGTTTCAAAAGAAGCGAAATGCTCATCGAAGGCTATACTTAAGCATATGTTTTCAACTAGGTTTTTAGGGAAGTTATTATTAAAAAGTAAGTTTTTGAGTACTGAAATTTCTTGCTTAAATGCAGAAATGGTATTGCAAATTCTTTTTATTCTGATAGCTTGCGAAACAATTATGCCAATAAAAACCTTTTTACTTAAGCAGGAGGAAAAATCTTGTAAGCTGTTAACTGTGAAATTGAATTCGCGTCTTTTATCATAGATTGTAGTTGATAGTTCATTAACGCTCAAAAAGACCAGTTCTAATCAAAATAGCTTTAATTTCCTGGATATCAACATACAAATTGACTCAAATTGTTCCACTACAATCTATGATAAAAGACGCGAATTCAATTTCACAGTTAACAGCTTACAAGATTTTTCCTCCTGCTTAAGTAAAAAGGTTTTTATTGGCATTATTGTTTCGCAAGCTATCAGAATAAAAAGAATTTGCAATACCATTTCTGCATTTAAGCAAGAAATTTCAGTACTCAAAAACTTACTTTTTAATAATAACTTCCCTAAAAATCTAGTTGAAAACATTTGCTTAAGTATAGCCTTCGATGAGCATTTCGCTTCTTTTGAAACTGTTTAACTGTGTAAATGTATGATACAACCGTGACAAACCATTTTTTTATGAATCACCAGGGTGGATGAATTTTTTACACGTGGGAAACAGGCAACTCGGTATGTTTATGGATTGATTTCTGGATATGTTTGTATGTTTTTAATGTTACGTTGACAACTGGAATGTATTTTTATCAGGTTGAACAATGGATTGGGCTGAGTTTACGTGGATTTCAAGGTAAGACAATTTTGTTATAGGCAGGGTTGTTTGGTTTAAACCAATTGGTTTTTTTAAAAAAAAAGTCAAAAAAAAAAAAAAAAATCCATTTTACAGGTTTACATTGATTTCCTCACACATATTGAAAAATATAAAATTCCATTTATGCTAAGTTGCAGCGATAAATACTAAAATTGCGAAGTTGCTTCTTCAAAATGTATTTACAAGCTTTAATCGAAAAAAAATATTAATATATTTTTTATTTCATGTATGTGCCATAAAGCAGATTTCAGTAAACTTTCATCATTATGCTTAATTTGCATGATTAGTTAAGATTTACTAAGGATTGAATCTTTTATTGTAGATGCAATCCATTATATTGCTCACTCCTGTTGCAGGGGTGTGACATTTTTGTCCATTTATTTGTACTTTCCTGGAATTTTAACTTTGACTTGTAAGGTAATCAACAGTCTAACTTAATTGTTTGCACCTAAAAATTAAGATTTGTTCTGCAGGTGAACACAAATAATATTTTTTGAATCAAATTTTAAAAAAAAGTTTATACTTCACGTATATAACGTTTTTGGCAAAAAAATTTTTCTTGAAGTAGAATTTGCTACACATTTATTTGTTCTAAAGAGTTTGCATTTAATATTTTTTAAATTTCAATGCTGGATGCAACATGTATGCCAGTAAATAAGCTGTAGTTTAAGCCATGTTACACCAATTTTTGTATTTTTGATTTGGTTCTTTGTTTTAGCGATAGTCGATATCTTTTCCAAGTCTTTCCAAAATAAGAACGGAGTCGAATATAGAGCAGCACTTTTTTTTAAAACCTTGTCAGTACAACAGCAATCAATTTTTTGACTGTTCAATCATGTACTGTTGTACATTTTGCTTTACTTCAATATTTGCGACATTGTGTATATAAAAATCAGCATTATGTAAGATCAGAAAGAAAAAATATGAAAATTGTTCTTTTGAAAAGATTATGCTTAAAAATATAACTTTTACCTTTATTCAATAATTTTTCATATTATGTTGGTTTTATAAAGTTTTTTTCTTGGATCTTCATTATATTTTATCTTAATCCGCATCACAACCACTTCTTGAAGTATTTCGTATCATAAAGGGTCTATATATACATGCATACTAATATGTTAATCAAGTCAAACATTTCAATCAATATTTCCCCGCAGAAAGCTATTTTAATTATTTAATTTAGTTACAAGATTTTGTTCTTATCTCTTTAATTAATCAAGAAATTAGGTATAATGTGATTATTGAATAATTGTTAATTACATGGAACCTTAATTACCTTCCGAAAATTAATTGTTTTCTGGCAAATAGTATTTAAACAACAAAAAAAAAAACGGTTTAAACAAAAAAAAAAACGGGATTTTTTTAAAAAAACCGTTTTTTTCAAACCAACCCTGGTTATAGGCAGGTACTGTCCCGTGGAAGGCTAATTATCGGAACTTGTTTTCCTAATTAGTCGAGACAAAACCCCCTGCTTTTAGTTTTAGGTTTGAGCTCTAGTTTATTGTTTTTAGTTTAACAAGTGGTGCTTTTGCCCAATCGTTACTCTATATTGCATGTACTGGAGCTTAAACATTCTCTTTTAGTTCTTAGTTAAAAATTTTGGTCTTTTGACCATATTTAATGAATCCTCCACAGCTGATGAGCTCTGGATTCATACTTTATCTTTTTCTACTTAATAGCTGTTTGCAATTTTCCTTTTTCTCATCATTAATTATTTATAATTTGTTTAATATTTGCAATTCTGTTTGCTTAATTTTATATATATATATATATATATATATATATATATATATATATATATATATATATATATATATAGTAAAGTATGTAGTTTCACATACACGGGTAGCACAGAAATAAGTGTATGTAACAACGAAGATAAACAACAATAACAACAACAAAAATGAACATGGAACGTTAAAAATAAACTAGGAACATTGAAAACAAGAATTGATGAAATCATGGGTATTAAACTGCTGCTACGTTTACGAAGAGCTGGAGCAGCTGGCATATTAAATATTCTGCAAGGTTTCTGCGCGGGTCAGTACCATACATGCAGCAAAATTAATTAGAAGTAAAAGTATATGTATTTGAATTGACGAACTTATATGTGTATCTACTTATAAGGCTTAATATAGTAAGCAGGAAGATTATAAAACGTTATATAATCTTCCTGCTTACTATAACGTTTTATAATCTTCCTGCTTACTATATTAAGCCTTATAAGTAGCTACACATATAAGTTCGTCAATTCAAATACATATACTTTTACTTCTAATTAATTTTGCTGCATGTATGGTACTGACCCGCACAGAAACCTTGCAGAATATTTAATATGCCAGCTGCTCCAGCTCTTCGTAAACGTAGCAGCAGTTTAATACCCATGATTTCATCAATTCTTGTTTTCAATGTTCCTAGTTTATTTTTAACGTTCCATGTTCATTTTTGTTGTTGTTATTGTTGTTTATCTTCGTTGTTACATACACTTATTTCTGTGCTACCCGTGTATGTGAAACTACATACTTTACTATATTTTCAATACATTTAACTACTTTAGCTGCAACATTGCGCTGTTTAAATGTAGAATATTTTACATCAAATTTTGATCATTATATATATATATATATATATATATATATATATATATATATATATATACTTTTAAAGCTGTATTAATGGTTCTCTCTTTGCCAGTAAATTTATTATATCATTATTTCCAAAAATATGAAGATACTTTTGTTTTGGGAATTCCTATTTAAAATATTACTTTTATTCAATGTTTTTAGTGATTGAAAGAATATTATGGTGCATCATATCAGAGATTTTTCTGAGAAATAAACATCACATACATTAAAATTTTTAACAGTGAAATATTTTTGTACGAGTTGTCATTTTCTAAAATCTATCAGATTTTTAAGAGTCATAAATACATTTCTGTGGGACCAAAACATTAAATTTCAAATGCTGTTAGGACTTGTTTAGTGAGTAATATCACTACTCATTGTTGCATTAATAGATTTTTAGTTATAAATAACAGCTCAGTTAAGTTTTGCTTTGATTTGAATTTTTAAAACAATATGCACAAGGCATAGCTTTTATAGTTGCAATATTAGTTCTACAAAATTGTAACTTAGACAATTCTTGCAAGAAATCTAGTTTTTTTTTCTGAAAAAATTGCGTCCGTAAAGTCATGGAAAGTTGTAAGCAGAAAAGTGTAGTTCTGGTTTGAAAACTTTTAATGTAGCAAACGATACCCTGTTTGAATTCATCACTTTTTAAGAAGATCTTTGATTGAATCCCAGAACTTTAAGCTTTCTATTTCATAAATTATATCATTTGCTCTCACAAAGTTAATACTCAATTTCAGAAATAAAATGAAGGTGTTTTGATGGAGTAAAACAAGATTTTGAAAGAGTACTAATGGGCGGTCCTTAAATGATGTCACAGTTTTTTTTCAACATATTTGACCTCCATACCCCTTTGCCACAAAGTGTCACATTTCACCTTACTCCTCCTCTTATCACATATATTTTTTATAAACATAATGTTATAAGAACTGCGTGATATATCATTTTTTTCACCCTCTCTCTTCCCGTGTCACAATTTCATGAACTCATCTCCCTCTCAAGGCATGATATCACTTTTGGATGACCATTTTTACAATATCATAACTGCAACTTACTAAACAATTGTTTTTTAACACAAACACTTAATATATCTACTTATGTATTTTTAAAAATTTAAATAATCCATTAGAAAAACTTACTTTTGCTGCTGATAGTGTGGTGGAGGGAGAAGCAATAATCATAAAACTTGAAAACAGCCAAGCACCATTTAAACATGTTTTACTTCACTTATGAAATGTCTTAGTCAACTAACAATATTTTCACCTTCAACTTTTATGATTTCTACAATCAATTTGTAAATCACATCTTTATGAAAAAAATAATTACTACATTAAAATCGCCCTTATACCTTCGCCCTTGTGACGAAGTTAAGTTGTCAATTGAAGGATTTTAATATACTGTCCTAGAGGAGGATTATGTAGTCTTGAACTAAAAAAGAAGGAGTTTTGAAGAAATTAAAACCAAAATGAAAGAGTTTGAAGTGCCCTTAAAAAGAATTTCCTAACTGTAAGAGTATTTGAGGAGTTTTGAAGGAGCGTACAAACCCTGTCTCATTATATATATATTGAAATCCTGTTACAATGAACTTCTAGGGACCGATAAAATATTTAGTTGTAACGGAATAGTCTTAAATTTCTCTATTTTTATAAACGTGTTAATTTTGCAAATCTACACTCTCTCTCTCTAACATAATTAAATTTGCAACATTTACCATTACCAGCAACCTAAAATACAGTTAAGCACAATATTTATTCTTAAAAAACAAAAATATTGAACACTGACCTTTTTTTTATTCATTGGCTGACTTCACAAGAAATGTTATTTTCTTTTGTTTCGAGAGATTTGGTGCAAGAGGACAATATAAAAGACCAGATTTATGAAAGTCACTTATACTGACCACAAGAAAAGTTGAAATCTTGCTGATTTCCTTGTGAATTTGATGGGTGGCTCATGTTTGGTGCCCAGAAGCAAAGGCGGACACAGAAAACCATTTTAGGGGGGGGGGCAAGCTGAAGAATGACCTCCCCCTGAATGAATCAACAGTTTTAGGAACAAAACATTTTTGAAATTGCTTGGGAGCAATAAAAAGCTCCAAATTGACCAGGAATAAGGCACTTAATTGGGGAAAACGTTGCAAATTAAATTTCATAAGCAATGGAATGAAGTAATAGTTCAAATATTTACTTTAAAATAATTAATGAATTGAAAGACCCCCCTGTATCTGCCCTTGCGCAGAAATTGACTGAGTATGGAAAGCATTTGTTGTGACACATCTTACGTTTCAGCATGAATGGATTTCCACCTTAAAAGGCTCTGTTTCAAAAGCAAACTGAGTTTTCATGTTACAACTAGTGAAAGTTGTTTTTTTATTTCCTAAAACATTATTAAGAAAAAATAATCAAACTGACGTTGAGAAAAACATTTTGTTGCAACTAATTTTTGAAAAAATTTGTTTTGTTGAAAATAGATATTTTTTACATTATCTTAATGGGTTTTAAAATGGGATCGAACGTTTTGTTCGCTGTATCTTGTATCGGTATTTGTTGCAATAGGATTTTAATGTATACTCGTTTAGGACTTTCCCATAATATTATTACAACTACAAATGTTTTGATATAACTTTTTTCCAAGATAAAAAAATTCTTTTTCACAAAATAAAGAAAATTTACATAAATATTTTGCTTTTTCACAAAGTGAGGGCCCAAAAAATAAAACCTGGATTGGTCTTGATACATTAGTTAATTTAGGGAAAAAAAAAAAAAAACACCCCTAAAATATGGCATTTCTACCAATGCAGCAACACAATACTCAACACAAAAATACAAAACAAGAAAATTTGAAAAAAAAAACATAAAAGTAAATGAACTTTTTTCTCTTCAAGTTAATTCTGAAACTTAGAAGGGATAGCCAGGACTTTTAGAATATGTATTAGTATCTACACAAACTCTTATCTTTTCACCATTACTACCTGTACTGTCACTCTGTAAAATCTAACCATTGTAGATTTCTCAAGTTTAATAAAAGTTTTGGATCAAAAAGATGTCTGTTTTATAACCTACCTACAATGCTCAAAAAGATGAGGGATTCAAATTTGCCAAAATATTCAATACAAATCTCATGGAGATTATATTGAAGGTTCTGTTAGCCTAGAGCAGGTTCTTTTTCGTTTCACATTATCATTTACAAATCTATCAATTTTCAGCTTAATTTACTCTCTAAGTAGTTAGATTAAAAGCCTTCAATGCATTTGATTCTCTTAAAAATTTTAACAATAAGTTTTTTTATTCAATGGTTCAAATACTGACCTCTATCCTCATACTCAGTATCTGGATCAATAGGAAATGTAGTATGAAGAGGACTCAACTCTTCAAACACTGAAAATCCAAGCATGGAGGATTCCATGAGAATGATAGCCATTACGGCATCTATGATCAGAACTTCATCTCGAAACATAAGTCTTGCATGACCTAGAGATTTAAATAAGCATCAGTTTATATCTAAAGGTCAAACATAATTGATTAAATGTTATATTTTATGAACTGAAATGAGATTTAAAGTTTTTTTATGTTTCATGTCTAATAGTTTAATTAGAGATGCATCAAATATTCGGTTCGGCCGAATACTTTAATATTTAGCAACCAAATAGCAAACAAATTTAAATATTTAACAATTGGTAAATAAACATATTTTTTTAGACAAGGAATGAAAGTTCTAGTATAGTATAATAGTATAAGTAATATTATCACATTCAAAGTAATTTTAAGGCAAGAGAGAACATCCAGATATGAAATTAAAATTTTGTTGCCTTTCAGTTTTTCTTAAATCTTATAACATATTAACTTTGCTGCTACAAGCTCATTCAAATATGAAAGAGGATCCAGAAAAAAAAGAAACTTCTTTAAAATCCACAACTAAAAAAAGTCATTTCAAATTATTAAACAAAGAGATTAATCTATAAAAATAAAACAGAGAATATATATACGTATTTGTGTATGTTCCCTATACAAATCCAGTTTATGTCGCATACTGCTCAATTTTGACACGGAACTACTTTTGCACCGGGGAAGGAGGGTTTTTGAATGCCAAGACAGTATCAAACCGTTCAAAATTTTATTTTATGACCCAAAAATGGCATAAACTGACTCTTTCTACCCAAAATAATAATCGGATTATCTCAATTATAGTTTCATTGAAAAGTCCATGAAAAATATCCCCTAAGGAGATTATAACTTTGGACTTGAAATTCGAATGTGCCTAAATTTAACCAGGGAAAATGTTCAGTATTTTTTGAGTAAGAGAAAATTGATTTAAAATTGGAAATTTACTATCTACATAAGCTAAGATAATGAGCAAGAAAGAATCATTGAAAAGAAATAGCTGAAAATATATCTCTTGCCATTTTTTGCTTGATAGTGAATAAATCTTGCTTTTGCTTTGAGGCTTTTCTTGTAATGGAGGAACTTAAAAATTTCTCCTTTTGAATTTTTTGCTATTTATCAATTTTTTTCATGCTGCTGGCAGAAGATCATCAAGGATTTTTGTTGTATTAATGGAGACTTTACTGTTGCATTCAATCTAATCAGAACTTTTAGGTTTAGTGTTAACGTTATGTCAGCATGGTTGATGCTGATGTGGATTTTGAATGGTTCATGTAGGTATTTTAACAAGGACTTTTAAAGAATTCTGAACCTTTCAAAAGAGACTTTTTTTTATGCTGTTCCTCTAATTCTGATGGGATTTTAAAAAAAAGTTGATGTTGCTTGGATTCTTTTTTTTTAAAGTTTTTTTTTTCTTTTTTGAGTTATTTTATTCATTCAGATATATATTTTTAGAGATGAAGT
This sequence comes from Uloborus diversus, assembly GCF_026930045.1. NCBI lineage: Eukaryota > Metazoa > Arthropoda > Arachnida > Araneae > Uloboridae > Uloborus > Uloborus diversus. The sequence continues at coordinate 106,953,458 of NC_072736.1, read as the reverse complement.
TATTTAAAAACTATAGCCCTTGTTCTATCGGGGAGTTTTAGAAACTGATGCTCTTATTACAATGGGAAAAATTTAGGGAATGTTTTTCTTTTTCTTATTGAAAATTTTGGGGACTATTTTCCTTATTCTGATATGTATTTTTAGCTATTCTTACTCTGACAGGGATGTTTAAGGAGCGTTGTTCTCACTCAAGTACAGATTTTATGGAGAATAATGTTGGGATAGGGGACTGTTGTACTCACTCTAATGAGGATTTGTAGGGTCTGTTGATGCTATTTTTGGACTGTTGCCTCTGTTCTAATGACAGACTTAGCTATATTTCTCCTTAGTGTAAAATTATTCAAACCAAATAGGATGGTTTAAGGGGTTACAGTATCTTAAAAATGACCAAAGGATCAAAAATTTTTTTATTGCTTATTTCGAAACTAAACACTAGTCCAAACACAGGGGAAAAGTTTCATTGCTTTAGTTCAAATATTGAAAAAGTTATGAGTGGTTTTAGGTCATGCTCGCTATGTGTTCTTATGCAAAAAGAAAACTTTAACTTGATTTTTCTTGATGATCATTTTTTTGCGTTTTCGTGTCATAAGAATCCCTAAGGATTTTTTTCTATTAAAGATACAGCTTTAAAGTAATACTTTTTGAAATTAGGATAATATATTTAACAAAACTGTGCATTGGATAAGCATTTTATAAATTACTCAAATGTTTAGAGCATGTTATACCTTTAAAAACCAAAATTTTTTTTGAAAAAAATTACGATTTTTCACATAATTGATCACAGAAAATTTTCTAGTAAACGCAAAAGCAAATGAATGCACAGATTTTTAGCGATGATGATTGTGATCGTTTAGCAAAAACTTTTTTTTATATTAGTTTAAAAACAAAAAAGCCTTAGAGATTTTTGAATTTTTAAAAAAAGTAAGCAATATTTAAAAATTTTTTAAATAAATTATTGATTACAAAGTAAGTAAGCATGTTATGGTTTCAATGAAAAATATAATTTACTAAATTGAAAAAAATTGCTTGAAAGGTACTGTGACCTCTTAAAAGAGAGACAACCAACTAGAACAACGAATGCAGTTGATAGTAGTGGACGCGGAGAAAATATTAGCCAGAGCCTACAGAGCATGTGTGCGCTTAATACACATTTGAAAGCCATCTTACAATTGCCAAGGTCATTCAACTAACCATACATAAAGTGTTTATTTCTTTAGAGTTTAGTTTCAAATGAGAGATTTTATCATTTTGTCTTTCTTTTTCTAGCAGTTTGGCAAAAAAATCAGGCTAAATACTTAAAATTAAAAGACATTTTGGAGGTCAAAGTTATTATTTGATTTAGCTAAAATTTTGTATGATAAATAGGCTTGGTAAGAGACAATTTTTCTACATATAGGCATTATATATTTCTTACTCTCGTTTTTTTAACTCCATCATAATATGCATATATTTACGTACACTGCCATTGGCAGGTTAACGGCAGTATCTACAAAAATAAGTTTTTGAGATATTTGAAGAAACATGTTTTTCATTCCCAAGAAACTCAAAAATATTGGAATTGGATGTTCTTTTCATGCTTTATTTTCAGCGGAAACCAAATATGCAAGTTTGTGCAGTAAAGCTAAAAGAATGAAGATGACAATGTAAAAAAAAAAAAAGGAAAACAAAAATCTTGCAGATGCTTGCTGTTTACTGCCAAGAGCAGTACAGATTTCATGCCAAAACTTATTAAAATTGGCACAGAGGTTATCAAAAGGGATTTTTTGGTTTTCCCCATAGGTACATATGGACAAGACCCCCCCCCTCCCAAAAAAAAGTTATTCAGGGATAATTAAACCAATTTAGGTTGAAATTTATGTGAAGAGCATTTCATATGTACAACATATACAGTAAAACCTGTTAAGTTGACCACCAGTGTAAGTTGACCACATGTCTAAGTTGACTGCTTTTTTCAAGCACGGAATTAGCCCTTATCATAGCCCAAATCAACCTTTGTAAGTTGACCACCTGTTTAAGTTGATCACTAAAGTAGAGCACTGCAAGTGGTTAACTTACACAGGTTTCACTGTATTTCTTTTCCACATAAGGAAATAAAAAGTAATGCACAAAACAGGAATGGAACTGTATTTATGTTTTACCTTCAGCCAGCCGCAGTAAGCTTTGTAAAAGTCTTGGAGTTGTTCTTGCAGCATTTCTATGAGATGCACTCCGCTGTTGTTTATAATATGCTTCCAAAATTCTACAAAAGTGACATAAAAATATATTAAAACTTTAAATAAAGAGCCAATACATCAGAATTGGCTCTTTTTATATGGATTTCAAGGTAAGATAATTTTGTTATTGGCAGGTACTGTCCCGCAGATGGCTAATTATCGGAACTTATTTTCCTAATTAGTCGAGGCGAAACCCCCTGCTTTTAGTTTTAGGTTTGAGCTCTTGTTTATTGTTTATAGTTTAGCAAGTGGTGCATTTGCTCAATGTTATTCTATATTGCATGTACTGGAGCTTAAACATTCTCTTTTAGTTCATAGTTAAATTTGACCATAATTAATGAATCCTCCACAGCTGATGAGCTCTGGATTCACACTTTATCTTTTCCTATTTAATGCTATTTGCAATTTTCCTTTTTATCATCATTATTTTTATATAATTGTTTAATATTTGAAATTTTGTTTGCTTATTTTATATATATATATATATATAAATGTTGCTTCACACTTGACATTACACACACACACAAAAAGTTATATTTCTCAGAAAAAACACTTTTTTAAATTAATGAACACAATTGGCATACTTTCCACACACTTAATTTGTTACAGTTTCAGCAGCAATTTTCAATTCATATCCCATTATAAAACAATTAAAACATTTTCAGGGGTAGAAGTGACCGACTTGTCACATATAGGACATTTTCCACAAAAAATATAGGACAAATATAGGACACATTATATAAATAATTTTGCTACGAAAAAAAAATAATACATATCATATATTATTCAGTTATTCTTATTAATGATTTTGTTTAAAAAAACCTCAAACAAAATATTTTACATCTATAATGACTTTCCTGCAGTTGAAAGAAAATTTTTTGAAAAAAGTGTACTTTATAGACTAAATAACTAAACAAAATTTGAAGAAAGATAATTTTAATTTTTTCTTCCTCACTCATAACCCCAGTACTAATTCCACTACTCTTAGATTTTATATCTAAACTGAACCCTTTACCACTTGTATTAAGAATAAACAGAGCTTAAGAAGGATCCTTCTGACGTTTTTCAGAGTTTTCCTTATGCTTGAATGTTTTAGCATGCTGCCTCAATTGCGAAAATCCACTATTGCTTATGGGCACTGAACAGTTGCAAAAATGGCAAAAAGCGATGAAATCATCTTTTCCTTTAGTGCACCATGCACCAAAATTTGTAGAATTAATGTCCTACTAGTTCAACAACTCCACACGAAATGTTGTTAAGCGATGCGATTTCGCCATTATAATTCCACTTATTACAACAAACTACATTTTAACATCATAAGGAACTAACCATTCCACGATCCCAAAATTCCACAAAAAGAAAAGATTGCAAAAAGAATATTAGAACATTCCGATCAGAAATGGCACTGAATGCAAAAATAGACCAACGAAAACCATGATGGTAAACAAAACAAACGGCTGTTGTCCCCCCCCCCAATGCAAAATTCTAAAATCAACTTCAGCATTAGTTCTCGAAACTCCACAAACTATAGAGTGACGTCACATTGCTGTAGCCAATGAGAGAAGATACCTGTTGCAGAATTTAGTCAATTGAGTTTTTAATTTGAAATTCGTTTGGGCACGTACTTTCAGCGAAAAATCCGATGTCAGAAAGTTTATTTACCGTTCTTTTTAAAAGATATATATGATATAAAACGGGAATATAGGAAACATAGGACATTTTTGAAAAATATAGGAAATACAGGACAATTTTGATGCTTCTTTTTTTGAAAATATAGGAAATATAGGATATATAGGACTACTTCGACCCCTGCATATGAAATATATTTTTCAAACAAAAAATGGTGGGCTAATTTTTTTTTGATTTCAAGAAAATCCTAATATGGTAATAATATAATGTTTTTGAAGGGGCATATCTTGTTATTTTTTTAAAAAAAAGTTGATTAAATCATCATTTTTTATAACCTTGGTTATCGGATAGATAACCTTCCCCAAATGTTAAAAATGTAAAGAAAATATGAAAAAGCTAATGTTTGAGAAAAGGTTATAAAAATCATGAGGTATATTCAAATACAGTCGGACCTCCATATATCGAAGTAGCAAATTGCCGGAAAAAAATTCGATATATAGAAATTTTGATACATAGAAACGATCGTATTTTATCATAAAAATATCCTAAAACATTAAAATTAAAGCTAATTTTCGTGCATGAAACCCAATTTCTAATTTATACGAGCATCGGATTAAACAAAAGTTAATAACTGAAAAATTAACAGAAATTACATTTTTGTGCCTTCATACATCTTCATTCTTTGGCAGTTCAACTTGATTCGCAACATGAGGGGATTTTCGTTCCGACAATGTAATCGAGAGACAAGTAAAAAATCAATCTACTTAACTTGAATGATTTTTACTGAAGCTAAAAAGACTAGGAATGATAATCAACAGACAAAAGAGATAGCTTGAAACTGATTTTACAGTGTTACTGGTTACAACTAAGATTTGAAATGAACTCGAGGGAACAATGACCTATCTATACTCACCCCTCAACCTCAGATTCCTTATGAGTTTCGTAGCAACCTTTAGTGAACATAATGTTCTCCCCCAACCTTCATTTTTCATCAGATATATAGTCTAAAGCGGAAAAAAACTTCGAATATCTCGAAAAATAATTTCGATGTATAGAGATTTTTTCGATATATAGAAACAGTTTTTCTATGTAATGAACATTGAAATTTGCTGTGATTTCGATATATAGAACATTTCGATATGTGGAAGTTCGATATATGGAGCTTCGACTATATCTTGAAACTTCCAGATTACAAAATATCTGCCAATAATACATACATAAACAATTACCTTTCACATTGATGTGTTACTTTAGGTTTGATATATCGAATCAATGCAAAATAATTTTTCATTTTTGTAATTGGCCAAATATCATCCTCCTTTATAAGTGCTAAAACAGAACAATTAATTTTACTGAAAAAATCCATAATTTATGCTTTTTAAAAGGTTAGAATCAATAAATTAAAATATTCAACAAATCAATAAAACAAATTTAGCAGAACTTTTATTATAATTATACATTAACGTTTAATTAGGAAATAGTACTTCAGTATCAATAAAAGAATTAAAATCTAATCCCCATGACTATATTATATTTTTTTATTAATGCCTCTTTAATGATGTGATCATTTTCATTAAGAAGAAACAAGAATTCTTGCACCAATAATTAGCAGAAAAAGATTGAAATATTGTAAAAATATAGCACCAACATTTCTGGTATAATTTTTTCCCTTTCTTCACTATTTTTATTAGGAAGGGAGGGGGAGGGGGCAGGAGCGGCATTAAATACAATTACTTATTAGTTGTTAAAAAAAAAAAATCTGCATAAAAACAGGGCAGTGAATTGATTATAAAAAATATTTCGTTCAAGTGGTTAAACCTCTTACGATTTGCCTCGAGATCCTAGTATAATTTTGTGCAGAAGATACAGTGAAACCTGTGTAAGTTGACCACTTGCGGTGCAGTACTTTGGTGGTCAACTTAGACAGGTGGTCAACTTATAAAGGGTGGTACTGATTTTTTTTTTTTTTTTCATTTCTTGCATCATGTATTCATTTTTTTGACAAACTTACTCTTTCTATTCAACTCACTTTCATTGTTTAATATTACTTTGAAACAATAATTAAAAACGTTATTCAAATATTTTTGTTTTTTACTAAATCAGACACTGTAGTTTAAAAAATTCCATATGTGTCAGCTTATTTTTTCTTGTTTTCCCCCTTTTCAATTCATACTTTTTACCAATCTCAAGTTCAACTAACTTTCTTTTTGAAGCCATTTTATGTAAAGCCAGGGGTGATTGTAACTCCATGAAAAAATACCTGAACTTTTTTTTCCAAGAAGAATAAATGTTTTGATGGGCATATATATACACATTAAGTGTATGTACACATCATATTATGTATATAAATAATTTAGATACATAGTTATTTGTTGGGGCTAAAACTTGAAGTTTTAATTGGGCTTCATACGTCCATGTGCATGGTGGGAATTAAATTCTTTTAATTTTTCTCATTTCTTAAAATTTTTCAAAGAATGTTTTATTTTCCTCCTTTGTATCTGAATCCTTAACCACTAATTACATTCATTTACTAATACACTAAAGAATAATACACCAGCATTTTTTAATGATTCTCGGTTTCTTTTATGAGTATTTGTAGAAGAATGTTGCATTGCAGTAATGCTTTCACACCATCATTAGCATATGTAACGGGCTTGTTGCAAGAAACACAAAACCAAAATCCAGCCCTATCAATTTTTTTACACTATATTTCCATCTTTTCATTGTAGGAATCCACTCTGTTTAACCATTCTCAATTAAACTTGTTCTTCTTTCCTGCATCGATGGAGCCAATATCTTCAGATTTATCCAGAGACCTCATTTTTTAAATGAGAACATGCAAAGTTCAAATGAATAAATTTATCAAACAAAAAATGTAGCAAAATGAAAAGTAAGAGTTAACTGGTAAAATTTAATTAAACAAACTAATTTATATTTACGAGGAGCATATTAATAACAATAAAGTATAATCAGAATTAGTTCAATAACAACAGAACGCGCACAGATAAAGATCATAAACCAGAATATAAAATAAAGAAAATATTTGCATACGATCAATTCCTCCAACTGCCATAAAGAACAAAGACAGGAGTCGAAGCTCTTATCACTTTTCTTTTCCTACCTTCCCCCAGTTTACAAAACATGACCGTAGCTTACGCTTTATATTTATACCAAATGTCTTCAATTTGGATTTTTTTGTTTCATTAAACATGGCCGTAAATTTTACTAAAGTGGGTTTTTCTGAAAATATAGAAGTTCCGGTATTTTTGAAGATGAAGATACCGGAATTCAAGCTGAAAATACCGGAAATCCGGTAAAATAACGGAACATAATCACCCGTGGTAAAACTTATAACACAAAGAGCAACAAGCTGGACTCTCCTACTTCATAAAGGCTGTTGGAAATGAAAATGTTCTATCTCTTAATCCCTTGCACCAGAAATAAATAAATGTACTCTTAAGCACAATTCCAGGGTTGCCATAAAATATTGCAAGTGGAAGAAAAGACTGAGTACTTTTCTACTGATGCTTGTTTTCATTGAACAGAGTACAAAAGGCTATCTCAAATAGAACAAAAGAAAAACAGCTTTAAACACTATGTCATGCTTGAAAAGGTTCGACCGGGAAATGCGGATAAAATTTTTACGGAGCTGCAGAGTTAAGCTTTTTTTGCGGAGCAGTTGGCAATCCTGCAATAAAGCATTAAAATTATTCATGGAAAGCTATTAAAAAAATTAATAAAAATAAAATAAAATAATTTGCTTGATTAAGTTTTAAAAAATAAACCAAGTGGACAACTTGCAAAGGGTTTTTTACAATACTCCAAACCAAATTTGGTGTACATTAGTGGTCAAGATAGACAGGTGGTCAAGTTAGAGAGGTGGTCAAGTTACAGAGGTTTTCCTTCATTATATAAGATAGGACTAATTCCGTTCCTGATAACGTAGTCAGGTAGTCAACTTACAAGGGTGGTCAACTTTACAGGTTTTACTGTAGTAAGAAATTACTTTGCTTGCTATAGAAAGCATCTGATATAGGAAAACTTCTAAAATTAATAACATAAAAAAACTACTCATGCAATCTTCAAGGAATTTTGTTTATGTGAATAAATCTCTCCTCTTTGGACTTAATATATATTATTTTAAAAAATATTATAATCTGCCAGAAATTGTTTCAGTTCTTATAAAATCTAGAGAAGATGACTAAAAATTATCAGCATGAAGGAAATTCCTGCACATTTTATGAAATAAATATTACGTTTGAGTGAAGAATTCAGCTATTAACAAGGGAATACATGAGGCCCAGGTGCGTAAGCAAAGGGAAGGTCCAGGTTGTCTGTACTGACCCAAAGTCAGTAAGAAAAATCCAAAATGATACTATTTGTTGTTTCACATATAACTTTCTTGCTCATATGATACAAGAAAGCTTGAATTTGAATTTAAACAACTGCATAAAGTAAATAGATTTTGAAAGTTTTTTTCCCCATTTTGTTCACAAAAACAAAAAAATGGATTTCAGGAAAAATTTTGGAACAGGGGACCCTTGGGTGTGATGTGATGATGCAGGAAAAATTGATTTTGTAGTAAAATATACTTACAGTGTAATTCCTGGTAAGAAGCAACTTCAAAGTAAAAACATGATCTTATGTTATTTTGTTAAAAGAGAGCTTGAGTAGGGATATTTTAAAAAGCAGAACTATTAGTTCGCTAGAGGATTTTAAGAAAAATCTCATATCTGTTACTGGGCAAGGTTTTTCTCTTTTTCTAAAAACTTGATGTATAACTGGATCCCCTCCGAAATTAAATCCTGGCTACGCTACTGATCAGATCGGTCATTTTGAATCACATAAAGCGCCAGTTATATAGGAAAAAACAAAACGATGCCATACACATATGTAAAATATTAATTTTTGAAAGTCGGGGGAGGGGAGGGGGTGGCAATTGACCCCCTTAAATGATGCGCTTCGAAAACATACATACAATATAATAGTGTTCCTTTTCACTAATTTCATATCAGTTTTACTTGGAAATGATTTCTTTCTTAAAACCAAAGCCAATAAAGATCATATGAGTTTAAAAAAATTGTTTAGTGAAAGAAAATATCACAGTTGTTCGTTTTTGATATTTATACATAACAGAAAATACGCGTGAATACAGAGACAAATATGTGTAAATGGATATACTTGTAGATAGTAAATGTTTTTTTGAAATTAATAGATATAGATAAATTGATGGTTCAAGAGGTAGATTAGATAGATATATCCATAAATAAGCAGATACAGAGATATTCACTCAATTCAAAATAACTCGAATATTACTATAACTCGAAGTTTTTATCAATTCCCAATCCGTCTATAATTCCATGCTAATTATGCTCCATATCTCGAAGTTAACTTCCTTTAACTCTAAGTTTTTTTTTAAAGATGACTTGAAATTTATTTTGAAAGATCGAAATATATATATATATATATATATAATTCAAGTGACTATGAGAGAAAAATTCATTCCACTTCACTTGCAATTCCTGAACAATAGACCTCTAAGCAAGGAGAACACATGTTGAGCCAACGTGCGATAAAGGAGTTACATGTGCGGAAATGAGTATAGATTGTTTTCTTTTGTTGTACTGTACTGTTTACACTTAGACATGTTGCTGGACAACAAATCTGCTTTTAAGCTGTCAAGTTGCCAAGTCAACTTATTGTACCTTTATTTAAAGGCTGACCTAAGTTAAGATTCGTTCCCCTTCATTCTTTAGTTCAATCCTTTGCTGATAAGTTCCCGAGAGAGAGATAAAGTTTTCTTTAGATGTCTAAGCGAAAGCTAAAAACCTTGGATTTAGAAAGTAAAGTAAATCTTATTTATAACATTGAAATGAATCTTAAAATCAAAAAGATAATGCATTGAAATATGGCTCCAAATAATCTGTCAAAGATATTAAAAGAGAAACTTCAAAAGCGGTACAAATCCATGAATCCGAATTTGAAATGAATGAAGATGTGCACCTTTCCTGAAGCAGAATCAGCTCTACTCAAATGGTTAAAGCAGTATTGAATTCAAGACCATGCCACTTCTATAAGTAGATGTTTGCTGCGTGAGAAAGCAACAAATTGTTCTATATTACTGAACATAGAAAATTTCCACGCCAGTGCTGGATGGCTGGAGAAGTTCAAGACCACACACAACTTTGTTTTTAGAACTCTTCACGGAGAAACTGTGCATATCATGCTTACAAAATTTTAAGTTCTGTAATTTCATCTGTTACATGTACATACAGGGTGTAACAGTACAGCGTTTACAGACTTTCAGGGCTGATAGAGTACACCTAGACCATGGGAAATCACACAGCAATATATGGTCAGAAATGCTTTCCCGATGCAATAGTGATGACACAAAGTACAAGAAAGACAGGACACAAATGAGAGGAAAAGACATGTTTGTTATTTCTAATACAGCAAAAATGCTGGTAAGTTTTTGTCTTGTGTACACTATAGACATCGTTACGTTAACCGAAGTGTCAGATGACGTGCACGCACACACGCAGTTTTTGTTGCCGCACTCGCTTTTACGTTTGATCTTCAATGCGCCGAAGATGTGAGGCATGCATGACGGCCCAGAGTGGTGATTTCAAACACCTACTTTGCTGACGATTGTTGGCTCCTACATTTCTTTTTTCTTAGTTTTTTTTTTTTGCTGTACAAAGGACAGTAAACATGTTTTCTTCTCTTGCTCGTGTCTTGTCTTTTTGATGATTTGTGTCGTCACTACCGCGCCAGGAAAGCATTTTGACCATGCATTGCTATGTTATTCCCCATCATCTAGCTGTACTTTATCTGCCCTGAAAGTCTGTTAACCCTGTACTGTTACATATTGTATTAATTAAAATATTTGATGATTTTTCATATTAAAATGTCAGAAACCAAAACTAGCGGTAAGTCCGAACTTCCGATAAGTCGAACTTTTTTGTCGGTCCCTTTAGATTTGAGTTATCGAGAATTAACTGTATATGTTAAAACAAGTTTTATACTGCCACTAAATTTCTCAGGCAGCTTTTTTGGAGTAAAAATGTGAGTGGCATAAAAAGAAAAACATGGAATATGCATTAAAAAAAACGATTGATATTTCATGATGTCAATGTTCTATGGCCGATACATTGGTACTGCCGATATCACATTATTTCATAGTCTAAACATAAAGAAATAGCTACATATTGGGATTTATTGCAATTATTTCTCATGACAATCTTATGAACACCAATAAAAGCTATTACAGTAGACTCCTAATTAAAAAGTTTTTAAAAAATTGAAAATTTTGTATTTATGTATTTTAGTAACATACGAAATAAAAACTAAATTGAAAGGAAATAATGCACAAGAACATTAAATCATATCTGACTCTCATCTCAAATAAATAATAACAATAAAAGTAGGCTATGTGGAACAACAGGAATTTGCTTCCTCCATTGAAGTGATGCCTTTAAATAAAGGTGAAATTATTCAGCAAGTAGTCCAACTTCCAACCTTCAGCAGAAAACAAAATGATAGATTTTTAAAACATTCTCCCTAATGATATGTTAAAAGCTTTATAAAGGCTTATTTTAATAATTGTTTAGTTGTAAAATGTAACTTATTAATTAATTGCTAAATGCAGTTTAATAAAAGTGCATTTTCATCAATTAGATACCTATTTTATTTCTTCCCCAATTTAACCGACAATTTGTTTAACCAAATTTCTCTGATTCCATTTAAGGCAATTAATTGGGAGTCAACTGTTCTTTTAAAAGATGAAAAACTTACAATTTACATTCCTTCCATTCAAAATAAAGGATGATACCATTTCATCCCAATTGTGATCAAAGGTGTCTAAAAGAACTAGAACAATATCAAATCGACTAAGTAGTGGACTGGCAAGAGCTGTATTTTCTGATAAACTCTAAAAAGGTAAAAATGAAACAAAGAACTAATACTTGAATTTTCAATTACAGAATAAATAAATAAATAAAATAAATAAATAAAAAAAAAATAACTGTATTGAATAACCTAGAAACTGAAAATTGAAGAAGTGAGAATTCACTGTGAGATAGAAATTTTAACCTTCATGTGTTGGAGAAAATTAAATAACAGGATAGAATGGAGCCAATATTTTTTATCAGTCAAGAACGTGCATAGGAATTCATTCGAGGGGGGAGGGGGGGGGGGGGAGTTGTGAGACTTTTCAAATTTAAGTTGGAAAATAATAAAATCCTTAGTAGCAATGAGTAGTTTAAAAAAAAATTTGGGAGTGGTGCTGCGGCACCCTCCCTCTGTCAGTAAAAAAGGAGTTTCTCGAATTTAAAGCTCATTAAGACTTTTTAAGAATCATTATATGACCCAACATTGATTCACATCGAGTTGGCTTTAAGTTCAGACTTCAGACACATTATAGAAGAGTTTAGCAGGAAAAAAAAAAGTTGTACGACTGAGTTTCAGTAGAGTTTTTTAATTTAAAGTGTCACAGCAGACAATGTTTCATAAAAAAGTAAGCATTTTGGTATTTGCCTTAAAATGTAACACTAATGTTTTCTAAAACAGGGATTCTCAACCATTGGCCCAGTGGACCAGCGCCAGTCAGCAAAAAATGTAATTGGTACTGGAAGATTTCTACATGGCCGCATTAAAAATATTTCTTCCTTAAAAGATATTTATGGGGCATTCCACGGTATTTTGGACATTATGTAGAGTCCGTAACGTGACCTTTTTTTGCCATACTTTTTTAATTTACCGTTTGATTTGCAAATTATTTTAATTTGAGCTGGTGTGTTGGTAGGAAAAGATCAAAATAAAATAATATGCTAATCAAACAGTAAATTAAAAAGTTATGGCAAAAAAGGTCACGTTACGGACTCTACATAAATGTCAAAAATACCTTGGAATGCCCCTTATAACAATATTTTATATGATATTTTTATGTTAGTTTTGTGATTACTTTTCTTTTTTTGTTTTTTCTCTCACAAGTTTATTTACTAGGGGTGCGACATCGATGTTGATGTTTTTAACATCGATGTTTTACTTTCGATGTTTTGGTTTCTATGTTTTCTCGATGTTGATGTTTATGTATAATAATTAAAAATTATAGTAAAATTTGCTCCAATTTTCTTGCTAGGTAATTAAATTTACGTATGGAATTGCTCCAAAAATTTCATTGATTTGCGCACATTTAAAAATATTGATTTTTCTGTGTAAAGGATGATTTTTGGGAAGATCACTACAAGATGGTAAAAGATAACTGGAGGGTGAGGAAGAGGTCAAAGTTATTGGAAGAACTCGACACTGGTAGTCTGTTGCCAGAACTTGCAGTTGATTCAAAGACTCCAATTCTTAAACTAAAGGAGAGTCCTATATATTACTACGGTGAATATTATAACTACAAATTCAGAACTGTTAAAAGTTGTGTCGAAGTATTTGATAGTGATGGCGACTTTTGTTTTTTCTTTGCCTGGTGGAATAGTCAGCAAAAAGAGAAATGCGCTTGAACACCAAATATTGAGGGGTTACTTATCCTCAACCCAGGAGCGGATACAGACTAACATTTTAGGGGGGCTCATGCTAAAGAGGACCCTCACCCCTCCTCCATCAATAAACTTATGGTTTTTGGTAAGAAAAATTTCTGAAACTGCTTAGGTGTTTAAAAAATACCACATCGGTCAGGGATATGGCACCGAATAGGACAAAAACCTCACGAATAAATTTTATAAACAATTAAAAGAAGTAGTGTTTCAAGTATTTACTTTAAAAATAATTCAAAAACTGAAATAATTTACATTTTATCCATAAAGTTTGAACACAATGCGAACGGATAATATTGTCGACGTTTTAGGGGGGGGGGGGGGGGTCATGACCCCTATGACCCTCTTTTTGTATCCGCCATTGCCTAGGTGGGCACCCCTGCGAGAGCCAATGTATAATGAGGTTTTGCACTAACACAACTCAAAGTTTACATTTCTTGCATGATAATAAATCCTAAACACTGATTTAAACTAATAAACTATTTACAGCACATTTAAAAATAAACTCAGCACGACTAAAAACTGAACTATCTAATAATTATAACAGGAAGAAATTCTAATTTATAGAGACTTTACAGAAAAAAAAATATTTACGGACTCAAATGTTTTATCGATTGAAACGATGCTTGAAGCTTTGGATATGGTTTTACAAAAACTATCATTGATTAAATTTGTTGCTTATAAAAAGCAAACGGGCGTCAGATACTTCTTTATTACTTTTCATTATACTGGCTCCTGAACTCAGCGCCGCAGACTAACTGTATCTTTACTGTCTACATATTTTAAATACATATGCTATAAATAGAAAAGTGACAGTTAATAACCCTCTCCCCCCCCCAAAAAAAATCAAGAACTATTTACTGTTTCTTATTATGGTTTCGGTCCGGCTTTTTTTTTTCAAGCAGTCATTTTCACTACTCAAATGCAATGAACCTTGAAACAGATTACAAAGTATTGCCGCAGATTTTGATGAGAGGAGGGGATCATGACCCCCATGATCCCCCCTCCTCCTTGTATACACTTCTCACGGTTTCAATCAAGTTTTTTATTTTTTCGAGCAAACATTCAAATACTGTTGTGGGGTGGGGGGGTATGACCCCCTCACTTGTATCCGCCACTGAGTCTACCCTCAAAAAGCCATCCCTCAATTACTCACACTTTATGTTTAATTATATTGCACTAACAGTTCAAAACATATTTCTTGCTCTTAATAATAATTGTCAGAATTAATTTTGTACTTTTAATAGAATTTGCACAACTCTTTCTCATCATACAACTGACTGTAAGTGCTATGATATATTTTTTCACAGATTTAACTAGTTTGTATTAATTGTTGCATGTCTTATTATCATTTTTTGTCTTATTATAGTACCAAGATGTTGCGAAAATATTCCTATTAAATTGTATTTATGATTTGCATTTCAGTAGTTTCAATATATTCGTGGGGCTTGTTTTCTTTTGTATTGCTTAAATTAGACGCAATGCTAAAAGAATTCCCTGATCCATTAAGAAACACTTGCTAGAGATTATCGTCTATGTAAGTTTGTAGTGTAGTATACTAAAAAATGTATGTTAAATATTGACAAAAAGATCGATGTTCAGAAACATCGATGTTTTTTGGTCGATGTATCAATACCATCGATATTTTAATTTCCAACATCGATGTTTTGAAACATCGATGTTTTGCCATCGATGTCACACCACTATTATTTACTTATATTTAAGAATTACAAAAATTAGGGGAGAGTCGGGAAGACTATGACTGCAAGAGGAGTGACACAGCCGCATTTATAAGTCCAAATAAAGCATGCAAAATAATTTTTATCTTGTCCAGTATATGTGGCACGCTAGAGTAAAGCAAAAGTCTAAAATTGCTACAACAACCCGACAAGCTAAATTTATTTTCAGATTTTACTTTGGCTTATTAATCCCTAGCTGTCTCATTCCTCTTGATTCTTCCCTCCTGCACCTGTCTATACATTGACATATTGTATAACAGAAGCTTAGAACTAACATATGGATGACTCAATTGCCAAATCGATTAACTCCACTTTTTAAAAAAATCCTCATTTCTGCTTCAAAAGTGCTTTATCAATACTTAGCATGTGAATTTATATTAAGGTCTTGGTTCAGCACATTTCTGAGCATGTGATTGCAGAAAATGTAACACGAGGGCCTATTCACTCCTATGGATAACAACATCTTCATAACTTTTCTCTACTTTTTGTTTTATGGAGTTAATCGATTCGGCAATCCATATATAACAGTGTTTTAATACATAATTCTTTTTTTTTTTTTTTTTGTAAAAGGAAGAGAGAAAGGGACTATTACTGATCCACGAAATCTTTTCCCAAGTTTTAAAAAGCCCACTGGTCGAAAAAGGTTGAGAAATGATACCCAAAATCTATTCCAATCTCTTTTCAAGTGTGGAAAAAGTGTGATGAATATAATGATATAACTTATTTTTGATCTTTACTAGTAATTTATGCCAGTAAATAAAATCTGTATGTATACTGTAATTACTTAGATGAGACTAACAAAAGAAATTCATTAAAATCCTCTTGATTTTGCCCTTTTATTTATCCATTTCTCTATGAGAAATATTGAGATACATCAAAAAAGTAGGCCATGAGAAACATATACATTATACAACATACATATAACTTATTAAAAATCAACTCCTTCAAGCTTAAATAAGCGTCATTGGAATTTCCAAAATGAGTAATATGTAATTGCTCAACTACAGAATAAAAACTGAATTTAAACGTTTTATATATATATAAATATATATAGATATATATTATATTATGTTATATATAAATATGTTTCTCTCTCAAAAACTAATACAGTTAAGGGGTTATTCTAGCCTAGAAATTCAAAAAAAAAAAAAAAAAAAAAGATTTTTTTCCCTTTTCATATTTTCAAAGTTTAAACCTTTAAGAATAAGCCTCTACGAGGATTTACGGAAATCTGAATTATTTTCAGAGTTATAGTTAATTGTGTTAATATGAAGAAAATGCTAGAAACAAGATCAACAGTATAACAAACGTTCTGAAGTACGAGCTTCCGAAGTTCAAAAGAAGGCAGAACTGCTCTTATGGCTGAAAGATCTGCCAAAAATGTAGCTTTTGAGGTATAGGAAGAAACAACGTATAAGGCAGAGATTGTTGTTCAAAAAAATATAAGTATGGCATACCATTAAACCACTCAGACTTCCCGAAATGCCACTGCAAACTTTAAACGTGTTTTTCTCGAAACTACTTTTTTTAATATGGTTGACAAGATATCTCAAGTTCCAATGCACCGATTTATTTGAAATTTGGCAGACTTTCTTAATACTATCAAAATTGTCTCCATGTAAGGGTTTCTGTATTTCTGTTTTTTTAAACAATTTTTTAAAAATTAACAAAGTTAAAAAAAAAGAGCCAAAAATGACCCTTTTTTTTTCAAAAAGACTCCATTTTGTGCAATTTTTTTGTTTTTCCAAATCGGCTATGTCCAGACAATTCTACATTCTTGTTTGATAAGAATCAATCTTAATTTCATGTTCCAGATCACCAGGAGGATTGGAATCTTGTAACCAGTAGACACCTTTTTTAACTGAGTCCCCACTTTGCCGGCCTCTACTGATTTCAATTTTGAATTTTTTCCCCCAGTATTATACATTTTTATACTTCTCAAGTATCAATAAAAAACTGATAAAAAATTGATTGAAAAAGTTTACAGTTGTTTTTTATTACCCGCAAAATCACCTCAAAATTGAGCCTCTAGACTAGAATACCCCCTTAAGATCATTTTTCAATGCTTTCTTATTTTTGTAAATTTTAATGAAATAGATAATATTTATTAAAAGATGACACAAAAGTATACAACATAATTATTATTAATTAATTAAAAATTAACATTTAAAAAAGCATTATGCCCCTCTCCCATCTTTCTCTCTTTTCTTGAACTAAAACGATATTGATTTCACTGAGAGCTCATATGACAATGTGTAAATGTGAGAATTTATTGAGGATAAAATATTTTGTTAATTTTAGTTAGGTACAATTAGGATTATATAATATTAATAAAATATGCACTTTTTATTTAGGGGGGGGGGGGAGTCTGAGTTTGATATGTTAGCATGTTGGTAAACAAAATATTTTGTCCTTTTTTACCTTTAAGAATCTATTTTTTAAAGATTTATTATGCATTTTTAAAGGACTCAAGGCAAATAAAATTTTTAAATCACAATTCTAAAACAAAAGAGAAAAATGTTTAATGTAAGATATAAAATTTATTATAATGAAATTAATTGCACAAACTAACACTACTAACTTAATAATAATAATAATAATAAATTATGGTAAAATGTTATGAAACACTCTTTAACAAATAATATTAGAAATAAATCAAAAGAGAGATTACCAATGCTTCATCATATTTTCCCTTAGGATTTGTAGCAGCAATGATTGAACATCTAGTATTCAAACTGCAAACAAGCCCAGCCTAAAATGTACAAAAAATATTATCATCTATCAGCATATGAGATGAAACAGAAGTTCACCCAAAACTAAACAAAACACCTTTTCTGCAAGTCAGCATTAATTTCAAAACATAAGTTGTTAAAAGTTTTTCAGCTTTTAGTAAGGGTTCTCGGCAATGGTAAATCGCGACCAAATAGTATTTAAGATTGTGGAAAAAACTAAAAAATGTGATTCCAACAGTAAAATCAAGAAAATGCAGATAGAAGTAATAAATTACATATTAGTCTCTAAATTTTTACTTATCGTTTTCATTACCCTTAATAACTGAACTCAGGGTATCTGTTACATTTAGTTTTTGAACCCATGACTTTTATGATTTTTTCTTACTTCTGTTTGTAACTTTTCATGACTCATGGAATGCAATGTTATCAAAAAAAAAAAAAAAAAGCATTTTTCACAAGAATTGTCTAAATTAGTACTTTTAAAAAAATAAATTGCCACTATCTAAACTATGCTTTGCACACACGTTTCTGAAAAATCAAATGAAGCAAAATGTAACAAGCTTAGCTGCTGCTTTAAAAAAAAAAAAAAATCAACACATGCTTTCATATTTTATCGCCATCCTACATGTTCTTAACTAACTTCTAAGACTAATTTTATTTTATGAACTCTTTAGAAATTTTAGTAAACACTGGTGATTTCTGCCAGCAGTATACACTTGAATCAACTCACGTGCAAATGGTCTGAAATTTTCGAATGAGCATGGTGAAATGACTAGTGTAAGTTTTCAAGTATACAACATAAAATGCAAGAAAGGTTAAAAATAATGTTTAACCCAAAATTTTTAATGTCAGGGTTCGCGTTTACGCGCTATAGCGGGTTTTTTACGCAAATTCGCGGGAAAGGGACGCAACTTCCGCGAAAAATCGGGTCCCAGGGACCCAGAAAACCCAAAAGATAAGAACCAGAAAAAAAATGGGAGAAAATGCTAAAGATCTATTTAGTAAATGCTTTTAAGCTTCAAAATGACCAGGAGAATCAACAGAAAGGGACTAAAATGACCCTATCTGTTTATCAGCTATTCAAACACACACCCCAATTGTGGACCAGTCAATGGAATTTTAGTGATAAGACTGGAGCTTACAGTGACCTCCTGGGCAGAGCTCAGGGAGCAAGTTCACAAATAGCCCATTGTACTGTATTCCAAGAATAAACTTTCCCTCAACTTTTGTCTTGAGGAAATTCCTAAAAACAGAAATGAAGACTAAAAATGAGAGAGGGTTTTCAATGCAATCTTCAGGATTAATACAAGACAATTGTACAATAAAAATATTGCAATTTGGTACTCATGTAACCAGAATTACTTTTGAAAATCATCATTTTGCATCCCCAATAAAAAGAGGGGAGAAAAAATGGCGAATATTTTCCAGATCGCGCTAAACACAGAGTTCGGAACTTTACATTTTTATTGTTAAATTGCTTATGAATACTTGAATTTTATACAAAAGCATTTTAACCTTGTTCTTTTTCTAATAATTCATCTCTTTCTGATGGGTTATTTTTATTTGGACTTGCAAAAGTCGGGTATTAATCGATCGCGCCATTTTGCAGATATTTTGAACAAGTTAAAATAAAGTCAAATATACTGATTTAAGATTGCAAATGAGCAATTTTCACACTCATATGAGAAAATGTTTCATTTTTGCGATCGCGATTTTTGCGTTGGGTTTATTCGCTTGCGATTTATTATTATTATTATGTAATTGCCAATGATAATTGGGAAGGGGGGAGGGGGTCTGTTTGCTTTTTTCACTAAGAAAAATTTCCAGGAAAACAAAAGTTAAGGGAGTGCTTTTCGCTTGATTAATCAGAGGCACTTGTTTTATATTTTATGGTAAAACCCATTTTTAAAGTAAATTTTGAGTTAATCTCATTGTAACTGACCAAATAGTTTCTCACATAACTGAGTCTTGCAAGTGTATTATTTGAAAATAATTTTACAATGATAAAATCACAAAAGAATTAGGGCAAAAATAACTAATTTATTTTATTTCATGCCTTCCCCCCCCCCCCCCCAAGTATAAATATTTTTATATTCATTTACGCACTAAGATTTTCTGTTTAAAATTTAAGGGACTCATTTTTTCCACCAAAGGACCCAAATCTATTTCATTAATGGGTCCCTGGGACCCAAGTTACGGATAGTTGAGCGCGAACACTGTAATGTCCACAAGGTAGAATTATATAATAAACAAAAACGAGTGAGTTTTATTAAAAAAGATATAACTGGATTTCAAAATGCCTAAAAAATAGAAACTTACGCATAAAAACGTTAAAAAACAGCTACATGTTTTGTTTGGACAACAGGGGTCATTTTAAAGAATGTCAACTGTGTTGAAGATTGGACTAATAATCTCATGAATTTTACTGAAGAAGAATCCTTACATTTTCAAATCTAAAATTCAGTTTCTCTTTCTACTTTGAATTTTAACATTATGAAACAAAATACTCATTCAGATATTTTTGTAATCTATAATTTTTTCCGGCATAGAAGTTTTTCCAAGTATTAACCAGCCTCCCCCCTCACCAGCTTTTACTAGTTTGTCCCAACAGGACTACAAATACTAGTTTTGAACAAGGAAAATCAAAGTCAACAATAATTTAAAACAGTCATCATTACTGTTTAAAACAGTTATTTCAAAACATATCTCTGAGTTATGTTCAAAAAAAAAAAAAAAAACTATTACTTATTGGAAAAACTGTGGAACTTATTCTCTCACTTAACAAAATGTTTCAGGAAATTTCACTAATGATAATCTAGTACGTAAATAAAATATGAAGTAGGCTGTTTCAATATTTAAATGCATAAAAAGCAGACAAAAATTAAAAATATGAATAAAAAGGAGCGAATGATTGAAAAACTGGATTATAATGAAATGCCCCCAATATAAAACATCAAACTAAATAGATAAAACAGATAACAAGTAAATAAATAAAATAGAGCAAGAACATTATTCATACAATCCGCTTCACAAGTGAAGGCATACAGTATTGAAATTGCAGTCATTTAATTTCTATGAAACTTAGTGAAATTTTGTACAAGTTAGTCTATACCCTAAGAGAGGGGTGCTCTTTAAAGCGTTTTTAAAAATGAATTTTGTTATACATATTTTTATTAAGTTCTTTTTGTCTTGGGATTGGAATGGGATTTTAATAATTTTCTAAATTTTAATGAGTTCTTTACTGAAACTATTTTTTATAGGAATGGGGGCAAGGTTTTTATTTAATGCTAATTGTAACACTTATTTTAATCTGATTCTTCTTAACAGGCACTTTAAATCTTTGTGAACCAAATAAGATTGCAATCTTTGGTGGTAGGTGAGCAACAGCAAGCAGGGGGTAGAGCTCTTTAGTATATTAAAAACTAGAAAATGCATTTTAGGGAGTTTCTAACAACTAACTGATTAATAGTATAATCAAATTTTAAAGACATAAATATTTAAAAACTAAAGCAAAAACAACACCTTTGCAACACTTATTGTTTGCTGCTCCATTGCTTCATGAATGCAAGTTTTATCATGTTCTTTAATACAGCTAAACTCATCAATGCAACAGGTACCACCATCAGCTAAAACAAGAGCACCAGCTTCCAACTGCCATTTTCCACTTTCCTGTAGGATAATTAAGAAACAAAATTAAAAGTTATAAGGAGAGGCACAACTAGAATTTCCTGAAGGAGGGAGGTTTGTGCCTCCTGGCCTCATATGTGTACACATAAAAACATGCTAGGATTGGCAACCTAGGGCAAACCAAAAGTTTTCAAAAAGGGGGGGGGGCGTTTCCCAGACACACTAATTAGTCTACAGCAAAGGAAAATATAATGGTGATATACATAAAATGATACTTACTTTTACAGCTGAAACGGTTAATCCAGCATTGGTTGTTCCAATGCCAGAAGTTAAAACTGCCCTTGTAGAAACTTTAGATGCAAATTTCAGAAATTGTGATTTTGCAGTACCTACAAAAATCAATGGAATTGTTAATTTTCCCACACATACAGATATGGTAAAACCAGCTTACTCAGCTATCACCATTCCAGCATTGTAGTCCAGAAGGAAGGAAGGGGATGCTGCCTACCAACTTTTTAATTTAATTCAAGTGTCTTTCCCTCTTCTTAATCTCAATACTCTTATGTTCTCATCTGCAAGTGTTCTCTTTTACAGTTTTTCCAAGTCTACCCCACTACCCTATTCTAAAACATAAACTCAAAATGGCTAAAATATCCAAGAAAGTAATTTTTTAGTGCAAAATAGTCTAGCCAAACTCTGGCATTTTGAATGGGGAAAATCAGACTTAAGAGCTTAAACAGGGCTGCCCTAATATTAAGAAAAATGAGTTTTTAAGTCTCAACAGAAATAGCATCTTGCTATTATAGGCATCTGCAGAGACCGAATCTCTAGGGGCTACTTGTACTATGAGGAAATTGTTACTGACATTTTAACAGTTGGCCAGAAAAGTTTGTAGGTTAGCATACTAAAACATTTTTTTGGCAAAATTCAATTATATTAAATATAGTTGCCTTTGAGGGCAATACAGCGATCAAACCGTTTTTCAATACTAGTTTTATTATTCGATTTCTCTTTAGCCTTAGTTTCGGCTATTCCCTCTGCAGAAGTGCTCAATTTCTTTCCAACGAGCATTCTTTTGAGGTCTGCAAAGAGGAAAAAGTCACTGGGGGCTAGATCTGGAGAATACTGTGGACGGAGAAGCAATTTGTAGCCTAATCCATGCAATTTTGCCATTGATAGTTTTTATAGATTTATGACATGATGCATTTGTCTTGATGAAACAGAACTATTTACTTCTTCAGATGAGCAGATGAGGCCTTTGTTTCGTGATTTCATCGTTCAAGCGCTCCAACAACCTTATATAATTAATGCTATAGTTGGCCTGACTATTTTCGAGGTAATCTTTTAATACAATACCCCATATGCATAACGGAATACTGATACCATAACCTTGCCGCCGCACTGTTGCGTCTTTTGACGTTTTGGATTCGATTCATCACGTTCAGTCCATTCGGCTGACTGTTGATAGGGCTCTGGCGTGTAGTGACAGAGCTATGTTTCATACATAGTGATATATCGACGGAAAAATTTGATTATATTACGGCTGAATATCGATAAATACTGTTCCGAATCATCAAAATGTTGTTGCTTTTGATCGATTGTGAGCATGTACGGCACCCACTTTCCCATGTCCAAATATTCATGCACGATATGCCCAACACGTTTCTTTGATATCTTAAAGGTCTTGACTATCTCAGTCAACTTCACTTTACAATCATTCAAACTTATTTTTTTGGACTTTTTTGATGTTTTCGTCGATAGCAGCCTCTTTGGGGCGTCCACTGCGTGCATCTTCACCAATGTTCATTTCATCCTGTTTAAATGTAGCAAACCACTTCTCAACGGTTGAGTTACCTGGTTCAGAGTTCAAATAATGTATATCAAGCCAAACCTTAGCTTCAACAGTATTTTTCCCCTGAAAAGCATTGCTTCATTGACACAAAAAATTCTTTGTTACTCGTTTTTTACACAATAACAAAAGTTGCTTCACTTTTAACGCTATATTACACAAACCAGAAGTCCAACAACTGTGAAATTAATAAGTATATCTTTTGAAAGTTGGTACTAACTAAAAACAGCATGCATGGATTTAACATTTATTAGCATCCTTTATATGTCAGCCTATGAAGCCCACTAGTTATATCAGGGGTGCCCAACATTTTTGCACCCAAGAGCACAATCTAAAACACTGGTCAAAAGGCAGGCACCATTTCGTTTTTCAAGGAGTATTCATAATTGGACAACATGTATTAATACATAAAAAATTGTTAATATTCTTATGTACAATAAATAATTACTAAATAATGCACTCAAAATGTACAAAGTATGAAAATTCTTTATAAAAATATAAATACCACTGTCAGTACAAGTTTCATCATTAATTTTCATTAGCCATTGCTTCATATTTTGAAGGTAATGATATTACTGTATTAAAATGAATGTCAGTATCTATGGTCGTCAAAAACAATAATTCACATAAATATTTGGAACTGCAATACGATTTTAATTTATGCACTGCACTTTTCAAGATTGGAAACTTATTTCTATAAATTATATCCCACAACTTCTCAACTGATACAATTAATTCAGTAACATGTTTTTTAGAAATTTGAAGTTTTTATTTCCAGTTCTGTCCTTACTTGAACAGCCTCTGAAATGACTATTAATAGTTCGGATATTTAATTAGTAACAAAGTAACAAAGACTGACATAAAAAAGTGTCTATTTACTCAAAGACTCTAAACAGTTAAAAATGCTTTTTGAAAGAATTTGGTGGCATTTTGTGTCGTTCTTTTGTCAGTGTTGGATGTCATTTCTAAGTTTTGTAGCTAATAATAAAAAATCATTCGTTATGAAATACTTTCAATGCCCTAAATGCCTTTAGCGTTGTCCTGCAGCGGCGGAAACACGTAAAACGATCGGAGGGCGCAATGGTGCCTGCAAGTATAGGGTTTGGGACAACTGGCTTATATGACTGTAAAGCCCTTTTGCTTAAAGATTTGAGCACTTAGGTCAATTATGTAATTGAACCTTGAGAGATTCATGACATTCCCATTAAGTGCTTGCAAAATTTTGAATTAGCTCCTGGTCTCTTTTAGAGACTATTTTGGGGTTTACTACAATAGACTTCCAGTTACAGTGCTTGGTTCTGTTGAGAGACCCCCCTTTTTCTCACTTCATTTCACACAATTGTCATTTTCATTAAAGTCAATTTCATACAGCTCTGCAATAACTTTAAAAATGAAAATCATCAAAGAAATATATACCTGGGTCACCAACAAGTAACAAATGAGAATCTCCTCTCACTTTAGAATGTCCATCTTCTTTCTAAAAAAGCAATGCTGACATCAGATAAGCAGTAAACATTTTGATTTTTTTTTTTTTTTTTTTTTTGAATCTTCAATTTATCAACTAAAGTTTTCAACAGGATCCTCTAGAGAGCAAAGGGAAGGAAAAGGTAAACCAATGCATTGCAGTGGATTGTGGAAGATGATGAAAAGATGGAGGGGCTCGCAAAGAGAGGTTGGAAAAAAGTGTAACATTGAATACATTTAGAATGTCTTCCTGGATTGTAACATAGTTGGTTTTCAAGCTTTTAAATCTCTTAAGAAGTCAGAAACTATATTTTCTTACCATTAAAACCTACTATCAAATTGTTTTTCATTATTATTGTTCAATTTGTTGTTGTTTCAACACTATCAATTTATTTTTATCTATTTTTTCGAAGTTTTTGTGGAGGAGTCACAGTAAAGGACGAAAGATCCCATGGCTTTTGGAACCTTTGATGAATGAGGCTTGAAAAGGTTTGCCGTGAACATGACCTTGATAGTTAAAACATATTCTAAATGCACGCTAGCAAACAGCACATGCAGGGGTGTCACTACAGAAGGGGGAGATCTGCCCCAGGTGGAACCCATCTGGGGGGTGACACCCAAAGTGGAATTGAAAGTTTTTGAAAAATATGAAGCTTAAAATATTTTTAAGACTATAAATTTGAAAATTTTCCAGGGGAAAACCCCCGGACCCCTCTCTCCACCCCACATTATGGAGTGATTACTATACTTTGAATTTATTTTATATATGTGAATAGTAAGTGACTTCTCAAAAATTAAGAAACAGATTAAATCAGCAATTGGATATATATTTGCACTTTTCATTTACAGTTACTTCAGTGTTTAGTGTTATATACGGGACATTTCACAGCCAAATTTCAAAACATTTGTATTTTTGTCATGGTAAAAATACAAATAAGAAGCAAAATAATAGAAAACTTAGTTATTTGTATTTTTACAGTGATTTTTTATTTTAAATTTAGCAATGAAATGTCCCGTATCTAACACTGAATACTGTGGAATGACCCCTTAATAGTTTTTCTGAAAATCTACAGTTTTTGAGAGGATAATCCATTACATTTTCATTATCACTAATGATAAAAATATACTAACATATAATTCATTGTATTATGCGAAGAAATATCTGAAAAAACAATACCTGCACTCCTCCAGCCAAAGTCAGAGCAACTGCTAATTTCACAATATATAATCCAAAAACTTGTGGAGAAATGGAAGACAAAATGAAATTACGCTTAAACAGAGGTTCAGTTTTCTCATCCAACCAGAATTTTCCAAACTCAACAGCCTACATAAAAAACTTGTTTTAAATATTGGATTATTTATTTTTTTTTAAAGCTGTACAAAATACAAGCTATTAAAATGTTAAAACTAACATCCATTAAATCTTCAAATAACCGTGATGTTTGAATAGTTAATATCTATCATGATTCAGACAATTTGTATTTTAAATAAAATAGTATTATAGCACAAATGGTAACTAGAAAAGATGAGGGAAAAGAAATATATCTATGGGCTACTAGGCGATCACCACATGACACAATCAATAAATTTCTAAAAACATTCAAAAGTGTCTTCAATTGAAAGATACTATTACAGGAGTGCACAAACCCTAAGAGCAAGGGTGCATCCTCCTAAATATTGCAAAGACCCCCCCATAAAAGGAAAAATTACCTCTCAAAACAACCCCCCTAAAAATTTCAATGGCGCAGTCTGTGCTATGACCACCTGTTTTGGAATTACTTATTTTGCAATGCAAAATGGATGAAAAGGCAGCAGACAAAAGAGTGATTTTTTCCTCCAATGTGGAGTTGTTTATAGGAAGGGCAATAAACACTGTACAACAGTTTAAAAATAATAGTAATGACTTTACTTGACCTCTTAAAATAAAAAGACTCATTTTAATGGAATTATGAATAAAATAAATTTTAATTTCTACATTGAAAAAAAGCCATCAGCAATGCTATACTTACAGTATTTTTTGATATTATGTCACAAGACATTTTATTTTTTACTTCAACATTATGAGCAAGAAGAACAAGATCAATATCAATAGGACGTCCAGGAATTAAAGGCTTCCATCTCTGAATCAATACTCCACTGTAAAAGTTTGGCAAACTTTGAAATAATTACATAATAAAAAATTGCATTTATTATATATAAATTACTGTATTACCCTACATTATTCGGCATGCCGCAAAATTCCATGGTCAGCAGATTTTCAATAACACTTGCCTGGTCTTTTCCAGCATGCCAGAAAAATCGAGGTTAGGAAAAAAATAATGCTACAAAAAATATATGTTCAGCTTAAAAATGAATATAGGTTCTATACATATCTTATTAGTATTAAAAAACAGCTTAATTTTTTAAAAATATTTTCTAACAATGTCATTTGTTATTTTAACAAGAAAAATATTGTGTAATAACAAATAGTTTTATAAAAATTAAATTCAAGTAAGCAAACATTTAAGCAGTAAGTTACCACCCCTAAACCAGTGCTAAAGAATTTACCATAGCTATTTGATAAATAAAAATTACTTACCTCTCTAAAGGGAACCCAAAATAATTTATTTAAAAACATTATGAACAAATCGCAGTAATGATGTTTGCTCCAGAACTGATTACTTTATTGGCATATAATTAAATCTATTAATAATGACCTACCATAAATAACAAGCACATATTATATGCATTGCATTTTTTTTTTTGAAAGAAGGTTACTTTCAGGATTAATTCTTTTTTCTTGCAGTGGTTTGCTTTCTGATTGGAACAGAACGGGGAAATTTGGTTTTGTTTTATTGCAAAATAAACCTCAAATTATCCAGCATGCCGAAAATTCAAATTTTCCAGCATGCTGGTCAACCTCGCTTTTTCCGGCATGCCGGACAAGGCGGGGTAATACGGTATATTAAATATATTGCAAACCTCATGGCATGGGTGCAATTTTGGTGATGCGTTCAAGACGGAAAATATTTTCAGCCCCCCCCCCCCCCCCGACCGCATGCGAGCTTAAAGAAAAATTTATGTGTATAATTGCTGTAGATTTTAACAATGCCAGCTTTGGAATCTGTGTTTGATTTAAATTCTAAGTCTTTAAATTGTAATTGTTAAGCGTTTTAACATCAAATTCCAAAACACCGAAAATTTGGCCATAAGGAGGGGGGGGGGGGTCCCCCAGAATTTTTTTCAAATTGAAGTCTAAAAAATGCTATGGTAGGCCATTTTGGTAAAGTTCAGGGAAAGGTGGTTTAAGGGACTCTTACATCAATTATTTCAAACTGATAGTCCCAAAATCACAGTATTGGGCAACCTTCAAAAATATTGGAGAAAAAGGGGGGGGGGGGGAGGGGTGCTCTGGGCTCTCCCGAAATTGAAGCTTTAAAAACCAAATTTTACTCCAACTTTCATAACGTTTATACACTTTGTGAATGCACTATTGAAGGGATGGAATTCAGGAACTCTCCTTCGGTTATATTTCGAAATTGAAGTTCCAAAAACGCAATTTTAGACGATGTTGGATAAGGTTAGGGGTAAAAGCACTCGCAGCTCCCCACACCATTAGTTTTTCGCCGATCATAAACATTTTTATTGTAGCAATAAAATCGCTTAGGACATGAGGTTTTCATTTTTGCAACATAAATCAGTTCTGATCGGAAAGTCTACCCAAGGTAGCGCCAACAAACCAGAAAAGAAGGAAAGGTGAGGGAAGAGTATGGCCGACTAATGACAATGAACTGGCACTATTCCCCCACACAGTCTTCATTTGAAAAAGAAGAAAAGGTGGTGAAATTAGAAATAAAAAATCGCTTTAAGTGAAGTAGATATATTTTTTAAACAAGGTACCTTTCCAATATTCATTAATTAAAAAAGAAATAGGGGATCTGAATCCTAACCCCAGGCAGGGTCCCCGAATCACATCTCTCTTAAGGCACTCAAATATAGCCTAAACTGGCGCTTTAAATATTTCAGCATCAAAACATTTTCGGAAGAGAACTACAGAACCCCTTCCTCTGAGTTCACCACAAATTGTCCTAAATTTCTTTTAAGGCTTCAGTTTCTACATTTTTTTGCAGGAATACCTATATTATTCCTGCCCCCTTACCTATAAACATGGTTCATGACCGCCTCAAAATTTTAATACTTTAATTTTGGAAACTTATTGAAAGAATCTTCCTAACGCCCTTCCCCTTAAGTCATCCAAAGATAGCCCGAAACAAAGCTCTTAAAATTTCAGAAACGAAAATATTTCGGGCTGAGGTGCAGAATCCCCCCTTTCTCATTGTGTTTACTAAACCCAGTGTAAGTTTTTGTTTAACCCGGGAGAACTCGCATCGGGCCTCTCAGGCCCGGTCATTACAAAACTACGCTGCCAAAAATCACCCCTTCAACGGAAATGAATGAGGTCCACAGTAGCTGTGTTCGAGGTGACCTACATATTGACCACATGCTTTTCAGGAATGTACATTCCCACTTTTCCCCAGAAAATTCCGGTTTGGGCCTCAGAGGCCCGGAGCGAGCGCTCACGCTTTTCATTTCAGATTGTGAATGTAAAGGAAGAGGTTGTGAAATGCATTGCTATTTAAGCTACAAAGATGAAATGAAGAGGTTGCAGACCTTGTTGGTTGAGGTTTCAACTGATGAGAACTCCCTTAATGAAGATGACAAAGAAGAAGTTGATACAGAACAGTAAAGCGATCATCGGTAATGCTCAGAAGAAGATTTAGATTTATGTATCGTAAGTTTCTTAAGCTTTACTTTTTAAAACATATTATAGAGGCTGTTTATCAATTTATATATCAGTGTTGAAAACATTTTTTTTTCTATTTTGCAAACTTAATTTACTGAAATAACCACTTCGTGCCTACGGAGCCCCCCCGGAGCGCTCGTGTGACGAAAAGTACCGCTAGTTCTCCCGGGTTAAGATTTATTTTTCTAACGACTTCAATTTCGAAAATGTTTCGAGAAAGACCCCTGAATTCCCTAACTCTTAACTCACTCAAAAATAGCCAACATAGCATTTCAATACTTAAGAACGGTGAAATTTTCGGGGAGAGAGACCCCTCCCCCCTTCCCCTAAGTTCATTAAATTTGACTTAAATTTGCGGTTTCCTTCTTCATCACCGAAGATTTAAGAATTTAAATTCTAAAAGTTATTGAGAGAAAGCCTTCGAATTCCCTCTTCTTAAGTCTTCCAAATATTACCTAAAGCTGAGTTCTGAATACTTCAGCTTTGAATATTTTTTGGGGAAGAGGAACCCCTAACCACAAGATGGTCTAAAGTTGCGCTTTTAAGACTCCAGTTTTAGAATTTCGCCTAAAGAGAGCCCCCTCCCTACCTCTTGACATTGCCAAAGACAGCCTAAAAGTTTTAAGATTTCAATTACAAACACTTTTCGGGAGAGGGTCCCAAATGCCCTTTTACTTACGTCAGTTAAGTATAGCCTCAAATAGTTTTAAATACATCAGCTACAAAACATTTTCATGTTGGAACACCAATACCATCTCTCATTAATTCACCAAAGATTGCCTAAATTAGTGTTTTTAAGACTCCAGTTTTCGATTTTTTTTAAAACCTCCTCACTTTTACATCATTAAAGACAGCCTAAAACTTTTTGACTTTTAAATTTTTAAGTGTTTGCAGAGGAGAAATATCGAACCACTCCTAGCTTCAAAAATGGCTTTCAATTCAGTTTTTCGATATTTTATACTGGATCCCTTGAGTAGACCCCCGCCCCCTCTTAGATTGTCCAAAATATAAACGTTTTAAGACCTCAGTATTGTTAGTTAATTTGCTGACTTACCCTCTTTGCAAGAGCATCATTTCTTGGCAAACTCGTGCTGCCTCCTTTCCTCCCCCCCCCACCCCATATTTCCATTCTAGCGAATGTTAAGTTAATTCATTGACATTGGAATTTAGTGATTCCTCAAGTCTTTGTCAAAAATGCAAGAACGTTTGCCCATCGGCATTTCCAACCAGCTTGAAATCCCCCCCTCCCCCCGATTATTTCCAAAATTCCCATTTTCATTAAAATCTTCAAAATCTCTGATAGTTTCCGTTTTACCTGGCATGTGGACGCCCTTTGATCTCAATCGGTGATTCAGATTCAACTCAAGACATTTTAAGAGCGTACATAATTTTCATTTATGCGTGTAAAGTTTGCAAAAAAAACCGCAAATGAAAAAAACGAAAGGATGATCGAAAATAGCATGAGAAAAGCTAAATTTTCAATTAGAGCCGTTTATTTTGAAAAATCAGGGAAAATAGCGAGCAACTCCTCGGTATGCAATGCAGTGAGTTGGAAATAACAGAGCTATACCTAAAAAAAATCAAACGGGCGCTAGTCTAAAAGGCACTCCTTCAAAAGCACGTTGCAAGCAAAACAAGCCCATGGTGGAAAACCGAGAGAATGTCGATGTAAATTCGTGGTTATGGAACGGTCAAGTAATATATTAAAGCATATTTTTCAAACACTCAATTTTTCTTTTTTGAGTAAAAACTGGAAGAAAGTCATCGAATTTCTTCCCGTCCCGACCTCCGTCTCGGGAATTTTGTCCAAGACGGAAATCCGTCCTGAGACGGAAGGTCTTGCACCCATGCCTTATGGTGAGGATAACATTACAACATCAATGAATTTATACCTTTTTGAACCACTGAGCAATGAACATTTTCTTTTGAAATGTCTTTCTTAAGAATAATGTTTCAGATACATAAAAATAGGAACAAATGACCAGAGCTAGATCATGTAGACGCACACGCGCACGCCGTGCGCAGATACTTTAGCTGACGTGCGGATACATTCGCCGCGGAGTGGCACGTCGTCCGATAATCGGAAAAGTTCTTAAATCTAAATATATAAAGGTGACGGCGTTTGTTTGGTTGTTTCTTTCTTTGTTTGTTTGTACCCCATAGCCAGATAACACCATAGCACCTACAGCACTGAAACTTGGCACAAAAACTCAAACATACCCCGGGCCCATGCACTCGGAAGCAGAAATTCTAAATTTCGAATTAGTTTTTTCTAATTAACTAATTAAGCTAAATTTTTCCTAATTATGGGGTAAAAAATTCCCCTACCCCCTAACATTATATATCGTTGGAAAGGGTTTTCCTTTTAAAACGAGATGATGTTTGTTCCATCTCTCTCAATTAATTAGAACAGAAGATATAAGCCACCAATGTGTGATCTGCTGTGGAGTATAATTCCCAAAAATATGTGAGTTTACGAATGCAAATATATCTGCTAAAAGAAGCTTAGTTTTAAAATTTAGAAATTTACCTTAGGTCTTTGCATCCATAGGCTCACATAATTGGCATGAAAATTAGATACTTCTAATCTCAAAGCATATACCTGCAGGTATTTATTTTTTATTTCTTATGATTAAAAGTTTTTTTTTTTTTTTTTTTTGTATCCGGACAATCCCCCCCCCCCCCCCCCTTTTTTTACGGGAGAGACAATGATTAGCTTGCAGATACTTTTGAGTTGCGTGCGCAGATACTTTATATTTTTATCTGACTCTGCAAATGACATGAGCACATAAAAATAACATGAAAAATATATAGGACGGAAATGTTATTTGGAAGGATTAAAGTGATCAGATTTCTTATGCTTAGGTGAGACTAGACTATTTGATTCAAAAAATCCTGAAGTTACTTTGTTTAAATGCACAAATATTTTAAAGAGTGTCCATATACAGTGAAACCCTGACTTAAAGTTGTCTGTTTCATATGTTATCCCGCTCCCGATGTCACTTTCTGTTAGACCGTAAAAATTCCTATTTTGTTAATGTCAAATTATTCTGGCTTTTACGCTACTCTTTTTTGGAAAGTCTGCTTGGTATGTTTTTCTAAACGTAGATCAAAACCATTTTATCTAGACAAGACTCACAAACTTTCTTTGGGTTCTTTTTTTTTCAATTTTGTTGTTTGAAGCTGTTTTGATATATTTATTATTTAAGTAAAAGAAAAAAAAAAAAACTCTTAAACCATTTTTATTTGCAAATGCAAAACAACAAGCAAAATTTCAAGAAGTTGATTGTGTAAAATGTGTATAAATAAAATTGTATATTTAAAAAAAAAACAGTAAAAATATTAAAGATTTTTTCCACTAGTCTATTGGGAAAGTGAACTTTTAAAAACATGCTAAAATTACCTCGTCCACGATTTTACGTTTTCCCGTGCGATGCATTTTTCATTACCAGTCCGAGGGAATACTTCAAATTCGGGTTTCACTATTTTTCAAATGTATGTATTTCAATTAATAAAAACAATAGATAATTACTAAACGTTGTTGCCAGATGCATTACTTATACCAAATTAAAAATAAAACAGTACATTTTGAGCTAAACATCAGATTGAAAAAATCAACCACCAAAATAGTATCACACCTTATGCATACATCATTGCCTGGGAAACAAGTCTCTACCAAATCATCTTCAAGTATAACCCACATAGATCTAGGCACAGTTCCTATTCCCAGGTTATAAACTTGCTCTTGTATTTTAATTTCTTGGTAATCTTTGCAAAATGCAGTGTTAATATCTGAAAGGAAAATAACTCTTTTCATTAAAAATTTATGTTAAAAAGATATACATAAGCTACTAAGACTATATTGCATAAAGGCAGAGCCGGATTAATATATCTCACGTCCATAAGCCTGATAATTGTCAATACTCCTTAACGTAATTTACTATATAAAATAATAAACTGTAAAACAAAATGTTGTTTATTTGTTAGTGTAAAAACGTTCAAATTTGTATCATTTTGTTGTTCATTTAATATATACTAGTGAATATTATGAAAGCACATAAACAACTGATACCTTTATTTTATAACACAAAACAACCTTTCTCTCAAGGGTCAAAATCGTAGTCTTTAAAAATAGTAATGGAGCTTTACTAGTTGACAATGAATTTAATTTGTACTCCCATTAATGTGCATAGCCAAACTTCTGTGGATTGTACAGAAAAGAATTAGTTCTAACAGACAAAGGAAACAGCTGCTGTTTGTATGGAATCTCATTTGTTTTGAGAGAGCATAACACAGTAATCAAAATAACTTAAAGCCATCGCCAAGTAAACTAATTCTTATAATAGGAAGATTTTATTACTCAAAACATTATGCTATGCTTCAGAAAGGTATGATGAGAATTACAAAACATATGGAATCACTTGATTACTAACAGGATATATAAAAGAAAAACTGTTTTATTAAGTACAACATAGTTTTATTACTTAAGATGTTTTGCTGAGAATCATTTTAACAATCTTAATGTTTTTTCATGTGAGAATTTTATTGAATTTGAATCAGGTGATCATTTGCAAAAATCATTAATAAAAAGAGGGAAAAAATTAAAATGATTTAATTCACAATTTTCGAAATAAACTTCAAAGTACTGAAAAAATGTCCACCAACTTGCTTATACCAAGTTGCTGACAACTTTTGGTGGAAACAAGTAGCAAAATTTGCATAAAAGCACTCTGGTTCAGATGTGGCCTACTCCTAAATAATTCATGTATTATATGTTCTATGTCGAGAGCCCTATCCAAGCAAGTTAGTTGGAAGCAAATTTACTTCTTAGAACAGAATTTATGCATGGTTTGAATTTCCTCAGACACTATTGATTTTTGTGCAATAAAGAATGCTGTTCACGTGGTAAATGTCATTTAATCTATTGCCATTTTATTTGGTAGATATGAGTCAGGTGATCCTTTTTAATCTTATTGAATTACTTTGACAAAAATAAGCAAACAAGCTTGATTTATATGTTAAAATTAAATTCATTGAAAATTCAGTCTTACATTTTAACAAATAAATAAATAAATTCCGTCAAGAACTCCAAGGGTGTTGAAATATTATCTTTAAATATTTAACACAGGAAATCAGGCCATACCTACAATGATATTCCGACTACAGAGGTAAACTTTCATCAACAATATCTTGTTAGCATTGGAGCACAAAAAATATATAACTCAACAAAATTGCAAAAAATTCAATCTCTTGAACACGTCCCAAGTTTTAAGAAAAATCCCTAATTTGTTTTGCATATATTTAAAGAATTTGCATTTTTCACAAGTACAGTATTTTATTATTTAACCTTAAATGTGTAGATATAGCAATTGTAGATGAGGCTGGGTTACGATAAGGTACTATATACCTACCTGATGATAGGAGTGTAAAATTTTTCCCATTACAATCGACTGGATTTGGACAATGGCAAGGTTTCTCAAATATATATCCGAGATCAACTTCAGCATCAATGTTGAATTGAAATTTACACTTGCCACATCTCCAAATTTTTCTATACTGAAGCATTTTTACAACAGATGAGCGAATGACAGTTCCTAAAACATTTTTTAGAGAAAAATTAAGAAATTCATGGTTAAAGAAAAAAATATTCAAAATTTAATATGTGGCTTACATTGCTTTTAAAAAATTAATGCAATAAAACAAAAAATATTACACTAATACATGGAAGCGTGTGGGGGGGGGGGGATGAAAACAAATAAATAAATAAAATTAAAATAAATGACTGCAAAATACAGTTTGTGGCTTTAAATATACCTGAAAAATAAATTGAAATTGAAGCTAGTGTTAGAGGATGTTTATCAAGAAACCCATGAAAAGGGAGAGAAGCAGAGGGTTTAATACACTCTAAACTCTTTGTTTAAAGCTACGAGGGCAAGGTGAAAAGTTCTCAGCCTGACAATGAAAGGCTGTGATTTTTAGTTCAAAATTGATTTTTTTTTTCTGCATTATATGACTTGACTTCAACAAACTTAGTCCAGCATTTCTTCAACATTAGTATTCCTTCCTAGAAGTATAAGTTTAAAAGGCTGTGAAAATGTTCATCTACAGCCAGGGCCGGATTTAAACTTAATGGGGCCCTAAGCTATTTCAGGTATGGGGCCCCTTTTGTAGTTTGAACAACGTTTCTCTAGGTGGTGTAAGAGGCAATTTTTTTATTTTCCCCCCCCTTTACTATGTTTGTCTCTTTCCTCTGATACATACAGCAATACTTTTTACTTTGTGTAATCGCGTGTTTTACGCATTTTCCCTGATGTCCTGTTTGGATAGACCTTAAGAGGGGGAATGGTATCAAGAGAGCGATTCAGGACTATCCTTTTAGTGGAGTATAAAATATTCCCAATTGTACGGGGTCCGGGGATTCCACACCCGGAGGAAGTTTTAAAAAACAGATATAAAATTCTGCATTTTGAAGCCTTAAAAGATGTGATTGGAACTACAAAAATATCAGGACAGAAATAGGCAAGCATAACTTTTAACTTTTTAATTTATATTCTCTTTCAAAAATTAAGATAATACACAGTAAAAATTGTTTTTGATTCAACAAATTAACGGCAGTAGTTGAGAGAGCAAGAGCGCGGGAAGAAAAAAGACAATGCATTGTTACTTGCACACACTGGCTTTCCGTACAATTAGTTTTTAATCACACCTCCAACCTTAAAGCAGGAATTAGTAAATGGAGGGAGCAAGTGTAATTATTGGCTTAGTAAAAGTTGAAACAAAGATCCCAAGTCACGCAACTCAACAACGATGAGTGGTTACCATGTTTTGAGTGGAACTAGCGAAAGAAGCCGGTTTCTTCCAACGCTTTGATTTAAAATCTATTATGTCACTTGGGGGTCTCTGCTTCACGAATGAAAGTCTTCACTCCCTCCATTTTATCTCTGCCTCCAACTCACGGACAAATACAACAACGAATTAAATATAAAATGATCAATAGTAAAAAATTCTTTAAAATAAATGGTGTACAATTTAAGAAAATAGGTATCAAGAGAGTAACATACTGCCCATTTGAACAATTCATAATTTATACACTTGATAAGAAATAAAATTGGAGTCCACTTTGCTTAGGTTTCTAAAAACTATTTTTAAGGACTCTAGAACAATTAAAATTATTTAATGCACTTCATTTGCACTTTCAAGTCCCTGATATTTTAGTACTTGATAGTAAATTTTTACAGTCCTGTTCTCACTTTATGAGAAAGGGCTATTTTAAATTTCAAAGAAAAAAGAAACTATAGATTTCTCATGACAACAA
This sequence comes from Uloborus diversus, assembly GCF_026930045.1. NCBI lineage: Eukaryota > Metazoa > Arthropoda > Arachnida > Araneae > Uloboridae > Uloborus > Uloborus diversus. The sequence continues at coordinate 106,916,565 of NC_072736.1, read as the reverse complement.
CTTTGCTTAAGTCGCAAGAGGGGCAGAAAACGAAAAGGGATAGTGGTAGTGCTTTTTTTTTCATGCTAAACAGATTTGCAAAAGAAATACAAATACAAAAGTGACGACCAGCAACAGGCTCTGGGCCCAGCTAGACTGGTCCTAGTCAATTTACAATACCCAGTGAAGATCAATGGCCCTCTTAAAACTATCTACTCCCTTGCTCATTACCACCTCTTCCGGTAAACTGTTCCAAGGTTCCACTACCCTGCTAAAATAATAATTTTTCCTAACATCCGTGTTAGCCTGAGATTTAAATAGCTTGAAACAATGACCCCTTGTCCTGTTTTCAGTGCTAAACTTCAGCCCCGTAACATCTTTCATTTTAATAAATTTAAACAACTGAATCATGTCCCCTCGGTCTCTTCTTTGCTCAAGACTGTACATTTTTAGCCTTCTAAGCCTGGAATCATAGTCTAAGCGAGAAAGTCCATTTATTAGCCTTGTAGCTCGCCTTTGAACCCTTTCCAATACATTAATGTCTTTCTTAAGATAAGGAGACCAAAACTGAACAGCATACTCCAAATGAGGTCTTACCAAACTTCTATATAACGGCAGAAGAACTTCTTTAGATTTGTTTGAAATAAATCTTTTGATAAACCTAAGCATCTTATTGGCCTTGTTACTAGCAATGCTGCACTGTTGGCTAAACTTAAAATTCTGACTTATTAAGACCCCAGATCAGTAACTTTGTCTGCCTGACTAATGACTGAACCTTGCAAATAATAACTTGTACACTTATTTCCATGCCCTAAATGTAGCACTTGACATTTCCCAACATTAACAGCCATACCCCATTTATCAGCCCACTCCGTAATATGATCTAGATCCTTTTGCAGCTGTTTTGTTTGTTCTTCATTTTCTACAGTCCCCATAACTTTGACATCATCAGCAAAACAATTCATGTTCCCAGAAATATTTTTGTGAATATCGTTCATAAAAACAATGAACAAAACAGGCCCTAACACTGATCCTTGAAGAATCCCGCTTAAAACCTCACTCCAATTAGAATAATTTCCCCTTACAACTACCCTTTGTTTCCTTCCGGCCAGCCAGTTTTTTACCCAAATGAAAGTTTTCCCTCCTATTCCTATACCAGCTAATTTGCTAAGTAGAGCAACATGCGGTACCTTATCGAAAGCTTTTTGAAAATCAATGTAAACAACATCTACAGGCTTCTTATAATAAGCTAAAAGAAAACAGAAAATAATTTCCAAAATGCTGCATTCGGAATTATATAAATAACAAGACATGAAACATGTGAGTCAAAAAAAATTTGTAATATGTTTCAGAAAGGTGAGAACCATGGTTTTTACATTTTTGGTAAGGATGTTAGCAAGGAGCTGAATTTGACCTACATTGGCATTCTTTCTTCCTACCCCCTCCCATTTGCAGTTTGTAGCCACATTTTTACAAATTTTCAAGGTTTTCCAGCACTATAAAATGAAATTTATTTTTTCAAGGGTTTTTTTTTTTTTGGAATGAATGAGGATAATTTCCGGGAGTTGAGGGCCTCTAGCAAAGCGGAGGCTCTAAGCTATAACTTGCTTAGCTTGTACGTAAATCTAGGCACGTCTACAGGCCTTTCCAGAAACACATTTCTTTAAGTTTTGTTAGCAGCTGGAACTTTGAGTGTGCCAGTAGATCAGGAAGAATGGCAGAGCAAATTGTACTTCAAATTCTGTAGTTTACCTATCGCCAATGCACCTTTGTAACCTGGTGCGTTATCCTGATGAAAGATGATTTTTTTTTCTTTTTCAAACCAGGCCTCTTCTCCAGAATTTTGGCATCCAGCTGGTCAAGAAGGTTAGAGTAATATTTGCCAGTAATTGCTTTGACCTTCACAAGGCAATCATTAACAGGATTCCTTTCACACCCCAAAACATGTTGCGCAAAACCTTTTTGACAGATAGATCAACTTCTCTCTTTTGGCGCTGGACATGGCACTATGATTGTTGTTTTGTTTTTGGCGTGTAGTGTTGTACCTATGTCTCACCCGTGGTGACAAATTGTATCACAAAACTGTTCCGATTCCTACTGAAATGATCCAAACATTGCTGCGAAAATCTGCTTTGATCGGCATTCAGCAAATGAAGCACCCATCTTGGTGCAAGCAGTCACAACCCCAATTCTTTGTGCAAGATGTTTCACTCATTTTTTCTGATATCCTAACAGCCTCGGCTTTGTCACTCATTTTCATTCGCCTATCTTCCAACATGATATATGCTCTTTTCGATGATTTTAGCTGGTGTTGCGGTTTTTGGTAGTGATTCACATGGGAAATATTTGGGAGATGTGGGGGACTTAAGAGGACAACTGCCCACTTTTTAACGGTTTACATGGATGAAGTAAAGTCCAATTAAACATTTTTCAACGTGGGATGAATTTTTTAAGGGGGTAAACCCAACCAAAACAAAGAATGTTATGAAGGCACAATATTCAAATTTATGCATTTTAAAGGAAAACAAATAGGATGTCTACTGCAAAAATTACTGCAAATAAACTACTTGAGAGAACAAGCTGAAATTTTTCATATGCACTAATAACAAGACCCTCCAGGCAGGAAACATACATTTTTGCTTTTTAGAAGGCCATTTCGATGTCAGGCCGAGTACTTTTCACCTTACTCTTGTATACTGTTAGTTCTGGTTTTTAAATATATACAAGAAAGGCCTTTTTGTGAAGCAACCTCTCTTTCTCCAAGAATAAAAGTGGTTGCCCTAGGATGCCTACAATGCAAGGGGATGTCTAGCTAACTTTTGCTTAGTTCGTGAAGGCATAATCTGGCCCACTTTACTGAGTTTCAAGGGAGGGGGCTATATCTCCAAGTCCCCCTCCTTGGCTACACACCTGCACAAATATAAAACACAAAATATTTTCCATTGACTCTCGCCATATTCTCTAAGAGGAAGATCATGTTCATAATCAAAATACAAACAGAAAACATAATTCTATGTACTTGTGAACATAAATGAATACCAATCACATAGCAAAGCAAAGGAAAGTCAACAGGGCAAAGTTCTTACGTAAATCAAATGCTACATAATTAAATTTTAAACTTCTATAATTTTCACAGTTTTTCAATCGAGAAAAAGCTAATTGAATTGTTCATCAACAATGTTGCTTTTTTCCCTTCATTATGATATAATCTAAAGTAATAAAAATTTAACTCTTACAGCAAATTTTAAAAATTACAGAGCTTTCAGAAATAATTCTAAATACAGTTTGCAAACAAAAAGATTATTTCTTCTGAAGCAATATGATTTTAATGGTGAAAATCATGTAGATCATACATTCATTTTTAATGCTTAAAGAACAAAAGGATAATACCAGTTATACACATAAATAATCCAACTTCAGAGCACTTTGGAAGGACAGATTTATGAATTTCAGGAAGATGTGGCAATGCTACTAATCGGACATGTAAATTTTCCTTAAAAATCTAGAAATAGAAAAAAAACTTAATCACAATCACCAGCAAAAAAAATGTTTAATTATTACAGAAAATTTTACACCAATTTCAGAAAATTGAACTATTAATTTGTTTTAAAAATTTTTATCAATACATTAGTAAATAAATTAACCCTTTGCACCCAAGATCTTTTCTTTTGAGAAAACCATCCCAAGACATATCCTGCTTATTTTGTAATTTTCTTACGCCTAACATACAATAATTTCAGACACAATTCAGTGTTTTAACCTTTTAAATTTTAAACATTTAACATATCTGTGTTCTTTAAATAAGGCACTTTTTTAAATGATAAACAGTGAAATCCTGTTACAACGAAATATCTGTTAATACGAACAAAACGTTCGGTCCCGTTTTAAAACCTATTAAAATGTATAAAAATTCTTGTTTCAACCAAAAGATTTTTTCAAGAAATCGACACAAAAAGATTTTTTTCAATGCAAGCTTGACTATTTTTTACTTATTGCTGTTTTTGGAAATTAAAAAACGACTTTCACAAGTCGTAACGAGAGAATTCCGTTTATCCTTTCGAAACAGAGCCATTCAAAGCAGAAATCGGTTCATACTAAATCGTAAGCTGACGTGTGGCAACAAAAGCTAGTGTCTAGCAGTGCAAAGTCGATTTCTGTGCATCAAACGTGAGGTACTCTGAGAATTTACAAGGAGGTCAGCAAAATTTCAACTTCTTGTGGTCAGTAAAGTTATGTTCATAAATTAGAATCCTTTATTTTGTCCTCTGAGGAAAAATTTCTCATATAAAAGAAAATAACTTTTGTGAAATCAATCAATGAACAAAAGGTCAGTGTTCAATACTTTTTTCTTTGTTTTTTCAGAATAAGTAATGTGTTCAATTACATTTTAGATTGTTAGTATCAGTAATTGTTGCAGCTTTAATTATATTAGAGTGGACATTTGCAAAATTAACACTTTTTAAAAACTAAGAAAGTTTTAAGACGATTCCGTTACAACGAAAAATTTCATTGGTCGCTTGGAGTTGGTTGTAACAGGATTCACTGTAATATGTGGTTTGGTGACTTTCAGCAATAAAATACCTTTGAATACCCTGAAATACCTTTTAATTCTTAATAGTTGGCTTTATTAGGTTTTTAAGCACAAGAGCCTGATAAGCTAAAGTGTGTTTCCTATTAGAACAATATAGAGCTTCTTATTCAATCAGACACCATCAACCTTGTGGTTCCTGAAAATTTCCTCTTAATGGGTCAACTAAAGCTTCTATGTATTGCAAATGAGTAAGAAACCATACCACATCAAATCAAGTAGGAGTGAGAAGCACCTCTTCACTTACCACATCAAAGCAAAGAGTGATGAGAAGCACTGCTTGAGTTACCATATAATGTGGCGGCTGAAAGAAGGCAATTTTTGTCGGCAATGGGTTGAACATATGTAACACATCAAAACTTTCAAATAACACTTCATTAATTTCAATCTGTGAAGGTGTAAGTACACTTATCAGATTTATAAGTGGGCTTGTTGTTCATTGTAGGAAAATGTGCCTCATTTAGATCATGGGAATAAACAGGCATGCTTTTACTTACTCTATCTTAAACTAAGAAGAAACTTGATCTGGATATCTTAATTAGTTGAAATTTTAAATTTAGTCAGCAGTGTAGTACAGCAAGTAACAAAGTCAACAGAATGCTGGTTTTATCAACAGGTCTATTCAAGGCCGGATACAAGGGTGGAGCAATAACCCACCCCTTGAGAGACTCTGCAACCGGCAATATTACAGAATGTAAGTCCTAAAAATGTAATTGTAGGCTCATTTTAGTTGTGTTATGTTTAAGGAATGGAGTTTGAAAGAATTTCTTGGGAAAATTTTCAAAACTCAAGTTTCAAAAAATGCAATTTTAAACAATGTTTGGTGACATTCGGAAAGAGAGGTTTTGTGGCTTTCCCATGGAAAATATTTAGAAGTCTACAAATAGTATAAATTCAATTACATTACGACAAATTTTAACATTTTTAAAAAATTAACGTCATTGTCCCTTACCATTTCTGCTTTTAGAGAATGACTTCTTGTTAAATCAATGGAAACACTTTTAAATGCATCATCTAGAATCTTCAGTGCTTTTCTTGGGTTTTGGAAAAAATAATGAGCAAAAACAATATTATGCTCAAAAAGGCTCAGTGAACTGCAAGAGGAAGGCAATTATTAAAATTTGCTTCATTGAGCAGCGTAAACTGACAATAATCACACATAGGAAAACAATTATATAGAAAAGCAAAAGTTGTCACAACCACAACCTCTATTACACAAAATGTAAAGGAGTGAAAGACATTTTCTGTTCCAAGCAGATTTGATGCTAACAATTGAAGTTCAGTTATGCATGTCATAAGCATTGAAAGGTGAAAAAAATCACACAAAATCAATACCTGCAATTTGAGAAAATAACACACATACATATATAAAATACATAATATTCTTTTAAAGTAGGATAAGTTCATTTATACAAAGATAGAAGTGGGAAAAAAATTAAGAATAAAATTTAGTTTAAATTTTAGGGCATTTAAAGTTCAAAGGAAGTTCACATGCTCAATGTTAGGTAGTTTCATCTAAATAAATAGATTTATTTACTATAAAGATAAAAAATGCAGTAAATTAATCTAGGGCATTTTAAGTAGGTAATTAATCTAGGTATTTTAATAATTTATTAATTATTAAAATACAAAATAAAATATGTCAATCCAAGGCAACATATTTTTAAATTACTTCAAACTATCAAAAATATTAAAATATTAAGTAAGATGCAAAATATTAAAAGTAAGATGAAAAGGATTGCAATCTTAAACAAAGGAACCAGTATTCCAAGAAGTGCATGCTCAATGTTGAAATCAGCAAGATGAAATTTATAAAAAAATGAGCACAATCCAATAAATTTATAAAGAATTTAAGCACTATATTCACTTTTAAGACTTTTTAATGTTTTCACATACTTGATAACAGGATTCACAGCCAGCAGCTACAAATAACGGTTGCAAAAAGAAAATTAAATGCCTTATATGTTGTTATTAAGTGCCTTATTTAAGGGTCATTCTCCAAAAAGTGTAACTTTTAAGTCACATGTACTTAACAGTAAAAGCTTAAAGAATAGTTCATTTAATATTTTTTACATTCCCCATAAAAGTATCCATTTAAATCTGTCAACATTTTTTGAAAAAAATTTTTTAAATATTTTTTTGCTTCACAACATGTGCATTCTCACCTCCGTGGCATGTCACACACCTGGTGCAGCTCATAATGATGCTTAATAACTTGTTTAAATAAAACAATGAACTTATTTTTTAGAACTTTTTCCTCACAAGTGTCTCAAACACTAAATGCTCAAGGGTATTTAAATTTTTTCTATTGTGATTTAATTTGTTTTAGTAGGATAATGAGGTCTGTCACACAAAAAATTCTCACCTCCGTTACCTAAACTCAAAATGCCATTCCTCATTAACACCTCGCAGAATTGACATCGATTTTTATTTTCCATGATGCAAGAGATCCTCCTTGTTTATTTTCAGCCATAGTTGAAGTTGTGAGATTTTTGTCAAAAAACAAGAAGATAGATTTTGCTTTAAAAACTTAGTGTGGTTACTCTGACTTCTCACCTCCGTGAACTTGAATTTCAGGGATGTAAATTAATTTTAAAAAAGAAGTGAACATGTTTTCATATGCTTGACATGCGCAGATTATATCAACAAAGAAAAAAAAAATTTCCCTTGAAAAATGTATCAATTATGCCTACATTAATGGCAAATTCCTCACCTCCCTGACAGACCTTATCAATGTCATTACTTCTGAGGTGAAAATAAATGATGGAGGGGGAAGACATCAATAATAGGCATTCTACCAAAATTATAAATTGCCAGTATAGCCTCAAATTTACTAAATACTATTTTTTAACATAAATTTGAAACTACTAATTAAGCCATACTTTAATTAAGAGAGCTTAATATTAGATTCCCACTAATCATTAAAATAGCTGATTGTTTGCACAATTAACAAAATTACTACTTTGATATTAAATATACCTCAATTTTTAAATATTAAAAGTTTTTTTCTTTTTTTAAATTTCCGTGAATAAGGCATTTTTTAATTTTTTTTTATTTATGAGTAAAATAATTGGAACTTAGCTGAGCCATTGTTTATGGTTACTTCTAGTAGGTAACACTTCCATGTAAGAATGAAAAAAAAAAAGGTTTCAAAATTGAAAAATATTTGCCTTCAAAAGTTTTCTGGAGAACAACCCTTAGGTGTATGCTGCATATTTAAAAAATAAGTAAATGCTTGCATTGTATATTTTATTGATTTATACTTTGTAGAACTTTAGACTAGAGGTTGCCAGTCGCCAACTAAAGATCATTTCATTGAAAATTTCCGGTAAGCGTTTTCTTGAGCTTGTACAATTTTTTCTTTCTTTTTTTTTTATTGGTTATTTCAGACCGAATATTTTTAGCAAAAGTAGCTAAGTCTATTATTTCTGATATTTTTACATACATTTAAAAATGATAGGTTTTTTACAAACATTTTTTTTGCAAAGGCTTTGTTTTTGCATTTACAGTCTATTACAATTCCGAATTCCCTCAAAAATAATTGTGTTAGGTGACAGATATTTTCAGACTACTAAATAAACCACAGCTTGCATGACACAGCCTGCATCTCACATGCTTTTATTTAGTTATTATTGCCTACGTTTCTATTATATTCTAAAATTTTAAAACTATTTCTTTTGGTTGTATAGCGGCTGCCGCTTATATGTATCACGTTTGTTGTAAACAGTTTTGATTCCCTAAAGCAGCTTATTTAATAAAGCTGGATTTTGTTCTGTTTTTGACAGTTTGTTTCCTTAAAGTGGGTTTTTCAATTAAATGGCGTCCACTGTATATGTACACCTTTATATAAAAAATATATCCAGTGAAATTTTGTTAATTTTTTTCTGTAGAGTATGAATCTTTTAATTTGTTGTTAATATTACTAACACTGAATAGGTTATTTACAGTCTGCGATGCACACCCATTTAAAAACAAAATAGCTGCCAAAAGTGCAACCCTTTTTTGTGACTTTATGTAGAAAGTGGTAATCATTCTGAATATCTAGTCTAAAGCCTTATTTGTTCGCTAACTAAAGTTTTCTAAAAGCGGAAAGAAAAAAAATCAACATTAAAATGTGTCAAAATAATCTTTGGCTAACTAGACTTTAGAAATGATGTTGTTAAGACTCTTAAAAATTGGCTAATTTACCTAGCACAGGAAACAGATGCATTACTGTTTAAATATAAATGTTTTCAGGGGGAAAAAAACATAAAATATAGTTTTAAAAAAATAAAGAAAAAAATAAAAGGAGATAGTTAAATTTTATACTCAATCTGAATAGAGTAATGAGAGGAAGCATCCTTTTGCATTAAAACAGATATCAGCTCTGATGTGCATGATGTTTTTGCAAAAAATTCGAGTTCATCTGAAATAGCATAAAAAGGTTTTAATTATTTTCAAAAGTTTTATTATAGTTAGGCTTGCCAGACATCCCGGTTTGGCCGGGACAGTCTCGGTTTTCAGACAAAATCCTGGTGTCCCGGTTGGTTTACTTCACATCCCAGAAAAAGATAAATTTGATTACAAATGACCAAAAAGGCTTAAAAATAATTAACTGTGAAGGATAATTTAGGATAATTACTATATCATTTGTAAATTTGAGTTGTAAAATTAATACCGGATTAGCTTGTGAAGATTTTTACAAGATCAAAACCAAAAGAGACTGTCTGAAAGAGCACTATAAAATGAAAAGAATAACTAAATAACGTTGAACTTTTTATTCTTCATTCAAAGTATTTTTTCTAACTAAAATAAATTGTAAATATTCACATCTAAGAAATGAAATGTTCAAATTTTATCTGCTTATGTCATGTTTTATTACTACTGTTTTAGGTTCATAATTAGTAAACATTTATTCATAGGAATAAACTGCCCTACACTCCAAAAATTATCCACTGGTGTGTGTGGATGCCCCTTTGGGATACTAACGACGTTGATGGGGGGGGCGGGGCATTCCCGTGTCCCGGTTGTACATCTCAGAAATCTGGCAAGCCTAATTATAGTACATCAGAAACAGAAGAAATATATTTTAAGCTTATTGAAATGTCTTCATTTTATGATTTTATAAAAGCTTTAAACATGTATAACAAGGTTCCCTTCCAAAATGGAAATGAAAATAAAGCACATAAAGCACACTATTTTTTCTCCAACTAAGGTGGTTTCTATGCGTTCTTAGTAAATCATAATACTTTATGCAGACTCCGAAGTGGTTTTTTGATGGGAAAAAGTAGGAAATAAGGAATCAAAAAATAAAAAAGTAGAAAAAGTAAGAAAAAAATCGCTTAAAAAAGTAGGAAAAAATAGGAAGAGATAGAACTACACACACATTAAGAAGACTGACAATCATTAGGATTAAAAATAAACTGGTGGAAACAAAGATATTACTTACAAAAATATGAAAACAAAATCTAAACAAAGAAACACGCCAAAAACAGTCAAGTAAAAGCAATAAGCAATCATGATTGCTCAAAAAAAAGGAAAACGACTGAAAATGCAGAACTAAAATAAAATGTGTTCTTAAATATGGGACATAAAATTTATAATAAAATAATTAAACTAAATAAATAACGAAATAAGTCAACTAAATAGTTAGTACTATGTTATGTAATTTTAGCAATTCAACATACATTTTTGTTTCAGGCACGTCATTTATGGGGGTCAATGTCTCCCCTCCCTGGCTTTGGAAAATTAATGCTTGTGCGGTTTTTGTTTGCAGATAAAATTTGCATTCAGTATACATCCTTCGCTAGCCACCTCCGGGGGGAGGGATCAAAGTGATGAGTCAGTTCTAATTTTAATCAAGCAATAAAAACAAATATTGTTTTAATGGTTTGATGATTTTTACCTCCTTCTTGTTCCAAAATTTTTGTCACGAAAATAAAAGGAAACATCCATGCATAGTAAACATAACATTTTTACCAAAGACAAAGATTAGTTACTAATGTTTCTCTGTGCAAAAAAGGGAAGGCTTGTAGTTTATCCCAATCCTCACCATACAACAAAAATATTCATTCGGAAATTGTTCTCGAAATTGAGAGTGTGTGTGGGGGGGGGGGGCACCTGACATCAAACGCCTGCATATATCTCCTTCTCTCCCCCCTCTGATCAGGCGCACTAAGTAAAATAACATACAGTAGATACGCCGCATCGGTATAATTGCCGCACCCCGAAAAAAGTAAGAGTCTGCTAAAAAAATTTCAAATGCTCAGAAATGTCGCATTGCCATAAACACAGCACATAAAAATGATGTGCAACTCCTCGATATTGATGATATATCAGAGTAGAAAATACCCATTAAAAAGAAAAGAAATGCATATTAGTTAGTAGCTCTATCCCCAACTTTTAAAAATATGAAGAAATAAAAACAAAATATTGCATTTAAATTGATTTCCGATTTTTCTCCAAAAATCGGGAACGTTTTGCCCATTCAGGTTTTATGTTTTTTTTTTTTTTTTTTCAAATATGTACACTCTTTGCAAGGAAAGAAAATGAAATTTTATAATCATGTTTACAATTTAGAATGAACAATAATCATACTTATGTACGAAAAAAGTTTCCGCGATTATTTTTGAAGTAGTCAGTTTTAGCGAATTTCTGTTATCTGTCGCTTTTATATCGTATAAAATATGTATAGTGTACAAGTTTTTCAGTTTTTGCTTCCTCATGTTCCTTTTAAGGTTTTACATTGCCTTTTTGTTTAAATTGAGATCCATTTCACTTGTAATCATACAAAAAATTGGCGAATAGGAAATTCGGTTTTTCCCGCATTTTTTGAACAGTCGGCCGTTTACTTTACTTAAAGCTTCTAATTGATGGGTAAATTATATATGGTTGCATCAGAATGTGCCAGTATCTATTTTTTTAGTTTCGTTAATACAGTAGGACTGAAGTCAGGGCGATAAAAAGAAAAGTTGTTCATAAACGCCGCAACGGCAAAAAAAGTCACTTACGAAAATTTAACTTTTAACCACACAAACGCAACGGCGTTCCTTCCAGAAATTACTGTAGTCATTCAATGAAAAGCTAAGGATCCGTTTGTTCCTTTTACTTTTCAAAATCAAAACATGCAGAAAATTATTGGTGCGGCATTGCAAAAATAAAAATCAATGCACAATTAGAAGTGCTATACTAAAGAAAGAAAGGTACAGATGTGATATACCCCCCCATTTGGCGATATTCAATTTTTTTGCACAAAATTAAAATATTTTTCTCGCCAATGAGGCGATAATTTTTTATGCATGGCATCCCTGGCCAAACTAACCTGTGTTTAGCAACCCGAAGGCAATCTTACAGATCTGTTCAAACTTGTTTACTTGGGTTGTTTGGGTTTCACGCAGGAGAGATACGTGGTGTTGTTTCGTGCAATATACCTTACGGAATGCTTATTTTGTGTTAGTTTAAATTCAGTAGTTGTGTTTTGAAGTAAAAACATTAGAAAATGCCAGTTTCTTCAAACTTGAAGGTTAATTAAAAGTTAACTCCAACGTGGTGTGTATCTGTAACGTGGTGTGTATCTGTGTGTATCTGTAACGTGGTGTGTATCTGTGTGTATCATTGTCGTATGATGTATTGTTTTAGACTGAGTGAGAATATTTATACCATATAAAAAGGTAAGTTCTTTATTTTAGAATTCAAAAAAAACCTCTCACTTCCAAAATTCTTTGTTTTTACAAATCCTTGAGGGGTTCTTGTAGTTTTTAACTTTATTTTTACTGTATGTAAATTAATTTTACAGAAATAGTACGGTTATTTTGTTCCAAAAGTTAATTCTTATCGATGCCACGAATTATTTAGACATTCTATTAACGTGCCTCCTTTAGGTACTGAATTTTATGTCAACAATTGAAAGTTCTTTCGGTTGTACTCTTAAAAATGCTGAATTTTATTAATAAATCTGCACAATAATGGTGCATATTTCACACTTAAAACTGAACGGAAGGAGCCACCCTTGGGTGTCTCCATGAAAATATACATAACTGTGACCATACTCCGACTGTAATGTATATTAACAGTTGGAGGGATAACAGAACGAGCGGAGCGAGGTCCTGGCGAGCCAGAGGTCTCATAGTACTTTTGTAATGAGACCGAGGCAGGGCCGGCGAGCCGAGGTCTCATTACGAAAGTACTATGAGACCGAGGGCTCGTATCCCGGAGAAATGATGAAAAAAAAAATTAATGCATTAATTTCTACTTGTAATTAATACAATAATTTATTTCATTGTATTTTAATATGTTTACAAAAAACCCCGGCCCTGTACATTTTTGAAGCATATATTCGTGATGTTCTTTGTTGTGCTTTTATGTTGTTTTTATATATATCGTGTTCTGAAGTGCTTTGATCATGTTTTTTTATCTGATTTTTTCCTGTTGGCGCTAAAAAAGCATCGCTAAGAACGATGTATGACATATGTCGTCATACATCGTTTTCTTGGCGACGCTTTCTTGGCGCCAACAGGAAAAAGTCGCCAAGGGTGGGGTATATCACATCAATTCCGAAAGAAAAAGTAGGAAAAAAAAGGAAAAAAGAGGAAAATAAGGAGAGAGCTCTAAAAAGTAGGAAAAACTAGGAAAAATAGGAACTCTTCGGGGTCTGTTTATGGTTTTTATTGGACTTAATACCCTCCCTACTAGCAAAATTTCTTGCATCAACCTTGACAGATCTTGATATCATACTGACGGCATCAATATTGACGTGTTTCATACTGCATAAAGCTTGCATAAAGATTAAAAAGCAATATTACAATAACAACACGTATGCAACATTGCATTCATCTTAAAATATCAATATTGATATTACCTTACAATAACAACATTGCATACATGTTGACGCCGCCAAGATGATATTGATTTCATGCTGTCGTCGTCAAGGTAATTAGTACACAATAGAACAGGTAGACCTTCGTTGATACTTGCGCATGCGCACAGTTCTTTCTACCCAGCGTCCCTCGCATTGCTGGCACATCGATTCAGTCGGTTCAGAGGAGTTGCACGTGGCGTTGCATTTTTTAGGCTTCGTTAAGTTGGTTGCTTGGTTATTAGTGTGGAATTGTATTGTTTTAGGAATAAATTATGAATGACTGATATTTGAATTTGTTTATTAATATAGTACTAAACAAGTCATATCGCAGACGATGTGCGATCAATGTTAGAAATGGCCGAAAATAACTTTTTTCGTCCCTAGACTTTGAAACAAAGGACATGAAGCCCAGAATTTCGTATTATCACTTCAATCTCACGAGTAAAAAATTTTATTCAACGGTTATTTATGTTATTCTTTAAGATAAATTCACATGTTTTGTCCATGGATATTTTCAATGCTGACATCCATTTGAAAATGTACTTTATTGTATTTATTTATTATTTTGCTATCTTTACTCTTAAATGTGCTATAAACCTTCCGCAATTATTCCTAACTAGGCATTTTATATCTTTATAGCACAATTAGAAGCATGAATTTAAAAAATAAGTCAAGTATTACGCAAAACGAAGAAAGTTTCATTTTTTAAATTAAATTGCGAGTACTATTAATATCTTTATATGAATTTCCAATCAGATATCAGCTTTAAGAAAATATTCTTAGGCTAGAAAATTATCTTGAAGAATAACAGAAATAATTAAAGAATGAAATTTAACTCTCGAGTTTAAAGTGAAAATAATACAAATAAATAAATGGATAAAACACCTTGCAAACGTGCTGATTTCATACTGTCATGTCAATGTATCCTGACATTTTCCTGTCATATCAATACGTATGCAATATTACAAAAGCAAGATCATCTAGCCTAGACCTTGATTTCATGCTGTCATGACAACATCTATATATTATCCTGTCATATCAATACATATGCAATATTACAAAAGCAAAATCATCTTGCCTAGACCTTGATTTTATGCTGTCATGACAACATCTTGATATTATCCTGTCATATCAATACGTATGCAATATTACAAAAGCAGCATACCTTGATATTTTCCTGATATTATGCTGCATACATCTTGTCAGTCAATATTGTGGCAGCCTGCTGACAGCATAAATGGAGTAACATAACAATATTGAGGCAGCATTAATGCAAGATGATTTTTCTAGCATGTCAACCTTTATGCAATGCTGAGGCAAGATATTTTGCTTACTGTGCTGTTCTTGGAGACCCAGTAACAAATGGACAAATAAATACATACATTTTGATAAAATGAAATGAAAAAAATAGGACATTAGTATGAACGAATATTGAGAGGGAAAATGAAAAATAAAAGCACAATGCAGACTTAAAATCCCTAAAGAATGTTTTGAGAACCATTCACAATGGTTTTGTGGAACATTTTATGATTTTGCAGAACAGTTCAGTGTTGCGTTTAAAAATCATTTAGAGCACTATTAAAAAAATTAGTATCAGAGTTTAATTAATAAAACACATATAAAACTAAATTAAACTCTGAGTATGTAAAGTATTTTGATTCCCTACATTCACATATATGTGATTATAACGTTAAAATAACAATTACAAAAAAAAAAGAAAACTGCATATAATATGAAAAGTTCTAAAGTTACTTTAAGTTTCAAAATATTATTAAAAAATGCAATGCATGGGAAGTGACCAGAAAAATCCAGACAGAAAAGACGAGATAGCTTCAAAACGCTTATTTTAGGAAATGGGAATTGGAAAAAGAAAGGTGATTAAAGAAAAATAATTGTATTTTTTAAAAACTTTCAAACACAATTTTTTTGAAATCTATAGGTACAGAAGATTATTAAATATCATACACAGTGGAATCCGCTAAATTGGACCATCAGTTAATGGGACCAAATCTTGAAGAACCAAAACAAATACCATTACACAATAGTAATATTATTTACTTATTGGGACCAAAAATCAGTTTAAATTGAACCGAGGAACATGAGAACAAATTGGAAAAAAATTAAAATCATCCACAACAGTTAGTGCAATGAAAATTAATGTTTCTTCGTAACTTTCAATTAAACTCAGAAAAATGTCCAGGAAAAAGTTGTTAACGAAACTCCCATTTCATGGCGGCAGTGTTTCAGCAGAAATCAAAATTTCATTGAAATTCAAATTTCTTCAATTTAGTAGTGAAATAAGTAATTAACATTTCATTGGAAAAATTTTATTACCACCGATCAATACATTTCAGCACACTTTTTTTTCAATCAATTTTTAGTTACTTCTGGTTGTTGAATTGAATCGAAACCGACTAATAACTAAAACCGTATAAGTCTGGGACGAGTGTAAAAATATTATTTGCTTCATTTTAATTTATTTTTCAATGGAAACATTTCATAAACAGCAATTTTTCTTCTTTTTATGCTTACCATACATATAGGCAGAGTTTAAAAATAGATGATCTTTTCGAAAATATTCGATATTTTGATATCTAACCGATATTTTCAATTGCACAAACGAATTGTCTTCAAAATAGTAAATGCATCCTCAAATCACTCTTTATTTTCTTATACTATAATTACAATATGTGGACTTAAAATTAAGGTTTCTTTCATTCTTTACATCTACTATTTTGTTTTACATTTTTATTAATTTTAATGGAGTTAATTTAGCATTAGCTGTTTTACTTATTTTTCTTCTGTTAACTACTTTTACAGTTATATGAATCAGAAATAAATAATATGCATTAGTTGGTGCTCAATCACAAGGTATTTTCTTTTTTCTGAGCAATGTTTAATATTTAATTCTGCATTTTCAATGTGAATTTAAATTGTTACATTACTAATAATTTTATGAATATGAAATACAAGTATAAAAGGAATATTATATTACTTTGTTATATATGATACATCATAAAAATACAGTACATAACCTTTTGGTTATTTTAAATAATAAATGAACAATATTTATATGATCAATGTACTTTTTATATTGAAAATATCATAGTTGAAAAAATGAATATAAAAAATATCAAAGTATCATGATATTTTCAAAATAAATATTGGATATCAACTGATATATATCATCGAACCCTGCATATGGGGCTCACAATAATCGTAAGGGCATTTATGTGTTTCGTGTTTATAGCATGTTTGGTCAAGCTACACAGGTTCCATTGGCTTAATCGTACTAGTCGGTTATTTAGTCCAAAATGGTCCCCTCCCAATGTGGCCCTATTAACCAGAATCAACTAATGCATGAAACACAAAACTTACAATATATTTTTAACTTTTATACAAAATAACTGATTTTTTGAAAACATATACAGTAGAATCTCAAAAATCTGAGTCCTCAAAGTTCGAGGTTCTGCTTAATTTGAGGCGTTTACCTTATATTTTCAGTTATTTGTTGGTTACTAAAAAATAATTTTCATTAGAATTGAAAAATAAAATTTGCATTGAGAGATTGTTTTTTCAACAACTCCTTAAGAGGCATGCAATTATTCACCAACTACAAAGAATAGGTTTAAAAAAATTCCTTGGACGTAGAAACTTCATAGATAAAATCAACATTGAGTTGCCTCAAAGAATGTTTTATATGCTTTTTGGAATACCCAATTGGAGTCAAAAAAAGAAGGTTAATAACTTGACCCCACAAGAGTCGTATAGATAAAATTTAAACGTTCTAGAACTAACAGTTTTTGTGTTCTGCGAGATACATTTATACGCTCGCTCACAAACACATAGATACATTGAAGTTTGACATAACTCATCGAAATGGATTCAGGCACTCTATACGTTCAGGCAACAGCAAAAAGAAGATAAAATTCGTTTAGAGGCAAAAACTATTTTGAGATTTCAAAGATAATTTCTCTTTTTTCGAAGGCAATTTACTTATTTTTCTTTGAACAAGGAAGTAAAAAACACTTAATTATGTCGTCAATAGAATGTAGAATTTTAATCTGGAACAATTTTCAAGATAATCAGACTCTATGGTGTGTTTTGGTTTCAGAACTAGTTTAAAGCAATGAGAAAAAAAAGAGAAAAAGTAATTTTACAGATTCATAACATAGCCAACAATAAAAAAATTTAATAACCTTTTATAGCTGCTTCTTGTAAATTCATGTTCGATTGTAAAAAAAAAAAAAAGATGAGTGATCTGAGCAGTGACGGATCTGAACGATTTGTAAACAGCGCCAGAACCATGCCAAAAGCAAGTTGCCAAACCAAAAGTACAGACGAGAGAGAAAAACGAGATGGAGTGCTATCAAGTATTGACTCAATATTACGATATAAACGTATAATCTGGAGCCTCTAAATAAAAATGTAGATTAATATGCTCCAACCATATATTTTTTTCTGTTTTTTCCATCATTTAAGAAAATTTAAATGCTTCATATTTTCCTTAATTTTTATCTTTCGGAACTTTATTAACCTACATGCTTGTATGGCAACTGCTTTCTAAAAGTTTTGTCTGCTATGCGGTCAACGTGTGTTTCGATATTACTAGAAGTTTCATTCTTTTATAAATTTGTACTTGTGAATATTCACCGAAAACCTTTTTGTTTATGAGCGACGAGTATCTTATTGCTTTTTATAGTTCAATCTTCAATTCCATTTGCAACACTAATCATTTGCTGTAATATCGAAAAAAGATCATGTCATCACAAACTGAAAGTTGTTTTCCAGTATCCTGTTTTTTTTCCAATTCAAATTAAATTTTAAATCAATATTTGAATTTCATTTTTTTTAATTTAATCATGGAAAACAGTGATTTAGACATAGAATTCATCTTAGGAAAGTTTTGCGACAAACAGCTTGTTTTGAAATACTTTGCAAATATAAGAGAAAGTCTTCTAATAATTGATAAACATTCTGCCGTTGATTCTCTAAGGAAATTTCGAAAGTGTTTATTATTCTTTGAAAGCACTCATATGTTGAGTAGCGATTATTTAATTGTGTATGATCATGGTTCTGATAATATTGATATTGAAACTGTCAATGACATGTTGCTGTCAATACTAGAAATTTTATCTGAGCACATTATTTCAGTTATAAAAAAAATTGAAACTGACACTTCACAAGAGTTTTACAATGGCCTGTTTGAAACTGTTGTCTTGTTATTACGAATTCTTTTAAATCATCGTAAATCAGTGCAATACCATAAACTGCTATTTGAAAATTTAAGATTATACTTTAATGAGTATACAGTCGAATGCGAAAAATTTTCAAGTGAAATTCAAAATGAAGAATTTTGCTTCTACAATGCAACATTACACTTTTTCTTGCAGATTTTAAAAATTATTCCCATTGATTCACGCAATATTTATGTTTCAAATGAGGCTCTTATAAATACAGTACGCATTTTCTGTTTATCCGACCGTCAAACTATGAATTTCTTCATAAGCTCCCTTTTGCCATCAATATTAAATGTTTCAGATAATGAGCTTAAAACTGGGATATTGTCAACTGTCTGGAACTTTATTTCTTCTCATTTTCCATCTTGGGAGACCAAGCCTGGTAGAATGTCCTGCCTCTATAGTTTGCTTTGTTGTCTCTCTGAATTTACTTTTCAAATGGATGAAGTTGGAGATTGCTGTATTTATGAGGATAGTATGTTTTGGAAATTAATTCAATGTGGTTTATCCAGCAGTGAATCTTATATGAGAAAGCAGTGCTTGTATGTTTTCAAACTGCTCCTTGCATTGCTTGATAAAGAAAACAAAAAAATTAATGTACTTGAGGATGGCATACCATTCTTTCAATGGAGTTCTACATGTATCAGTATTTGGGCAGATGTAATTACATTGTTTGAAACTTTGGAAGAAAAACAGGTATAATACTCAAAATAAACTTCAAATTTATTAAATTTGAAATTGTGAGTTTTACATTTTAAGACGTGTTTTTTTTCTCCATATAACTCTTAATTTTGTTACGTTCCTTTAAAAACTTGCTGACTTGATTAGACCAAGCTATAGACAACATATCTTTTCGGATTCAGTCTCAGTTTTTTTAACACAAGACACATTTACGATGAACCTGCACCTAAAAAAATAAACAAGAGTCCATTTGTCGTGAACAGCCGCTCCCACGCTCATCCAAGGTCGCCTCTCACTCTCCTCTTGACCCCTGACCCCTGATCGGATGTGGGGGTTCTTTCGAGTGGGGTTGGTGGGAATCGGATGACTGGACGAAAGAGAGAGATGCGGAGAACGGGACGAGAGAAGGAAGGATGCAATAGAGCTCTGGAGATGTCTTGTCTCTCATTTACTTTCTTGGACATTTGTGAACAATCATACTATACGAGATGTACATATTTATGTTGAATTGTGATCTGTCCCTTTTTTACTATTTCAATAAAAACTTGGGACTAAACTGCTGATTTTTTACTTACATATCAGAGCAGCAAACCATCCCAAAAATATGGAAACTTACCCAACGTGGTACTCCGAATAAAACGATTATATGAAAGAGCAAATTCGCGACACCAACGTTTTATGAACTCTTCAGACTGACAACTATGCTCACATTCTGTATATACATGTTCAATGTTCTCACATGTGTATACATTAGAACAAGGGCATATCCAGCTCAAAATGGAAGGGAGCAGTTCTGTTATTAGGGCTTTCAGAAAGGGTTAATCCCCCTCTAATTTTCGAAACAATGTAATGATGCATTTATGTATGTACTTTGTTTTCCCTATAAAATGCATTGCCCACACACTAGGGAAAAATCTGAACTTGGAGGCCTAGAGGAAGCATTTTTTTCTAGTATATGGAACTATAGGGAAGGGGGGGGGGAGGTGAGTCACATATAATTATACACTTTTGCGAAAGTAGGGAGTTTGGAAAATGTGGTTTTGATACTGTATTACTTGCATTCTTAGCGGTATTGAGCTGGTGACCCAAATAATCACTAATCCCTTTTTAATAAACTACCAAAGAAGAATTGTGTCAGAAGTATTTTGAAGGGGGTATTTTTTGTTAGGCTCATTGTTATGAAAATTTTGAAATCTGAAACTATTTCTGTAGATAAAGGGCTATTGCTGTGTATAGGTGTATGTAAGGAAATGCACTTATTACTTATTCAGACTCTGACAGGAACAAGATGATCATTTAAGATGGTTAGCAGTGAGAGATCACTCCTCATTGTATTTTACATGTATAAATATTATGTTTTATTGTTTTTTCATTCAATATTCATTGAGTACATGACCTTTCGACCCCTCAACTCCTAGGTATTGTAACATGCATATTTTAGTACTGGAGGGTTTTTTTTACCATGCAACTCTTCATTTTATGACAATCCTAAAAAAAACTGACTATTGGACCAAGCTGTTAACACATTTTTTCGGACAATTTTTTTAAAAGAAGACAATTTTATGTACCCATATCCCACACTTAAAAAAGAACCAAAAGAAATGGGGTAAAACAGTGTTTTATGCACTCTACAGACTGACAACTGCTCTCACATTCTGTTTTTATGTATTCAGTGTTTCTTTGACTTTCTGAACTAAGTTGCCATTTCTGTAACTCAACTCCCGGAAAATGGAAATGGTTGACTTGGGGAGAAGTAACTGAATTTTTGGCATACCATTGTTACGAACATGGCTGTAGAGTTGGAATCAGACTCATTTTTGGGGTAAAAGAGTCGTGAGTCAAAGTTTTAAAGTTCTAAGAGTTTGAGTAGGTCATTTTCCCTCTAAGTCCTCAACTCTGCTAGTGCACACAGAGTCAGTCGGAGTCAGACAGATTTTGGGGTAAAGGAGTAAGAGTCGAAAATTCTAAAATTTCTTGAGTCCGAGCCGGAGTTGATAATTTTCCCCACCAACTCCGCACCCTTGATTATGAAGCTTCTTTCTTGTATATTTGTTTTTTTTTTTGGTCTTAACTGGATTTGTGCATGGTTTAATTCTTGTGACATGTATCTGAATAATGTTTTATGTATTTAACTTTTCTTGATTGCGTTTTTTATGCATAGGTGCATATCATCAAGCCTGTTCTGCCTAAATTTGAGCGATTAGTTTCTTTAACTGTTAAAGAAAGTATGTATAAGTATACTTATTTGATATCTTCATTATATTAACATTGATGATTATATTTCATTCAGCTTCAAAATTTGGTTTATTAATCTGTCAATTTTGCCTTTTTAAGATGAATTAATTATTACAACAATGCAATGAGTTGTTGTATTTGCCAGTTCAAATCAATGTTTCACCAAGCTTTATAAGAATTACTAACTTTCTATCCTGGTGAATAATCATGTGTTTGTAATCTTTCATATTGTGTCAATTCATGGCACCGATATTATGTTGTGGTCATCACTAAATTTTCTTCTGTATCAATCTTATAAATTCTTCAATCTAGGCACAAAAAGAAACTTGCTGTGCATCACAAAGTATTATCTAAGGTCAGAAGGTAAAACGCACAACAGTACAAAAAACACAAAATGAAATGAACAAATTAGATACACAATTAAACAGAAATTTAAGCAAAAAAAAAAAAAAAAAAAAATGCAATTAAAGTTAAACAATTTAATAAATGAAATGTTTATAAAGACATTTCATTTATTCAATTGCTTAACTTTGATTTTATTTATGATTACACACATTTGGGAATATAGCCATTCTCAGTGGAGAAGCTTTTACCTCTAAATAGTCTACAACCTTTTTCCATATTTTATTTCCAGGACAATGTGCATAAAAGATGTACGTTACCTAGGAATGGAAGAACAACCAGGGCTACAGGCAGGAATCGAACCCCCGAAACCACACAGCCACTGAGCTTAACTTTAATTGTGTTTTTTTCTTCCTCAAATTTTTGTTTAATTGTGTTCATTTCCTTTTGTGTTTTTTGTACTGTTATACATTTTACCTTCTGGCCCTTTCTGATACTTTGTCGTGCATAGGAGCATAGGGAGATTCTTTTTTGTCTAAAAAAATAACACCATATAACTGCTTATGTAATCGCTACTTCGGTCAGTGGCGGCGCGAGAGCAAAAGTAGACGTCGGCGATGCAGTTTTGCCAGGCCCTTTTAATCATAAAATATTGTCAGACAAATAATTGAATTCATAGAATTAATTTTTGTACTAACTATTGGCACTTAGGGTTCCCAATTCACTTAATTGCTGGGACAAAAACATTTCGTGATTAGTAGCGCAGTCAAAAAGGAAGTTTTTTTCGTTGTGGGGGAAGGAGGCGGTACACTGACAGGGGAAAAAATTTCCTGATAGAAAGGGGGGTCCGGGGGTTCTCCCCATTAAAGATTTCGAAATTTTGTAGTTTAAAAACGCCATTTTAGGCTTTCTTTGCTGATGTTAAGGGAAAAAGGGTACAGGGGGTCTCGGTGGAAATTTCTAGAAATTGAAGCCTTAAAAATGCAATTATGGGCCATATTATTGACTTTAGGGTCAGAGACTGTCCCAGATCGATTCTTAAAAAAAAAAAAAAGAAAAAGAAAGAAAGAAAAGAAAAAGGTCAAAATCAATCTCCTGCAAATTCTCGAAATTGAAGTTTCAAAATTGGAATTTTAGACAATTTTTGAAGATTTTACAGGAAGGAAGGGAGATCCCTCGAAAAATTTTGAAAATTATGGTCCTAAAAACTTAGCAATATTTTATATTCAGGAGCCATTCCACTTGTACTTTTTGTTAGTGAAATTTAAAAAGCCTAATTGCTTATGATATAAAAGAAAGGCGGTATGGGGACCCTTGCCCGAATATTTTCTGAAATTCAAGCCTTAAAAATGTGATTATAGGGCCATATTTCGTAATATTACGCTCGGTAATTTTTTTAATTCAAGCTAAAAAAACGCAATTTTAAGCGATTTTCGACGTTGTTGAGTATTTGGGGGCTTTAAGCTGGAAATATAGCAAAGTTTAAGATCTGGAAACAAAATTTCAGTTGCTCCATAATGCTTTTGGTGTGTGTGTGTGGAGGGGGGGAGGAGTTCGGAGGAGCAGCATTTTAGATATTTTCTTACTTTTAGATGAACTTAGGAAACAAGAGAAAAAAGAAAAGAACTGAAAAGAAGAGAGAAAAGAAGGGGGGGGGTGGGGATAGAGTTAGCTGATCAATAAGCTGTTGCCATTGAATCTTTTTAAATCAGGCCCCGACAGAATTGGGCCAAACATTTGCTAAGGCTGGCTCTGTGCAGTCTCTGCTGCACGCACTATTTTGATTACTTTTGCGTCTGTTGTATTTAATAAGAGCTTCAATTGAAAACATGGAAATATCTTAAAACTTCTGAGAATTTTGCGAGGCCCTGTCTGCGAGAGGCCATCAGCAGTTGCCGACGCCTAGCGCCGCCACTGACTTCAGTTCTGCTATGCGAAAATACAGGAATGTTTTGATAATTCGAAAATTGGCGATCTTAATTCATTTGCGTTAAATTTTTGCTGTCTATGCCTGTGCTAGGAATGTTTTTGCTTTCCTTACAAAAACAAAGAGTAGGGAAATATCAGGAAATAGTTTATGTTTGTCAGTAGTTCGATCTAAATGTAACAATTTGTGACACTTTTTATAGTAATTATCTTGATCAGCTTTTCGAAGGTTTTCTGAAAATAAATGTTAAAAAAAGTAGCTTTTGTATTTTTTAAAGTTAATATCTCCATTAATGAAAACTCTTCTGACCTAAGATCTTCTGAAATAAATGCTCCGAAATTTTCTGAATCTGATGGTGCCAGATTTAGAATCAGACTTCCAGCTGTTTCAGAAGGTAATTGGACATAGATAGATACCAAACATAGATACATAGACATACCTTTATTTTAATTTTGGATTAATCTTCTGTTAATAAGTATGTGCCAACAATTTCTGTTTATATCTCACATTGATGCTTTTTTCAGCCACAAGTTCTTTTGCCTTTACGTTGCACACTTCTTGGATTATATGTATTATCAAGAGAATGCTCATTCATGAAAGCAAGTACATTACAAGATGGAGTCTCACTACTGTTTTGAATTTTAATTTCAAGACCTGCCCGATTCAAGTACAAAATTCAATGGTATGTATTTTTAAATTCACTATTTCATTTATACAAATACAAATACAAAAGTGACGACCAGCAACAGGCTCTTGGCCCAGCTAGACTGGTCCTAGTCAATTTACAATCCCCAGTAAAGATCAATGGCCCTCTTAAAACTATCTACTCCCTTGCTCATTACCACCTCTTCCGGTAAACTGTTCCAAGGTTCCACTACCCTGCTAAAATAATAATTTTTCCTAACATCCGTGTTAGCCTGAGATTTAAATAGCTTAAAACAATGACCCCTTGTCCTGTTTTCAGTGCTAAACTTCAGCCCCGTAACATCTTTCATTTTAATAAATTTAAACAACTGAATCATGTCCCCTCGGTCTCTTCTTTGCTCAAGACTGTACATTTTTAGCCTTCTAAGCCTGGAATCATAGTCTAAGTGAGAAAGTCCATTTATTAGCCTTGTAGCCTGCCTTTGAACCCTTTCCAATACATTAATGTCTTTCTTAAGATAAGGAGACCAAAACTGAACAGCATACTCCAAATGAGGTCTTACCAAACTTCTATATAAGGGCAGAAGAACTTCTTTAGATTTGTTTGAAATAGATCTATTGATAAACCCAAGCATCTTATGGGCCTTGTTACTAGCAATGCTGCACTGTTGGCTAAACTTTATTCCTGACTTATTAAAACCCCCAGATCAGTAACTTTGTCTGCCTGACTAATGACTGAACCTTGGAAATAATAACTTGTACACTTATTTCCATGCCCTAAATGTAGCACTTGACATTTCCCAACATTAACAGCCATACCCCATTTATCAGCCCACTCCGTAATATGATCTAGATCCTCTTGCAGCTGATTTGCTTGTTCTTCATTTTCTACAGTCCCCATAACTTTGACATCATCAGCAAAACAATTCATGTTCCCAGAAATATTTTTGTGAATATCGTTCATAAAGACAATGAACAAAACAGGCCCTAACACTGAGCCTTGAGGAACCCCGCTTAAAACCTCACTCCGATTAGAATAATTTCCCCTTACAACTACCCTTTGTTTCCTTCCGGTCAGCCAGTTTTTTACCCAAATGAAAGTTTTCCCTCCTATTCCTATATCAGCTAATTTGCTAAGTAGAGTAACATGCGGTACCTTATCGAAAGCTTTTTGAAAATCAATGTAAACAACATCTACAGGCTTCTTATTGTCCAAAGCCATGGTAACTTTGTCATAGAAATGTAA
Source organism: Uloborus diversus (assembly GCF_026930045.1). Classification (NCBI taxonomy): domain Eukaryota; kingdom Metazoa; phylum Arthropoda; class Arachnida; order Araneae; family Uloboridae; genus Uloborus; species Uloborus diversus. The sequence goes on along the minus strand of NC_072736.1, from coordinate 106,890,846 downwards.
TAAATTAGTTGCACGAGATTTACCTTTCCTGAAACCGTACTGAAAACTAGTCAATAGATTATTAGTCTCTAGAAAATTTACTATCTTAATTTTTATCAATGTTTCAAAAATTTTGCAAACCACTGAAGTTAAACTCACAGGTCTATAATTTCCCGCACTCCCTTTAGACCCTTTCTTGGAGAGCGGTGTAATGTTAGCCAGCTTCCAGTCCTCTGGCACTGTCCCCGAGTTATAAGAAGCATTGAAAATATTTACAATTACATCTGCTAATTGCTCCACACATTCAACTAAAATTTTTGGATAAATATTATCAGGTCCCGGACCCTTAGTCTCTTTAATTTTTTTCAGATGAAGTAAAACGTCATCCGTGGAAAATATAACGTCCTCAGCTGTATTTATGTTATAAGCTATGAATTTATGTTGCTAAATATCATAATAAGATTTATGTTTATCATGCAAATTTAGTTTATTTGTACTTAGTACAGATTTATTGTTGACTTGTATTAATAAGTAAAGGTTAGCAGATTTAACCTTGTTAAAAATGATTTTCCAGTATGTGAATTTAGCTTCCAAAACCTCTGCTCATCTGTAGGTTTTGATATGTCTAAATCTTTTCTTAATAACTGTAATGGCAAATAGAATTATTTGACTTCATTATTGTGCCTTAATAAGAAAAAAAAAGTTAACCCTCATTTTACTGATAGACTTTAGAATTCCTGTTGCTGTACAGAGCCTTTTATCTGGGATACAGAATACTGATAATCCAGAAAAACGGGATCGTTTTGCTCACTTTTTCCGCCCTTTTTAAAAATACGCATTTTCGGAATTATTTTTTAAAAAGTAAGCATTTTTACAAAAAAGAATATAAACTATTTCTTTACAAATATAGTAAATTTAGTGCAAAAACTAACTTCAAGGTTGAGGAGTCATTTGACACACAGGGCAAAATTTCCAAAATATTTTCCGAAATGAAGACAATCAAAATTCGGACTTTTCCTCTACTTCGTTCCAATTTAAAACTAAAGAAATAAGTTCTGAAGCATTCTAATGCTATTTTTTGTTGAATGGTGGTAATTAAAACCTTTTAGAATGTAAAAGTGATCATGCAAAAAATGTTGAATACCAGATTCTCAAATTCTAATAGTTGATGGAATTATCAAAAATTATTGTTATTGCAATAGCGAGATCTCACAACAAAAAAAAAAGGAAAAACAAGTTCATAAAGCAAATTTTTTTTTATTCACCAGTATAAAAAAATGAAACATTTACGTTCATAAACATTTTTCTTTCAATTGATTTTCTTTTCTTTTAAAATATTATCAAGTACTGAGGTGATTTTTTTCCCTTTTTTACGGTGTTTTGAATGTGAAATTTTTAGGATTTTAAATGTTTTTTTCAATTAAAATTTTAAAATACTTTCTTACTTATAAGCATTTTTGAACAGTTTTCTTCATATTTTAAGATGCATTACTATTTATTATAGTAATTTCTGTCTTATAAGCAATCAGCAAACGAGGTAGTCCCGAACATTCCGGATAATTGGTTCTCTAAGGTATATACATATATAAATTGATAGCTTGTTTTAAATCCTGTTTAAAATTTGTGTGGAACAATGATGTTTTTATGGCTTATTTAATAGCTAATCTTTTAATTTTCTCTTTTGCTTTAGGTATTTCTCAAAATCACCATTGAAGCTCTTAATGATCAAAATTTATATATTAGGTTTGTAGAATGTTAATTGTGTCTACAAAACATAAATGTAAGCACGCATATATATTTAAATTGCTACTATAAATCAGCACTTTTATTATTACTGCTTATAAACAAGTTTCTTTTTTTTTTCCCCTAAGTTGTTGAATTTGTGTTCAGTTAATATTTTACATGATATTTTAACTATGCATTTTCGTATCCATAAATAGCATCTGATGCTGACAGAAGTAACCTTTTTTTAAATGTAAGGTACTATCAAAAGATAATAACCAAAATGACAGTTAGTACAAAATAAAGACATTTCTTATTGTAAGAAAGTATTTGCATATCAGTTTAGGAAAGTGAATTCGTGAAATGCCTATAGTATAATTCCAGTGAATAAATTTTAATGTATGACTTTCCTTTAACATCATTAATATGTATAATCGTGTCGTATAGGAGCCATTTCTAAGATGCTGCTTCATTGTTCATGAACTGCATTCTATGCTTTAAGAAAAAATGCATTGAAGCATTAATTTTGTATCAGTTTGTGTCAAGAGCAGATACAGATGTAGTTTTTGGGAGGGGTGAGAGAGTAAAAAGTTTCCCTCTCCCTATACAGTTTTTTTTATTTCAAAAAAAGTTCTTATGAGATTCCTTTAAAATGTTTTTTAAGAACTGTTAGAGCCAATTAATCTACTTAAAAAACACAGAAATGTTATATAAGAATTTACTTTGAATGTGGGCTAGACGTAAAATGAAAATATTAATAATGTCATGCAAAACATTATTGCAATTTACAACTTTAAAGCTTTTCAACTTATTACTTATCAGAACCCTTAAAGTCAAAGAACTAAATACAAAGCAATTAAGATCTAAGTGAGATTGACATGTAACGCCCAGTCATTCTCACAATTTCAGCAACAGGGCAGCTGCCATTTGTCCTTGACTAGCTTTTCAGTATTGGGTAGTAACTATGACAAAGCACACCTCAAGTCAATTTCAGTGTCCAGACTTGTGGTACATTTTGACTTTATGTATGCAATTGCTGAAAACCCAGATTTACAGTGTTATAGGAATAAAAAGTGCACTAAAACCTTGAAATTATTTAGATCACTACCAAATTCAGCAACATATAGTTAGTGTTACTTTTTCATTGCAGTTTTTTAAACATTACCGACTCCCTTGAAAGTATTCATTGCCTCTCTATGGAAACTTGAAAGAAAGAGAGAACCTCTTCTCTATAGGATAGAAAACCACGTTTTTATGTCACTGTTTTATCAACATTAATGAGCAGGTATCACGGCAGTTCAGGGTTTTTTTTTTATGATGTCAGTGATCAGAAAAATCAAACTGTTCCCATTCGTAACACTATCCTGTTTTGGGTTTCACCATTTCATACATTAAGAAGACTAATGAGTGCAGTGATCCTTGCATTTTTCTGAGACTGGGCAAAGACCTGAAGCTTTTTTACCAATCTTCCTCTAAGTTTATTTATAATTTAAAAAAAGAAAGAAAGAACATGAATTTACAGAATGTAAAATAAGTTCTATTCTGAGAAATTCTTGATTTACAGTTCATTGCTTTGATGGATACATAATCTAAAAACCCAATTTTATATTGTTTTGACTGTGACCTGCTCAGAAGGTACCTGCATGAAAAATATAATCTTTTGTCCATTGAACTTTCGTTATAGATCTTATTTCATTCGAATATTTTGCCCGTATCGTCATGGATATAATTCTGTATGTGGACCTTTTAATTTATGAGGTATATAGGTAGGGGTTCATTTTTCAAGCATGAAGTCTCACAACCTCGGTTTTAGTCAATCTTTGGTGTCAGACAAAGAAGGTTGAAAGAAGATTTTGAACCCTCTTGTGAAATAATTTTCAGAAATGAGGGACAGAATTGTAATTTTGGGCAGTTATTGATAAAATTATATGAAGTTATTTCAAAATTAGGTTAAGAAGTGCTCATAGCATATTGAAGGGGGAGGGGGTACCTTCGCTGTTGAGGGGATGGAAACCCCTGAAGAAGTTATGCATATTCTGATAAGAAAAATAAAGATAGCAAAAGTTTGTCTTTTCAAATTTGCCATTATGCATTTATGGTTATTGTTTTCTTTTGCAGATCAGATGAAGAAGAAAAAAATCATCTGTTTTTATCATCAGAAAAACTAAGTAACTTTTTTAAAAATTACATTTCATGCATTCAAAGTGAAAAGGAGAAAAGTGAGTCCAACCATTGTTTTTATTGTAAATGATGTTATTGTTTATCTATCTAGATCTTACTACTATTATATATGCGGAAGTTTGTCTGTATGGATGTTTGTTACTCTTTCACGCAAAAAACTACTGAATGGATTTTGATAAAACTTTAATATAGTTTATGCATCAGAATAACACATAGGGTAGTTTTCACCCTCTTATGGGGGGCAAAACCCCCTAGGGGGCGATAAAACCCAATTTTCGTATAAATTCTCTAATATGAGGATGAAAAAATACTTGCACATCTTAACATTATATGTCCATCGAAAGCTCTGGTTTTTCTGCTTAAGATGGCACTGTTCCAAATTTCTAAGTAGAATAAAAAACGAGTTATGAGCTTTTCAGTTCCATGTTCGAAGGCTTTCCTCAATACAATATAGTATTAAGGGTATCATCTCAACTCCCTGTCGATAGCGACAATTGTTGTATTGTTGACTATTTTTGCTTATCGTCTGTTCAAGGCTTTTCTCAAGTCAAATTTTAAAGTATGAATTTTTGCACAAGATAGGCAAATAATACATGGATTTGGCTGATTATTTTTCCAGTTTTACGCAACATTGAAGCAATTAATGTTTTATTTCTTTCTTTTTGAAATTTATTTGTGTTGACTGGGTGCTTGGTCGACCAGCAGGAATCTCGTCAAACTTTTTTTGCAGAATCATTTCAATATCTAAGGCATGTGGCAATTTTTTCAATTGTCGCTGTTTTTGAAGCTAAAAACTACGCGAATACTGTTTCTCGGTTTTCCCCATGTAACCAAAATATCGCCATTTCTTTAATATTTTTTTTCTTTGTATCATTTGTTAACATGTAAAATGATCCGCCAACTAAATAATCAAAGCCATAAACAGCACAAGTTTGCGCACAATTTCAAACACAATTGCCAAACTTTACTACTTATTTTGGAAACATTTCGGATAGCATCATTTCATGATCAACAGAAGTATCTCAGTATTTGGCGACACTATCTTTATCAAAATTAGTAACACACAGTTTTACAAAGTAGAGAGGGGGAGACTTATCCAAGGTATCCCAAAACGATTACCGAAAATTTCGTAACGCTTTGAATCGCAGTAAGGGATTACGGGCGGCTACATTTTTTAAAAGTTTGTACTTCAATAGCAATATAGAGACGATTTTAGAATATGTTTAAAAAAAAGTTAAATTGTTTTAAACAAGTGAAGTTTAAATTCGTATTTTGGAAATTCCTCAAATTTGTATATTTTTAAACGTCGTTTTTTCGTTTCTAAAAGAGTGCTATTTTGTCCTTCGTATTTATTGCCATTTTACTTTTACAGGTAAGGAAAAAGCTCGATTTTTAATCACGTCAAAGCGGTGTGTTTTGAGTTATTTCAGTTACAAAAGAAAACAAATAAAAGTAACTATACTGTTTCTCACAATTATTACACACCCAGGCAACGCCAGCTATTTTTGTTATGTACAACAATCTGGTAACTAAATAAAGAAAGTTATTAAATAGAGTCTGCCCCCTACCTCCAGTTACTGTCGAAAAAATATTTTACCAGGAAAGGCTAAATTCATGCAAAATATTTTCTTTGTAGCATCTTCTGTTCAGAATTAAAATTCATATGTTATGAATGTAGAATAAGCAAACATTTTACGCAGTTTTATAAACTTGGCATGTCTCTGGCGAATGTATGGCACTGTGGTCCTTTTTCCGATAAATAATGGATTGGGATTATTTTCCATTTTTACACTGCTTTTAATTGCAAAAATAGATAATGAATTAGATTGCAGTCGTTGAAGAAAATGAAATTAATTGCAAAAAACAAAATGACATTTTAAAAACTTATTCGATAGGCAGAGTTATGATAAAGCAGTCGGGACGAGTGTTAAAAAATCTTGGCGCTACAGCCATTACAAAATTTGCACTAAAATGGAAAAACATCGCCAAACTAATTTTGGTAAAAATATCATTAAATACTATGCATAGAGTATTGCAGTTAAAATTAATCCCCCAAATTTGTGAAACAGCACGCTCAAATAACATTAAAACTGCTATCAAAGTGTAAATTAATCCACCAAATCCATTTTATATCTCCAGACTCACCAGGCGACTACGTTAGGGCATTGGCGAATTTTTTAAATTTTTAATAAAACTTTTATAATATTTTTTCTTTTTTAGCCTACTTTCCCAGTAAAAGTCAGAGAAAGAAGAAAAAAGCATGAAAGAAGGCTTAATGCATCTTAAAAATATCCCGAAAAACAAAAAAAAAGTCAAAAATAAATAAAATAGTTAGATAAATATTGAAAAATTAAAAATTGGAAAGTAGGGTATTGAGATGGTAGGGGGGAAAATGTCTGTCGGTCTGTCTGTCTGTCTGTCCCCCCCTAATAACTTTTGAATGAATAGTCCGATTCGAACAATTTTTTTTTTGTTAGAAAGATCTCGGCAATGACATCCCATTCCCATAATTCATTTTTTGATATGAACAATTTTTCGTTCAATTTTGAACAGTTCATATCTCTTAACATTAGCGCCTACGGGGAAACTGAAAGTCAATGTAGATTCCGTACTTGAAGGCGGATTTACTTCAAACAAATTTTGTTGGAAATAGCTCTTGACGCCAAACTCCAAACATCGACTCCGAGAATTTAGGGGCACTTGACTCCGACTCCTGTGCTCGACAATTAATCGGACTCCGACTCCCCAACTTCGTAGCTTTGGCAAAAATTTATACACGGAGGACAAATGATTGACTCCGATTCTTAGATATTCGACTCCAACTCCTTTACCCCAAAATGAGATTGACTCCGACTCCGCAGCTATGGTTTTGACTGTGAAATAATTATTATTGATTTGACTTGTTTTTATTTTTACGCTAAAGTTTTAATTTAGGTATTCAGTTTTCGGCGAATAAACTCGAAGTCATTTATGTTTCTACATAAAGATATGCGCAGACGATTTTTTTTTGACAATGAAAATTATTTCTTTAAGTTGACATTTTTTTAAATTCATTTTTTAAGTGCATTAATTCATTTAAAAAATTGTTTTTGGCAACAGGGGAAAAATAAACTTTTTTTTGATATGATGTATTTATTTTAATGAGCTTATTAATTTTAATTATTGTTTTTTCGTTTTGAAAGCTGTTAAAGATTTTTTTAATGGAAAAAAGTGTATTAGCTGCTTTGTTTAAAAGTTGCTGCTATTTTATTTGTTCTTTTTTTTTTTTTTTTAATGCATCTAATTTTTTTTTAGATGAGTGAGGAATATTTTATTCCTAGAAATCAGCTTAAAGTATTTTGAAAATATGTTTGAAAACATTTGTGATTTTAGCTATTTTTGAGAATATTGATCAGGTACTAGAAAGTAGTATGGGTATATGGGAAAGTAGGCTCGTCTAGTTCTAGACGGAACTTCTTGTTTTTGTGTGTGTTTTTAAGGATTAATAATGCTAATTAGGATTTTGTGGAATTAATATCCCTACTTTAATAGCGACAATAGAGAGTATTGTTCTTTCTTTCTTTCTTTTTTTTTTTAAAATTTGTTTTTTATGCTATCAGACCTGTACTGATGAAGATTTTTGGAATTAATCATGAAGGCGACCTTCAGAGGGAGATGTTATTTGAAAACGCTGATATCACCATTCTAATGGAGACTTTAGGGAATGTTTCTCTTTCTGAAAGGAGACGTTTTTTGTACTATTGTCCTCATTTAAATGGGAACTTAAAAAAAAACTGTTATGCTTACCCTGATTTTAATGGTATTTTTACTCTGAACTTTTTTGGTATTTTAATCAGGACAGTTTACGTTGTTAAGAAACAGATGATTTCCTTCACATGGGGGATTTTAAAGGTTTGATTTTCTCACTCTAAAGGGACATTATTAGAATCTGGATTTGTAGTGACTGTTGACCCGATTTTGGGACGATTTCTCCGGTAAGAAGCTATACAATAATTAATAATTTAGATAGCAGGTGTAGTGCTGGACACCATTTGACGGGGATGGGGATTATAAGGGAAATAGTTGACTTTATTTAAGAATTGTTGACCTCACTCGAATTGGAATTTTTGAGAATTACCCAAACTAACTTCTTTACAACTCCTGAACGTTTTCCTGATTTATGTTGTGTGATTTTTTGGGTGTCTCCCAGTTAGGCCAACATGTCATCCCCCCCCCCTTGATTTTCAGTTTTCATCATATCTTTTGATATATTAAGGGGGGGGGGGAAGCCATTTTAAATGTCGGCGAAACTGGGGAGAAACTATTTTTTGGTAACTATTTGACCTCTCCCTGTGTTGACCATTAACTTGAATCGATTGAAAAAAACTAGATCAACGTGAGCGAAGCCGCGGGTAAAAGCTAGTGTGTACATATTTGGGGAGTTCTATTTTGATAAAAATAGCAATTCTTGCACAAAACATCCCACAAAGACTCGAAATATGTTTAATTCTTGTTTCATTGCTTGAACTTGATGAAGAACACGAATTTTACTTCTGTAAAATGCAATTAGACTTTGAAGTTTCCCAGAAGCAATTAAAAAAAATATTTTTTTTCACTCAGTAACGGACATAACACTTCCATTACTGAGCAAAAAAGTTTTTTATATTTTTGTTGTTGTTACTTATGCCACTTAGATACCCAAGCCTGAGCGATGCTACTCGATTTAAGGCAGAGAATTACGGCTTCCATTTATTGAGCATCAATTTAGGTGGAAGTCCTATTTGTCTCAAACAGCACACGATGGATGGCAGCACCATCTATCAACATTTTGATAACTTAGAACCAAACCAGAAGCCGAGCAACTCCTGGTTTAGCGGCCCCAGAGGTTTCGATTCATTTGGAGGACCTTGTGACCACAAGCATATTTAACGTCCCCCAGTCACCGTTAATGAAGATGGTGGATCTTCAACTAGCTAGGATCAAACCTGGACCATAGCCGGGGTCCAGTTCGGTCACAAGTCCGATGCCTTACTGATCAGGTCACCATGGCCCCAATTTTTTTTTTATTTTTTTAAATATAGATGTAGAGTACATGTTCTTCATAATTTTCTTGAATGAAACAAGGATGGGATATATTATCTTTATATGTAATGTTATAGTTATCACTGTCATTTTATCATCATTTATGAAATTCTCTCTGTTAGAAGTATTTCATAATCTAAAATATTGTATTTTAGCTGAACTGTTGCGTTATTCACTCAGAATTATATCTTCACAGTCATGGTGTGGAGTTGCCTTGTTGCATGTTATTTCTGCACTGAGTACTGTTGAAAGTACTCCTGCTTGGAATGGAACTGACTTGCAATTTATTAGGTAATTTTTTTTTTTTTTTTTTTTTTGTGTATGATCTGCTGATAAAGCTCTTGAATGTTAAGAAATAAAAGTAGTCTGCCTATTCTTCACTATCCTACCCTCTTAGCCCTTTGACTGTCACCAGGATATGATTTCTTTCCTGATTCAATTTGCCTTTCCCTTTCAATTGCAATGGTATTTATTGTGTGTTTCTCTATTAATTACAGCTTCTTGTTTTCTATTTTTCAGGAAGCTTTTAATCGAGAGTCAGGAAACACAAGAATTAGCTTTCAAGTATGCTTTGTGCCACTATATTGTGGAATGTTGTCTGCTACTTTTGAATTGGGTAAATCATTAATATTTTCATCATTCTTTTTAAACTTCTAATGTGTTGTTTTCTAAGGAATAAAGTACTTTATAAGCTTTTGATGTAAAATTTTAAAAAAAGGTTGAATTTCTCAAATAACAGATTGAGTTTTTAGCAACTGGTAATGCTGCAATTATCTGCTCATTTTAGACATAAGAAAGGAAACTTGTTAGTGAAAGAACAAAACTCTAAAAGTACCATTGTTATTGATTTTGATTGACAGCTTATTTTCTTTCCGATATGTATATGATTTGGCTGGAGCTGATGAGCAATAAGGGCAAAAAATAGTGCTTGGAAAACATTTATAGGCCACCTAATTTAAACCAGGGGTCAAGATGAAAGCATACATAAAAACATACATCATTCAAAGAAATACATTAGAATCAGGGCCTAATTACCGATTAGGTCAGCTAGGTCATGGCTTAAGGCCCCCACTTTTTAGGGGCCCCCAAATGGCTACTTTTTTTTCAACCAATAGCTAAAACTCTTTTCAAAACTGGTTAAAATTGTAAGGGTTGACTACATAGGGGCCCAAAAAAGCACATGACCTAAGGCCCCCTGATATCTTAATCGGGCCCTGATTAGAATAATAAAAGGGTCCCTCTCTCTCTCTCCCTTTTTTTAAATTGTACTGTGATATATTTGATCTGAGATAACTTTATTGATTTATTTTTCATTAGCAAGCACTTGACTTATTTTTCTTATGTATTTTTCCATTTTAGAATTCGTTAAGTTTTGAAGATTTATGTGAACTGATTATTGTATTCAGAAATGCAGATATTTCACTAAAGCTGCCTCAACTATGGATTAAAATTGAACTTAAATTGCAAGACTTATTTAACCAAGATTTTAATCTTATTACTGATGCAAAGAAATTTTGTGTGGAGTCTGTTAAAACATTTGAAAAAATTGAGGAGCAAGATACAAAACGTAAGATAGTATTTGCTTTGTTATCTATTTACTGATATTAATTTATGATTTATGTTTGTGCTTAGTATATAAACATATCAGTAAGGGAATTATGTCACATAAAACTTTGATCTCTTTATTCAATACACTTTTTAGGGGAAAATTTAATGGACAATTGTATGTTCGTAGTATGTAATTGTACTATTAAAATTTTAGGTAAGTAAAGATGGTAAAAGTAAAATGAAAGTGCTAAATACTTTTGTAGACATTTTATTTTAAAATAATTTATTAAGAAATCAAATTTTATTGTTGTATTTAATTTTTTAAAACTTAATTATTTTGGAAAAAAAAACTTTTCGAAGATGATGAAAGAAATGCTTGACTTTCTAAGATGACGAAAGACATACACTCAACTCTTGATAACTCGAAATCCCAAGGGACCGACTGAAGCGTTCGAGTTATTGGTAGTTTGAGTTATGGGAAGTTTCCACAACAGTCTCAAGAGTTTGGGACCCAATAAAAACTTCGAGATAAAAGAATATTCAAGTTTCGAGTTATCAAGATCCGACTGTATATTTTCAGACAACTCATTTAAACTTAAAAGAAATAAATGATGCAGTAAGAATGCCATCTATGATGGCAACATATATTGTATCAAAAGCTAACAACTCAAAATGCATGAATGCAATTTTTGGCTAAAATGTTTTCGAGAATTACGTAAAGTCACCCCCTCCCCCCTTCATAATATATGCAATAATTTCTGAGTGTCAAGACCAAATCTGATGTAAAGATTCATACTATCCATGGATTAAAACTTTAATACAGCAGCATGTTTATATCTCGAATCACAGTTCCTAATGTTGTTTGAATGAGGACAGTTTTAAAACTTACCTTTGCACTTTAGCTTCTTAATTGTGAACCCAGAACGAAAACAACTTTTTTTTAAATTTTTTTAATCTTGTTTAGATTGTATGTAATCATTTTGTTATGAAAAACAAATTGTTGTATTGTTGAAGAACATGCATTATTTTAAAAATGTAGATTTATAATACAGATATTCTAGAATTTCATGCGAGTGCATTTCCATTTGTGTATTGTGAAAAAAAAACAAGAAGTTCCGTCTAGAACTATACAAGCCTACTTTCACGTATACCCATACTTATTTCTAGTACCTGATGAATATTCTCAAAAATAGCTAAAATCGCAAATTGTTTCAAACTGTTTCAAACATATTTTTCCAATATTTTAAGCTAATTTCTAGAAATAAAATATTCCTCACTCATCTAAAAAATAAAAAAAAAGCAGCACCTTTTAAACAAAGCAGCTAACACACTTTTTTTCCATTTCAAAAAAAAAAAGAAAAAAATCTTTAACAGTTTTCAAAACGAAAAATAATAATTAAAATTAATAAACTCATTAAAATAAATACATCATATCAAAAAAAAAAAATCGTTTCTTTTTCCCCTGTTGCCAAAAATAATTTTTTTAATGAATTAATGCACTGACCAAAAAAAATAAAAACAATAAAATGTCAACTTAAAAAAATACTTTTCACTGTCAAAAAAAAAAAATCGTCTGCGCATATCTTTATGTAGAAACATAAATGACATCGAGTTTATTCGCCGAAAATTGAATACCCAAATTAAAACTTTAATGTGAAAATAAAAACAAGTGATATCAACAATAATTATTTCACAGTTAAAACCATAGCTGTGGAGTCGGAGTCAATCTCATTTTGAAATAAGGGAGTCGGAGACAAAAATCCAAGAATCGGAGTCAGTCATTTGTCCTCCATGTATAAAATTTTGCCAAAGCTACGAAGTCAGAGTCGAAGTCGGGGAGCTGGAGTCCAATTAATTGTCGGGCACAAGAGTCGGATTCGGAGTCAGGTGCCCCTAAATTGTCGGAGTCTGGAGTTTGGCCTCAAGAGCTATTTCCAACAAAATTTGTTTGAAAAAAATCCGCCTTCAAGTACGAAATCTACATTGACTTTCAGTTTCCCCCTAGGCACTAATGTTAAGGGATTTGAACTGTTCAAAATTGAATGGAAAATTGTTCAAATCAAAAAGATATTTTATATACAAGTTTTTCATCAAAAGCTTTTTCCTACAAAGTTTGTTTGAAGCAAATTCGCCTCACAGTTCGGAATTGCCTTGAATTTCCCCGTAGGCGCTAATGTTAAGTTTTTTGAACTGTTCAAAATTGAACGAAAAATTGTTCAAATCAAAAAATGAATTATGGGAATGAGATGTCCTCGCCGAGATCTTTCTAACAAAAAAAAAATTGTTCGAATCGGACTACTCATTCAAAAGTTATTGGGGGGGGGGGGGGGGGGGGGGGGAAGACAGACCTACAGACATTTTCCCCCATCTCAATACTCTACTTTCCAATTTTTAATTTTTCGATATTTATCTATTTTATTTATTTGTCCAAAACCCTTGTGTCCAAAATGGTCTGAAAGTGTTCAAAACTATATTTTTAGAGAAATTGTATTTTGTGAGGAAACATCAGACACAGAATAAAATGTATCAAAGTTATGTTTTACATTGAACATTTATTCAGTGTTAACATTCAACTTATTTATGCAGCTGATTTTAATTTAGTTACATAGAAGTTTAAGTCTTGATTAAAATTTCAATTTGTTACATGAGTTATTATTTTTTCTTTTGATAATGTTAACGAAATTTTCCTATGTTTGTGCATGTGCAAAGGAAAGCAGGGTTGGCGAGGTTTTTACCATCCTGTTCAAAACCCTTGTGCCCAAAAGTGTCCAAAACTATTTTTTGAGAAACTACATTTTGTGGGAAAATATCAAAAACAGAACAAAATGTATCAAAATTGTTTTTTTTTTCTTTTTAAGTTTTATTTAATATATTTATTCAATGTGAACATTCAAGTATGAATAAAAATGTAACTTATTTATACAGCAGATTTTTATCTAGTTATGCATATAAATTAAATTCTTCATTAAAAATTTCAATTTGTATGCATGAGTGCAAAAGAAAGCGTTCAAAATACAGTGCAATACTTGACTTTAATGCAATAAATTACTTATTTTTTTGTAGTTGCATAATGTGTTACATTAAAATTATGAACTAAAAAAAGAACAGCACAAGTTTCAAAATTTTTGTGTTTCATCATCAATTTTTTTAAATCTACGATTCAAAAAATAATTTATTTAAAACATCATGTAAAACTTATTTGCAAAAACCATTAAAATATTAAACTTTTTTTTTTGCACGTAAATATTGCACATTTAATAACATTACTTTGAGTTTTAATGGAACTGAAATTATATGTCTTGGTAGTGGTGTGAATTTCATTTCATTACTCTACCGTTACATAAGGACGTTTTTGTGTAATAGAGTTATTGGCAATTTTTTAAAAGTAAAATATTTTTTAAATGAATATTATGAAGAAAAATATTATCAAGTTATCATTAATTAAACCTCATTAATGTCTATATTTATGCATTACAAATATTGCAGTGAATACAAATTGATCAGATTACATCCCTTTAGCTTTAGCATACTGTTGGACAGTTTCGGACACTTTTAGATAGTTATGCATGGTAAAAACCACCTGTCCTGTCCTAAACCAGTTTTGGACTGTCCAAAACCCAACCCTGATTCTAAAGTTAGCAATCATTCTATTTTAATTAAATGATGAATTCATAATAGATACTGAATTAGAATTATATACTAATTTTATTACACCATAAAAATAAATTTATGTGTGGATAATCGGTTGATTTTTCATTTCTTTTAATTTCTTCCGGCGTCATAGACGTTTTGTAAAAAAGTGAACAAAATAGCAACCCTGCATGTATATGTGGTCAGTTAGTTAAAAGTTAGTATCCGATGTAATAGCCAGTAACAATACCAGTAATGTTATATGTTATCTCTAATACATTAAATTGTCACATTTCACAAATTATTGTAAATACCATTTATATTTGAATGCCATTCAAAGTACGTAAATTTTTACATAAAATGTATATTTATAAATATAAGTAATGAAAGAAATATTAGTTTTAAAATTGATGTATTATGATAATAATATAAAAAACAAACAACAGTGATTTGAAGAATCAGTTACTATTGAAATACTTAAGTTTGCGCTGATTGAAAATATCAGATATATATCAAAATATTGGATATTTTTGAAAATATCATGATGTTTTCGAACCCTGGTTTGAAAGCACAAAAGTTTTCTTTAAGAATACTGAATGCATAGAAAGGCTTAGTTTAATGCATTTGTAATCTTTTGGTTCAATACTACGAATGAAAAAAAAAAAAACTTTAATGTAATTGAGAAAGCATGCATATTTGACAACTGATGCTTAGGGTCTTGAGCTTGACTGTTTTGGCATTTTAAAAAGTTCCTCATCGGTAATTAATCTTTCGTATGCAGTAATATCGCCATTTTTGTGCTTTCACACTTTATTTTACCTTTCAAAGCATTTAATACTCGAAGGAAAATTTTTTTTTATTTCTAACTCTCCCAGAATGCAGGGCTTCCAACACATTTTAGCCATAGGAAAGGGTAAAAGAGGACCACTTTGAATCAAAAAGGGGACCAAAGAGGACCAGTTAGGTCTAAAAAGAGGATCTTGGGAGGACCATTCATAGTTAAACCCAGGGAAGTACCAAAAGGCAAATTAGCTGCCTGGCACTAAATACGTGAAGATAATTCGTTAATTAACCATAATAATGATTTTTAATGATAAATCCTTATCACCTTCTGTACAACTGAACTTTTTATCCATTGAATTATATTATTTACACAAACATTTGGATAGGGGGGGGGGGGTGACAAGCAAGCATGTAACTGATCTTCTTACAGAGTAACTTTAATTGTAAAATTTTCTACTAATTAACAGGTAAAAACTGGCTAATTAAAAATAATCACCTAAGTGACCGATGAATCAGTGCATACCTAATAAATACTTTTTAGATACAGTTATTACAGTAAACACCTTAGCACATAGTATTTTACAAAATTTTTCACATAACCAGTTTAAAGGGAATGGGGTGATTTAATTCAAACTACTACTTTTAGTCATTGAAATGGATAGAATGAGGGAAAAAAGTAACATGGACCTAGAAAATACTTTCATTTTCCCAACAGGTTTTTTTTAATTAATTTTTTTAAATGTCCGATTTTTCAAACAAGGCGTGGCCTTTATGACGTCACAAATGATGCACTTTGGCTCATCTTTCTACCGCTTTTCCACGTTATGATAATCAAGCAGCGAATTAAAATTCCGCTCTATGTTTACTATCAACCATATTGTTGCCAATGCACGTGAGTAAAGATACGAATTAAATATTTTGTACTGTGAATGGCAACACTGAATGACATTTCATCATTTGTGATTTTACATGACAGAAGTGTAAACAATGTAAGCACACCGATTTAAGTAATTTTTTTAATATTAAACTTAAAGAAATTATTTAAAAAATGGTCAGATGCTATGTTTTTAAACATGCTCTTTCAGAAAAAAATACTTTTAAAATTTTAGAAACGACCCCATTCATTTTGATATGAGGTACAGCAAAACAGGAAGATCTAGTTTAGAGCCTAGGAGGTCCCCCTCCTCCGCCACAGCCCTTGGTTTTTACACATATTTCCAGTCGAAATATGGCAAGTTTATATACATATGAGAGTTTATGACCAAACACCAAAGCAGGAGGTAATTTCTGGCTACGCTACTGACTGATTAAGTTCAAAAATATTAGAGGTTTGCAAATCATTTACTAGTATGCTAAGTATCCAAATTATATGTATTAGTTGTTCGGGCACCAAAAAATGTTGTAACTGTCTTCAAGTATGTATAAAAATTAGTGAGAAAGAAAATTATTTATTAAAGTCACCACACCCAAAAATTTACAAATGCTGCTTAAGCGATAAATACACTAAATGTAAATTTGAGCTTGCTCTTACTGGATAACTTAATAGAATAAATAAATATGTAAGTTCAGATTCATAGAGCTATATTTTCAAATTGAAAATACTCATTATGAGTATTTAAAAAAAATAGAATACAAAGTTTTAGTTTTTAAAAATAAAATTAAATAATATAGTTTGAGGTAGCACATGTCAAAACAGCTTCCAATTTTCAAAAATATCAAAATAATTATAAGCTGCAAAAGGATTGAAATCTGGACACGAGAATCAAATTTTCGCGAAGTATGTTCACTGTTCGCATAATTTCTAAAAAAAAAAATATTCTCTAAAACTAAACATGACTAAAATTGAACATAAAATATGCTAGTCTAGGATAGCATATGTCAAAATAACACTCGATTGCGCAAAATATTAAAATATGTACAAGATGCAAAAAGATTGAAATCTCAAACACAAGAAGCGATTCTTCGCGAAGTTCGAGTTCGTGCAATGCTGCTATGGTTTCAAAAATAAGAAAGTTTATTATCTATTAAAATTAAACAAAAAATAAGCTAATCTATGGTGGCGTATGTCAAAATAACTTCCGAAAACCAAAAATATCAAAACATTAACAAGATGCAAAAAGATTGAAATCTCAAACACGACAAGCAATTTTCCGCGAAGTACGAGTAAGTTCAACGATACCGTGGTTTCGAAAAAAAGTAGTTTATTACCTATTAAAATCAAACAAAAAACAAGCTAATCTATGGTGGAGTGTGTCAAAATAACTTCTGATTGCCAAAAATATCAAAACATGTACAAGATGCAGAAAGATTTAAATCTCAAATAACAAGAAGCAATTCTTCGCGAAGTTCGAGTTCGTGAAATGCTGCTATGGTTCCAAAAATAAGAAAGTTTATTATCTATTAAAATTAAACAAAAAATAAGGTAAGCTATGGTGGCGTATGTCAAAATAACTTCCAATTGCCAAATATATCTAAATATTAACAAGATGCAAAAAGATTGAAGTCAAAAACACGACAAGCAATTTTCCGCGAAGTGCGAATAAGTTCAATGTTGCATTGGTTTCGAAAAATAAAGTAGTTTATAATCTATTAAAATCAAACAAAAAATAAGCTAATCTATGGCGGAGTGTGTCAAAATAACTTCTGATTGACAGAAATATCAAATTATTTACAAGATTGCAAAAAGATTGAAATCTCAAACACGACAAGCACTTTCCGCGAAGTGCGAGAAAGTTCAATGTTGCTATGGTTCGAAAAATAAAAAAGTTAACTGTCTATTAAAATTAACCAAAAAATAAGCTAATCTAAGGAGGTGTTATGTCAAAATAACTTCCGCTTGTCAAAAATATCAAAATATTTTCAAGATGCAAAGAGATTGAAATCTCAAAACCCAGCAAACAATTTTTGGTGAAGTCCAAAACAGTTTGATGTTACCATGGTTCGAGAAAAAAAAGTAGTTTATTATCTATTGTAATTAAACATAAAATAAGCTAATCTAAGTTAATGAATGTTAAAATAACTTCTGATTGTCAAAAATAACAAAATATTAACAAGATGCAAAGAGATTGAACTCGCATAAACAGAAAGTAATTTTTTGCGATACTACATATCGAACACAAGTTCAGAAAATTGCACTGATAACACATTCTTGATTTTTTTCCAAGGTTTTTCAAGGGCATATTAACCCGTGAGAAATATCGGTAGCAAAATGCTTTGATTTGACGTCATAACTCCTCCCCCAAATCTAAATTTGCTAGATTTCCATGTTACAGCGGTTGAAGGAGGAGTAATGACGTCAATCTGCGGCGAAATAATACCAGAAAGTCAGGTTCAATAGAAAAATGGTGCCGCGGGCGCGTGTTCGGGCGTAACAAACGTCAGCACACAATATCTTATAATGTAATGAAAATTTTTAAATTCTGATTTTTGAGTAAAAACAATATAAAAACGGACTAAATGGACCAAAATGTCAAAAAGCGGTCTAAAGCGGACTTTACCCTAAAAAACGGACTTTGGCGGGAAAAGCGGACCATTTGGGAGCCCTGCAGAATGTCCTCTACTGCATGAAGCAACTTTTTCTGTCCCTTCATTGCTATGTGCCCGTCTTCTCCTGAAAGTTTGTCGATCTGGTAGTGAAACCCCCTGTATCCTTTATATATTTCCCTACAGATATTTTTCCGAAAAAACTTAAACTTCATTTCAAAAGTTTATGAAGTCAAATCAAGTGTCTTGCAATTTCATTAATCTGCATATTAAAAATAATTTAAGTTACAAATTTATTTTTATTATTTTACAGATAACTTAGAATCTTTTGAAATCAGAAAAGTTGCTGTGATATTAACTGTTCTTTCAAAATTAACATTGCAATCACCTTGTAGTGGTGAAAACAATCAACTTTTGAATTGTTCACTAATATTGGATTCTTTATTACCTACCTGTCTGTGCCTATCAAGAAGACCATATATGCCACTAACAAAAATTTTAAATATTTTACAATTGATTACATTCTTGCTGGAAGAATCTCAAGATGTAAGAAAAGATATGCATAATGATATCATCAAATGCTTTCATAATGTTTCTGATATTATTGAGTTTATATACAATAATATGTTTCTAACTATATCAGATCCCACTGTTATTTCTCATAATTATATTTTTCTGAATGCTCTTAGAGCATTTTCTAGGATTGAAGAATATCGAAGTTCGTTTTTGAACCTCGTTAAAGATTTTACTACGAAATTCGACAATCTTACTGATGAAAATTATTTTATATTGCCTACACTTATATCTTTTTGGAAAATCTTAAATTTGCATTCTAACTATTTTCATAGCAAAACAACCAGTGATAGTTTATCACTAAAACATTTGAACAGTTTGAATTTTCATATTGCATCTAATATTATTGCAAAGTATGATTTTAATAAGATTTTATCATGTACTACATTTCAAAGCAAAGAGCATAAGGAGGAATGGATAAAAATTTTTAGGGAGTCTTTTAGTGACTTTTGGATTGTTATTCATCAAGTTCTTGTACATTTTACTCCTTCGGAAGTATCTGATATATTGCTTCCTCTTTCTGAGAAAGCAAAAAAGGGCTTCAATGAAGGACCAGCATCTGCTGTTGTGCCAATCATCAAGTGCTTAAAAGTAATTGTGCCAAATCTAGGGAAAACATATTTAGTATACATGGAAGATTTATTAGATGTTTGTTGGAAAACATGCCTTGAACTACGAGGAAACGAGAAATTTCGTCCTGCTTTTAAAAGCTTTGTTGAGGTAATTTTACAGCCTGAAATGTTCCAGGAGATATTTTTTAATATTTTATATAAATATATTGAAAACTTTAAGCAGCTTTCTGAAAATTGTGCTGGAATTTTTTATATTGCTGTTAAGCAGTTTTGTGTGACATTTAAACTAGCTAACTTGATGAATCTGCAATTTGATTATGTGCCATTTTTGAGCTTTGCTTTAACATATGGACCTATTCATCACAAAGGTCAAAGAATATTAGAAGAAACCCTAGTTTACATGGCAGAGCATTGCAATTTTGATATTGGTTCATCTTATGATGTAAACAAACCATTGTTTTTTGTACGATTGACAACTATTATGTATTTATTGGAAAACTTGGCTGAAATATCAAAGAAAAATGAGAATATTGCAATCTTGATGATAAATGATTTGATTGATATGGATAAAAAAGTGGCATTATCTCGGTCATCACGTTTTGCAAATTCCTTCTGTCATCGTCTCCGAAACAGAATATGGCAAAGTGTAATGTTATTACAAACAAGTTTAGTTAGTGATGAATTAAACCAAAACTTAGTTTTCACCATTTTAGACATATTGAATTCAGAAAATCAACAGCCCTCTGTCAGATGCCTCCAAGAATGGATTATGATAAGAATTCTTATATCACAAAAAATCTTCTTAAAGGTTTTCGTTGACTATTTTGAAAAATCATCCGAAAAGCGGCCTAGTCACTTAATATCTTTACTTTCTATTCTAAATCATGTTTTTCCTCATGTAGATGAAACAGAATGGGCATTATTAAAATGCTTTCCAGTTATAATTAGATTTTGTATGGCGCAAAATTTCAATGTCCGTTTGCATGCAAGATTGACGTTGATGAACTGTATTACTCTTTGTGAAAAAGATAACATAACTACCATTCTTGAAAAATATGATTATCTTTCTGAAATTATGACAGCTGAAAACTCATCTGAATGTGGAAACTTTTCCAAAAATTTGAATAAACTAGCAAGTGATTTCTATTTTTCTGCATTCCATCCTGAAAAGCATTTTTCTCTTGAAAGTATTTTCTTTGATATACCACGACTGAATAATTTAACTTCCGAAGAGTTGATAAAGCCCTCATTTTTTAAAAGCTTTTCCAAGTTAACTGAAAAAAGTAAAATTCCATTTTACAATGCCGATGACATTTTAAGAAGAAGCTCCCCTACAATATGGACCAGTAAACCAATAGAGAAAAATTTGTGTGAAAATTCAGTTGTTGATTTTAATTTCCAGAAAAAAATTTGTCCATGGAAAGATGGATTGAATCAACAGTTTGGAAAATTGGATATAGGTGATTCAAATAGGAACACAGAAGAAGGTTTAATTGTAATAGCCTCATTAATTGATAGAATTCCTAATTTAGGTGGACTTTGCCGCACATGTGAAATATTTGGAGTAAAAGAATTTGTTATTGGATGCATGAAATATGTAGAAGATAAGCAATTTCAAAATCTTGCAGTATCAGCTGACAAATGGGTTTTGATAAAGGAAATAAAATCATATCATTTAAAGGAATATTTAATGTCTCTTAAAGAGAAAGGTTATACATTAATTGGTGTGGAACAAACGGATAACAGTAGAAAACTAACAAAATATGCATTTCCAAAAAATTCTGCACTTTTATTAGGGCATGAAAAAGAAGGACTTCCAGTAGATTTAATTCAAATGCTTGACGTTTGTGTTGAGATACCCCAACATGGTGTCATTAGATCTTTAAATGTTCATGTCAGTGGCGCAATATTAATATGGGAATATGCTCGCCAGCATCATTTTAATGTGTCTTAAGTGTATATTTTTATGTTAACATTTGAACCTTTTTTATATTTGTTTGTAACTTATATGTGCTAAATATTGGATATATATATATATACACACTGATGAGCCAAAACATTATCACCACCCAGTCAATAATGCATTGTGCCACCTTTGGCCTGCAAAATAGACCAACGGTGCAAGACGGGAGTAACTGTTCACATGTAAAACGGCAAACCCTGACACGACCATCCACGTGATGAACAAGAAATCGTGATTCGTCGGACCAGACAACTATCTTCTAGTCATCCAGGGACCAGTCTCGGTGTTTTCGGGACCACTGTAGGCGTAGTTGGCGCTGATGATTGGTCAATAGAGGCACACAAGTGGGACGCCTGCAGCGCAGTCCCATATCCAACGGTGCCCCCTGAACTGTATGTTTGGAAACACTTTTACTCGCACCTGCATTGTATTGAGCTGTTAGTTGATCAACTGTCTGCCTACAAATTTACTTTACCAGGCAGCCTAGTCTGCAACGTCCCTTTGATGACGCGTGGCCGTCCAATACCTTTACGCCTACTGTTGGTTTCACCGTCTTTTTTCCACTTTGCATAGGTACTAACAACGACAGATCATGAACAACCTACCAGCCTTGCAGTTTCTGAGATACTCGTTTCAAGTCTTCGGGCCATCACAATCTGCCCTCTTTCAAATTCACTAAGATTGTTATCCTTTCCCATAACTTGCAAAAGAAAGTGCTCAAATGAAGCCTTACCTTCTTCAGTGTCAGTTATATACCAATTCCACGTCATCCACGTCACGACGAATTCTTTGAAAAAGTAAGGGGTGGTCATAATGTTTTGGCTCTTCAGTATATATATATATATATATATATATATATTGTTCAAATGTTTCTTTAAAATATTTTATATTGTATAAAAGAATAAACTACAACGCTTACAATGGAGAATAGTTTTTTTTTTTAATTTTTAAGTACCACTGGATCAGAAAAATTGTAAGAATAATTTATTGCTTGAATGTGATATTAAATCTGTAATGTCATTTAAAAAAAAAAAAATTATTAAAACTTCCTTCGATTTGAGAGGTGGAATTATTTTTTTGGTATGTTAAATCCTAAATTTTTCCTACTTCAAAATGTTATTTGTGTTATCAATAGTAATTATAAACAAAAGATTTATTTTATGTTAGGAAAAAGAAATCCATCGGTAATTAATAATTTTTAGGCAGTAATATTACCATTTTTGTGCTTTCACACTTTTGATTTTACCTTTCAAAGCATCTAATTCTCAAAAGAAAAACTTTTTTTATTTCGAACTTTCCCAGAATGTTCTCTACTACATGAAGCAGCTATTTCTGTCCCTGCATTGCTATATGCCCGTGTTCTCCTGAAAGTTTGTCAATCTGGTAGTGAAACACTTTAATCTATGAATTTGAATGTGCATCAATATGTTTTTAAAATATCTTAATTGCTTTACTGAATTACATTATACTAAGAAATAAATACTTTAGTGTTAGAAAGTAAAAAAATAACGAACTTTTAAAAAAGTACACACTTGCAAAAAATTGCAGGTACTGTTTTAGTGTATAAGGAGCCACTTTTTACTTCTATATCTTAAATAATGTAGAAAAAAGTATTGAATTCATGAAAATTTTAAAATTTCGAGGGATTTGCATGTTTTAAGGTGCATTTTCTATGTTGATTATTTTTTGAAAAAATGTATGTCTATCTGTATGTACTTGATTGTTTTTTTTCATGGCCGCTCTATGCAAAAACTACTACATCAAATCAAACAAAATTTGGTACACATATGTGACCCCATGTGAATTGAAGCCAATTTCTTCTGCAGGGGGAGCAATCAAACGTTTTCTTCGTTATGCAGGACTACAACATATCGAGAAGTAATAGGGAGAATCAAACAAAAATTGGTTGGAGCTTATTGGTAGAAGCTAAAGAGGAAAAGTGCTGATTCAATTTTGGTGCCAATACCTAATGGGGTTAAGCAATCAAATGTTTTTCTGGCTACTTGCGATGACTAATATCTCAAGAAATAATGAATAGGTTCAAGCAGAAATTGATCCAAAGGAAGAGTTTAGCATGTATACGAGCTGATTGGAATTTGGCACCCATAGCTTCAAGGAGTTGGTGCAACTGCGAGAAGTAATGCTACGATTTAGATGAAATTTGAATTAAAGTGAACTACACGGAAACGGGCATTGATTTAAAATTGGCGCCAACTGCTCTGAGGGAAGCTGGCTCTTTTGTGCAAGTTAAACAGCTTAATTAAATCAACAATTTGAAAGATAATCAAATTACTTGTCTAGAAAGCTCCTTTCACTCAATTTTATTGTTGACAAATCACCAGAGAGATCTCAATGATTTACGATTTTTATCTGTTGCCTTCTTCTATTTTTTTAAAATAAAATGTTTGTAGTTAATTAAAGCAAGGCTTTTAAATTGATTTTCAGTTTTTGCTCTTTGATTCTGCTTTTGCAAATAGCAGAATTTTGTTATTGTAATAATGAATCGAAAGTTTTCTGATGGCCACAACATACTAGTTTTAATGTGTGAATCAGTTATCAATACAAAAAAAAAAAAACAAAAAAAAAAAACGGTGTAAAACATGTGAGCCTATGGATGTAATGACAATCAACTAATAGTTTTTCTTTTTTTATATTTTTGTCACTGCTTTTTTTTAACATTGTTGATTACCTTTTTATGTATATGTTACTTCCATTTGATTTTTTTTATTTGCAGAACTATCAGTGGCTATACTAATAAAATTACTCACATAAAATTAAAGGACAACATCACAAAAAATGGTATTAATATTGCCGAAAATTCCAAACTAAATACAATGCTCAAAATGTCAAAATAATTGCAAACTTATTTAATTGATCGTGCAATTATTTTAGAGATTTTTTTTATAATGAAAAATTATTTGTTTGTGCGACACTTGCAGTATTTTTCCTATGCAAAGGAAAATGATTTAATACTGTTCTTAAATAAAAAAAGTTTTTTCTTTCCCTTTTAAAATCTAAATCTTATGATTAGATATTATTTTAATTGAAACATATCTGGTAGGGAACAATTTTAGGTTTATTACTGCGATACATGCTTCAACTATTTTAAATAAGAAATTAGAGCCAGACTTTTTTTTTATCACACTATTTTAGAGCAGTTTTTCTATTAAAGAAAAAAAATCTAAAAAATGCATTTAATTCTTAGTATTTTTGCTTACATCTAAAAAACATTATTTCATTCTTGTCACTTTCAAAAAGAGAGAGAGAGAGAGAAAACATGTGCTCACAATTAGTATAAAAAATTGAACATAAATTATGTTAAACTTAAACCTTTTGGAATGCTTATGAATTTTTTTGCTGGTCTCCCAAATAATTTTTTTTCAGGTCTTTGCCTCTGGTTATAGGTATTCTCATTATCGTTAAAGAAAAAAAAAATCCCAACTATTGAACTGTTTGAATATGTGAACCTACTCTATTCACCTTTTCCCCAATCTTTAAGAAATTCATTGAGCTATTTTCTGCTGAAGAAACTATAAGTTTATTCACTATATTACCAGTTTTTCTTTCATATTTTCAGTCATTTGCATTTCATGAAAGGCTTTTTCTGTTTGGAAAACTTCTGTGGGATATTTTTAAAAATATGGAAGCTAATACAGTCAAATGAAGTTTTATTTTAGACAAAAACATTCATCTTTTAATATGTCATATAAATCTTTGTACAATAGGAAGGGATGACAAATTACTTTTAAGCTCTTCACAGGAAACAAAATAGCAGTAAAAAATAAAATAATAAATAGTAGCTCACATTATATGGACAATAATGAAGCAGTAAGTTTAAAATAAGTAAGTACAGTACAATATCAGTCATAATTCAATCAAATTTCTATATTTTAAAATATTTTGTTTTGCGTTAAAATCGAGGATTTATGGCATTTTATTTGACATCAAAGAATAAGATATAGTACACATAAAAGTAAGATATGAATTGCATAAAAAGTGATGCAGAAGAATAAAACAAGTTTCAAATGTCTATTCTGTTTGAATTTTATTTTGTTTGAAAAAAATTGTATGTACATTTTGGTCAATAATAATTATTATTTCTAATTATGTAATGTAATTCAGTCTACTTAAATATACTCATTTCAAAAATTAATAAAACTTAGTCTTATTTAATTATGACTGATACTTATAATACATGTTTGTAATATAAACTACATTGATACACCAATACTCTTAGATGAATGCCAAATATCTACATTTTAAACAAGTGCTTCAATTGAATTTAAAAACATTTGAATACTTATAAAAATGCTTATTAACATTGTTTTTACATATATTTCATTTAAATATTTCAACAACAATTAAATTTAGACTAATAAGAATATAATACAGTAAACTTGCACTGCTGTACATTTGAACTGGGAATAATAAAATGCTGATATTCCTTCACGCTACAACAGAAATTTTTAAAAAGCATTTGAAACAGAGAAATAATTAAAAAAAATCATTTTATATGTCCTTGAAAATGAGTGAAGGGCTGTTGATGCACCTACAATTTAAATATCCAGAAATTAACCCTTTGCGTTCGACTGTTGGGACAGCCCCAATAACGTAAACATCACAATGTACTCCCATGCAATGCAATCGCCAATATAATCATGTTTAAACGCTTATGCTGCGGCTACTGTAGGTTCTGATAACTATGGCAGAGTCGAGTTAAAGTATATAATTAGTAACAGGAGCACCTACCTAACCTAGGTGGGTCTCTCGTACTTTGGAAAGCATTGGGGGAGAGGGGCACCCTTGTTATCGAGTAAAAGAAAGTAGAGTGGAAAGGGTTAAAAAGTAAGACTAAAATTTTTTGTGATACCAAGGATGCATAAATTTCACTAATGAAGTAATATTCTTGAAATAAAAAATATAACATTAAACATCTTTTGTCATTTAAAAAAAAAATTAGGACCCATTTATTTTCTAAAATGACCCAGCATACCCTCCTGCATTGGTCATACAGTCATTTCTGCCACTTACCCTACTATAACCAACATAAATAAAATACATCTAACGTCTTAAAAAAATAAAAGAAAAAAAAAATCAAACAAGGATGTCATAAAATTTAAAATGTCCGAATATCAAACTGGTTTAAACATTTATCTTGAATTTGATCTATTTCCGTAGCAGCTACAAAAATTGTGTTAGCAGTTTGAGGCTATGCTCACTGCTGAGTGATAACTCTAAAAAATGATAAATGGAAATTTTTCATTGTTGAACCAAGAAAATTTTTCTTAAGTGGAATTATTCGTCCCAAAAACAAAAATATAAAGTTTCAACCAAGATGAAAGAGGTGCCCATATGTAATTTTAGGGGGGGGGGGGGGGGCTAACCCATCTTTTAGTTTTAAGGCTTTTAGTTAAAAGGGGTTTTTTCCACTTGTAACAAATTTCTTACTAACTTATAACTTCCTCCTTATCTGACATACATCCTTTATCCCTTATAACATTCTTTTACCGATTCCAATGAGGATTTTTTGGATTATAATGGGTATTTTTAGGAAGTATTGTCCTTTATTTTAATGGGCATTTTGAACCACTGTTGCATTTTTTATAATGTTGGACACATTTTATAATTAGTGGCACTTAAAGGCATTATGCTTAAAATCCTATTGTAAAAGGGAGTCATATTTTCATTTTTATTAGAAGACAAATTTGTTTAAACTGCATTGTTATAATTCTGAAAATTGTTTCAGTGCAGAATAAAATTTTCAACTAAGGGAATTTTTTATAACCGTTATCCATTAATGGCTTTTGTTGAAATGTTTTGATATTCAAGCACAAAATTAATATATAAGTGCTAATATCTGGAGTGGGGCTCAAGCCCTCTTCTGCCTCCTTTATGAACATCTAATTTGCAACCAAAAAATATTCTGTTATTTTCCAAAATTATATAAGTTTTGGTTGTCTTGATTGATTTTATCTGTAGCATGGAGTTCTGGAAGCATCATTTCTCGTCCTCACAATATCTTTCTTTTTTTGGCTTTATGTTATTTTTATTTTAAGATTTTACATTTTGTTCATATTTAAAAAATAAATTTACATTAGGTACTTACTTCTGATTTTGTCCCACTTTTGATTTCAACTATCTTAAGTAGCAAGAGACATTTATCAAAGCGGGGGTGGGGGGGGGGACTTTACAAGGCATAAAAGTACTCTAAGTTACTTTTGATTTGTTTTTAATCAGGGGCTCTCAAATGCCTACCAGGATCTATGCCCCCCCCCCCCAACCGAACCTTGATGCATGGTCATGCCCCTTACACATCACCATTTAGAGTCAATACAAGTATTACAGTCTGATACTGAACCATGTTTAATATAGCTGAAGCTAGTTATTAAATGAAAATAAATTCACATGCAAAATTTATATTACTTCACATAACTTTTTTTGAACACATTAATAGAACAGATGAAATCCAAAAGCCAGAGAAAGTAATACCCATTTAATTGAGATAATCTAAGATCTAGATAAGATTGGCATGCAACTGAAGTCTCTTTCACAACATTTATGATAGTGCTTGGTTTTTTAATGCTCATATTTGACCACAAAATTCAGTAAATTATAGTTGTAGGGCCTGACATTTTGTTTGCATGCGACAACTTATGTATTTCACTAAAAATGCATATTTGGACAGGTAATTAACAAAAGTTTTTGCTTAAGAAATCACATATGTTTGTGATTCCTAAACAAAAAAATTGTTCATTACCCTTAAAATTATTAATTTATAATTAATTATATGAGTTGTTAGGTGCTGGACAAATTTGATACTTTGGGGGATTGATCTTATACATAATTTGTTTCAACAGTAAAAATTGTTATTTCTCAACAACTAAGACATATTTCCCTTACACTGTTCTCATTAAAAAGCTATTTTTTGTTTTGTCATTGCATTACTAATCAAGCAAAAATATTTACTGAATCATATAGCAAATTACAAGAGGTAAATGTGACATATGCAAATAAATTTTAAGTAACAAAATTAATTATTAAAAATAATGGAGTGAGGAGCATCTTTGTATCAAATGTAAAAGTTACAAAACTCGTTTACTCCAGTTTAATTAAAATTTTAAGATCTATAGGAATATGTTGGTAAAATTATAAAGTCTGGTTGTCGTGCCCGTGACAGTGGAATGGTCCTATACCTTGTAATTATATGCATGGTACAATCCAAAAGAAATGAGCCTCACTTTATACTGATACATGCGCACCCTGAAGTTCGATCCGGTTGACATCAATGGTGGTGGGGGTTGTTGGCTTTACAGAGTAACGCAGGTCAGTTGCCTCCCAGCTTTCGGAGCGGCACCATCGGCCTGACCAGTAATCCCATATGATGATTCACAACAAGGCGAGATGAAAAGTTCGTCAGAGCAACGCAATGAGATCAAATTATGCTTCCGGTTTCCTTCCCAAATGTTCGCAATGCTTCAAAAGGCGTTTGGGACTGTCTGTCCTATTCACAAGTAGAAAAATCGCACGAGGCCTTACGTAAGGCCAGGAAGTGGTGATTGACAAACCTCAGTCTGGACGCTCGTTCTCAGCCCGTACTGACGTAAATTTGCATCGAGTGTGTGAATTTTTTAACACAGACTGGTGTTTGAGTCTCTACCAAGTAGCGAAAGCCTTGGACTTCAACAGTAGTGTAATGCATTGCTACAGAGAAGTTGTACATGTGGAAAATCTGTGCGAAAATTGTGCCGAGAGTTCTGACTGAAGAAGGTCAGAGTCAATGCTCCCGTGTTGCCCTAACCTTTCTACAGTTCGGGCTTGTGGCCCCTTGACTTCTTTTACCCACTATTAAAATCAAGAGCTGAATAGAAAACGTTTTGACTCCATCGAAGCACATGTCAAGGCAGAGCTCTTGCAGATACCTCAAAACAAGACTTAAGGGATGCCTTGTGTTTTGAATAAAGATATTTTTTTGTTTGGACAGATAAAATAGCTGAGGATTGGTATCAGTCTGCAGACCAGCGTTTGAAATCTCTTGTTATTTAGCACATTTACTTGCCCTAATACATAAATATTTTAAAATCTTACACAGAAAATAGAACATTAAAGGTTATCATGAAAACTTTTACCCTTAACAGAATGACATCAAATTACAATAGAATGTGTATTTCTTTGATGTGCATGCATGTGAGATTTTTGTTTGAATGATTTAAAACAAATATTACATTCAAA